>NC_058131.1:255082457-255230843 GCF_016433145.1 Gracilinanus agilis
AGGAAGGAAGGAAGGAAGGAAGGAAGGAAGGAAGGAAGGAAGGAAGGAAGGAAGGAAGGAAGGAAGGAAGAAGTAAGAAAATATGCTTGTGTCTGCACTGAGTATGTCAGTTCTTTCTAAATATGGATAGCATACTTCAGCATAATTTCTTTGGTATTGTGGTTGATCATTGTGTTGAACAGTTACCAAGTCTTTCAAAGTTGATTATCTTTATAATAGTGCTATTTCAATGAAGATTATTCTCCTAGTTGTGTACATTTCACATTGCATGGTAGTAGTAGTAACCACTACTTCATCATTTTTTTAAATAAATAAAACATTTTTGAGTTTTGTTATAAGGTTTTTCTAATTCTTATAAACTATTAGTATTGGTATAGTATTACCAATAATTGTGTTCTGTATATAAAGGCTGTTGGTTTGACCACTGGGAAAGATGGCTTCCCAAGAAGTCTAAAAAATTCCAGCTCAGACCAGTTTTATATAAATACAATTATTTATTAAAAGTATTAAAATTTAGGAAAAAGGGAAAAAGAAAGGAAACAAGTAAGAATAATATTTACCCTAATTCTAAATTTTCTAACTGTAACCAAACCTCCAAATTAGGGTTTGCAAGAGCCTGCTTCTCCTTGGTAAAAATCAAGGATAAATTTATCTTTCTATCTGTCTATTAATCCAGTCCTAACTTTCTACCCTAAAACTAAAAAAAATATATAATTTATCATGATGAGAAAGACTGGATTTCTTTCCTGCTGTTTAGATGGAAAAAATAGCTAAATCAGAATTGTCACCACTTTGCTCTCTTTTGCTACCACTAGCAAAGGAATGATATTGCCCCCACAATCTCCTTCTTACTTTGATATTTCTCAAGTAGAAAATTCCCCAGATCTTCTCCAACTTCCAAGTCTCTGAACAAAACCCTTGGACCACCTTCCTTGAGTCAGGACAGACCAAGAGTGAGTTCATTGATCTAACTGTCTTTCCCAAGAACATCTGAGAAATTGTTTTTATTTCCCATGATGCTTTTTGAAAATTCTATTTTGCCTGAAAGAAATCCAGCTTTCTCAAATTTCTATATTTATCTATTGCAATCAACCCTATTTCCTAAGCAACTCTTAATTAACAAATTTCCTATTACAATCCCCCCCCGTGTGAAATTTGGGAGAAAAATCATTTTCTTCCCAAATTAATGCAATTATCTAATACCTAATTCAATAATTTTCCCCAATAGAACTATTTTCTTAACCTTATAGCAATCTATCACTGTTCTAAGCTATTCTAAAGACAGAAAGAGAATTAAAAGGACAGAAAGAAAAAGTAAGGGAAACTTTGCATCATTGTAAAACAAATTAAAATTACAGAATCCAAATGCAAACAATTTGCAATAACAGCAAAACACAATGTTTTCTAAATTAGTACAGAAAGGAAAATCCTATCTAAAGATAAAATTCCAAACTTTACCTTACAAATACTATGGAAATAGCAATAAATTGTACTTTATTCTAATACACAACTAATATTTACCCCGGATTAAAAAAAATCTAAACCATATTATAAACTACAGAAACTACAACTTTCCTATGCTATGTACAGAAAAGAAAATCTATTCTAAAACTATGGCAAACTGAACTTAGAATACAATAGCATGTAAACAAAACTATACACAATCTATTTACAGAATTATACAAAAATACATATATACATATATGTATATATGTACACTTATACACATATATACATAAATATATATATATATACAGAAAAGAAGTCACTCTGTTTGAAGAATTTAAAATTGCCCCCCTGTTATAAGTAAAATGGATCTGTAGAAGGAAAATCCTCATAAGTTAGGTAGGTTATCTATGTATCTAGTATGTAGCTACCTAGAACACTTTAAATTTCTATGTGATATCGTGTATGTGTTACACTGATAACTATGCTTATCTCTTAAAGTGTTCATACTTACCCATTACCATATATATCCTAAAATTACCAACCTGTCCTTCATACAAACCATTCAACTGCACTGCACTGTGTTCTATCCTCAGAATCTTCATCCGCAGTTTGTCCTTTTTAACTTGAGTCAGCCTGGTAGGAGATTGTATGTTGCCAGTGTCTCTTGTTAATTGATGCTCTCATAGAATATGTTGCTAATTTTGTCCTCCCAATTGTGAGTGTGACTGTAACAATGTTCTTGTAATATATTTTTACTAACAGTACATTGTCCTTAAGAAATCTTGTCCATACTCTGTGTGTTGTTGTCACAGTTGTCCTTGTTAATTTTTGAGTCCTCTTTTCCTCTTCTTACCAACTTCACCTGCAGACTTCTTCAATTGATGTTAATCTCTTCTCCTGATAAATTTTTCTTCATGTGAAAGCAGTGCAGCCATAAATCTTTACCTGCAACCTTTACAGCAGTAGGTGTTCTGAGTAAAATATCAAAAGGTACTAGCCACGCTGGTTCAGTGGCACTAGTCCTAGTAAAATTTTAAATCTACACAATGTCACATGGATGTAAGTCATGCATTGTAAAGTCTACCAGTCCAACCTGCAGTAGGAGTCCCAGTTCTTGCAATTCCTTAACTCTGTTCTGCAATTGTGAGATGTATTGTGCAATATTTAAATCTCCACCCAGCAAGGAGGTATAGACAGGGCTAAAATTTTCTGTTTGTTGTGAGGCACGTCCAAAAAGCATCTCACATGTGAAAACATGTAAATCACTTCTAGGCCTGGTTCTGATGTAAAACAATGCAAGTGGTAAAATCTCTGGCCATTTCAAATGGGTCTCTGCACAGAGTTTCTCAACCATAGTTTTAACATCTCAGTTCATGCATTCTAACTGGAGAGAACTTTGGAGATGGTATGGGACATTGAATTTTGGTGTTATTCCTAAGTTTGCACAGATCTGTTGCAAAACTGAATCCGTAAAGTGCAACCCATAGTCTGAATCAATCTTAGATAGAACTCCAAACCTTGGCACTATCTCTTTCAATAACACCTTGGCAAAAAAACTGTGCTCTTATTACTAGGAAATGCTTCAGGCCACCTCGTCAGTTGATCCACAATTACCATACAGTACTTATAGTTCCCAGCCTTTAGCATGGTGACATAACCGAGTTGCACATGCCCAAAGGGAGAGAAAGCTTAAGGCCTGCTTCCAAACATTTTTTGTCTGAATATGCTTTGATTATATTGCTGACAGATATGGCAAGAAGAGCAAATCCTATACATTATTGTTGTTATCCCAGGGGCTATCCAAACTTTTTTTACAGTGTCAAACATTCCCCGTGTCCCAAAATGACTCTGTTTATGGATGTTTTGACAGTTCTGGCTACAAAAAGCTCTTGGTAGTGAAACAGGTTTAAATAAAATGGATAGATGGGTTTGTAGATATTGTTTTGGTGTACTCAGAGAAACACACTCTACAGGCCTGTGTAAGCCTGAGAGTGACCTCTTAGGCCAAAATGTTATCTGACTTCTGTAAAAACAGTAACTTGGGCTTATTCATATTCAGGTAAAAAGAAATGATGGAGGACCAGGGAAAAGGAGTCTGTATGCTTAAAATTCTTATTCTCCACCCAAAAGCCTCTAAAGGTTCTTCTCGGAACCCTCTTCATAGGCTTCACTGTTTCTACATTACCTTACTACAAAAAAAAACCTAGCTATTTAATCTGACTAATGGTCCTCAGATTGCTGATAGACAAGTCAAACACTTTATCCAGATAAGATAACTTGAACTTTTATAAGTTCAACCTTATAGGCTAGAGGCCAAAGGCCAAGATGGCTAGGCTATTCTCAGTGACAGGATTCACTGGATAGTGGCAGCTCACACACAGTCAGGAATCTCTCAGGAACATAGAAGCTCACAGGATCACAGGGAGATGACAACTGGAAACAGGGATGGAAAGGATCTCAGGAATATCTCAATAGCTGGAAACACAGAACCATCCTTGTTTCAGGGAAAAGATAAGTCACCTCCTTCAGGCTTAGACCAAACTGCCCAACAGGAAGTGAACTCTCTGCGCTCCTGACAGAACAGGAACAACATATCCCCAACTGTCTTAGGTACCCAGTTTTATCCCTTCCCCAGTTTCTGAAACAGCTCTTTCAATTCTGTGCATGTTACCAGACCCTTTTTGCAAACCCATGCCTTTGCTATTTCCTACTTGCAAAATATTATCAAGAAAAGTGGGTAAGCTTAGTTGAATGGAGGGATAAAGGTGAGGTAGGTATTAGGAGGAGGAATGAAGGGGATGGCTAAATGTAGGGAAGGAATGAATGAGGTGGTATATTGAATGGTGAGGGAATAGGTGGGGTATTCAGGAGAGGCAGCTTAAAACAGGCTAGAGGCTGAGGCTAGAGACAGAGGATGCTGGGGGAGAGAGGCTCAACCCTTCAAGGTAAGGAAGGGTGTCTCTATAGATACAAAGGAGTAGGGCCAGTCAGAAATGTTTACATCTGCCATGAGGGCTTTTCTTGTCATTTTCAAAAGTACCTTGAAGGAAGAGTCAAAAAGGCTCCTCCATGCCAGTGAAGCTGATGGCAGGAAGTCTCAGGTAAGGACTTCCTGCCAAGATAGATGCCCGCAATTGCCTCAAGAAATAAAGAGAAAATAATTCCTTCCCTCTTCAACTCTTGCCTAAATTTCCGATACAATGATTCCCCAGAATCCAGCCACCAACTATTGTTATGAAGACTTTGTAGACCCAACAGACCCAAAAATGTTGTTTTAGCCCAGAAAATCCCAGATTCTTTCTGGCTCTGCCAATTGAAACAGGTGAATAATATGGATAGATGGGTTCATAGATGTTGTTAGTATACTCAGAGAAATACATTCTATAGGCCTTTGTAGGCCTGAGAGTCAACTCTTAGGCCAAAAAGCTATCTGACTCTTCTGTAAAAACAGTAACTTGGGTTTATTTATATTCAGGTAAAACGAAATGATTAAGGACCAGGGAAAAGGAGTCCCTATACTTAAAATTCTTATTCTCCACCCAAAAGCCTCTAAGGGTTCCTTATGGAACCTTCTTCATAGATTTTTAGGCTACATTGTTTCTACACTGCCTTGCTGCAAAAAAAAGTAGATATCTAATCTAATAGTCCTCAAATTGCTGATAGACAAGTTAAACAATTTATCCACATGAGACAGCTTGAACTTTGATAAGTGCAACCTTGTAGGCCAGAGGCCAAAGGCTAAGATGGCTGGCTGCTCTCACTGACAGGGTTCACTGGGTAGTGGCAGTTCACACAGTCAGGAATCTCTCAGGAACATAGGAGCTCACAGGATCACAGGGAGATGACAACTGGAGACAGGGATGGAAAGGATCTCAGGAATATCTCAACAGCTGGAAAAACAGGAACCTTCTTGTTTCAGGGAAAAGATAAATCACCTCCTTCAGGCTTAGACAGAGCTGCACAACAGGAAGTGAACTCTCTGCTCTCCTGACAGAACAGGAACAATGGATCCCCAACTGTCTTAGGTACCCAGTTTTATCCCTTCCCCAGATCTAGAACAATTCTTTCAGTTCTGTGCAAGTGACCAGACCCTTTTTGCAAACCCATGTCTTTGCAATTTCCTACTTGCAAAGTCTTTCTCTCAGCAATATTGATTTTTCATATGAAGCCACCTCTCAAGATCTATTTATCATCTCCAATAATCTGATAAGGACTGCTTAGTTGATAAGGAAATAATGGGACACGGGAGATGATCTTGACTGTTAACTCATCGCTGCTTCTCCAAAGTGCCATTGAGTCACAAGTTTATTATATAAGAAATTCAAACTCCCTTTCACCCAAAAGCACAAGGATAGTTTCCCACAACTATACAGAGCTGTATTTTTAACATAGACGATACAAAAGCCTTAGAAGCTTCAAGGTGTAGATAAAACCTATGCTAAACTATCAACTATATTTGTTATCATTAAGCGAAGTTTGGGGCATTTTTGTAGGATGGAAAGCCCCTTAATTTCTCAGCCTTGATGGCATTAAACAATACTTTTAGATCCATTAGTGTACTTTAAATCTGGGCAAAATGCCCCTGCTAACGATTCGGCCTTGACTGTACCAGGCAGTTGCATTCCTGGCCAAAGAGGAAGGGTGTTAACCTTTTTAACTGTTGGTTAGTTAGCTAGGAACTTAAAGCTTTTCAATAAGTTCACAGTGCTTTTCAGCAAGGAATCACAAGGTTCACAAAAGGGGTCAAAAGAGGAGTTTTAGATTTTTATCTATTCTCTTATTGGCTCCCACAGCCACCCAAATGCCATTTTTGTTTTCTGCCTTGTCATTTTGTTTCCATTTCAGAACTTCTTTGTCATTGTATGCTATAGCCAGATGTGGAGTTACCAGGACTAGATTTAAGCATAGTTCAGGTCTACTAGTTGCTGCAAATTTAGCAGTCACATCTGCTCTGTCATTTCTCCAGGCAACAGAATCTGTGTTTCTCTTGTGCACTCTGCTGTGCACAATCACTATTTGCTTTGGTAGTTGTAAAGCAGCTAGCAGTTCACTTATAATTTTTGCATTGGCAACTGTTTTTCCAGAGGATGTTAAGAAGCCTCTTTGCAACTATGGACTCCCAACTTCATGACAGATCCTAAATGCATATTTAGAATCTGTGTAAATTGTCACTATCTTGTTTTTGGCTATGATATAAGCTTGCTTTACTGTGATGAGCTCTGAAGCCTGCACATTCAGATGTGATGGCAAAGATACCACCCACACTGTCTCAAACTCTGTTACCACTGCTGCTCCTGTGTATCATATCCCATCTCTCATAAAGGAGAATCCATCCATGAAAAGAATAAAATCCAGATTCTCCAGGGGTGTATCAGAGAGATTGTCCCTTGGTTTCTCAGTTATTTGGACCACTTTATCACACTCATGGAGCCATTCCCCAGAAGTTGGTATATCAGGTAACAGTGTGGTAGGGTTCAAATTTTCACATCTTTTCAGAGTAATGTTCTCAGTCCCTAAAAATGTGAGCTCATATCTAGCCAACCTCTGGTCTGAAAAGGCTTGAGTCTTATGCCTTAACAAGTAGAGTTTCAATTTCATGCAGATACGTGATTGTCAGCAGATTCCCTAGAACTAAGTCTGCTACCTTAATCACTAACAGAGCTGTTGCCACCACACCTCTTAGACATAGTGGAGCCCCTACATCTATAGGATCCAGTTGGGCAGAATAATAGGCCACGGGTTTTTGCACTGGACGGAAAACCTGGGTAAGCATTGCAGAGGCAACGCCTTTTCTCTCATGGACATACAAAATGAATGGCTTTTTGTAATCTGGTATGCCAGAGCCAGTGCAAAGAGAATGGCATGCTTTAATTGTGAAATTGCATCCAGGTGGTCCGTTGTCAATTTGAGTGGCTCTGTTACACAATCTTTTGTAAGCTCTGTTAATGGTTTCACCAGTTCTCCAAAACCTAGTATCTATTGTCTGCAAAATTCTGTCACTCCCAAAATTTCTTTTAATTGCTTTTTTTGGGGTTTAGTGCTATTAGCTTTTGTATGCACACTATTCTCTTCTTTGAAATATGTCTGGTACCTTCTGTTAGAATAAAGCCCAAGTATTCTACTTTTGGTAATTACCACTGCCCCTTGGATTTGGAAATTTTGTGTCCCCTTTTAAATAATTCAATTAGAAGGAGCTTGCTGTCTCTTTGGCACACTTTGGTTGATGGTGAGGCTAGCAGGAGATTGTCAACAAAATGAATCAGCCTGCTTTCTTTAAAGTGTATTTTTGCCAGGTCCTCAGTTAAAATTTGGGAGAAGATAGGAGGACTTTTGCAGAACCTTTGGGGCAAACACCTCCAGGAGAATTGAATACCATTCCAGGTTTGAAAGCTAATATTTTTGGGGAAATCTCATGAATAGGGATGGAAAAGTGCAAAACAGATCTATGACTGTGAAAAATTTTGCATTGCTAGGAATCAATATTATCTTGTCCAGACTACTGCCTGCTGCTTGACCACATGATTATTTATGGTCCTTAAATCCTGGACAAATCTGTGAACTGGCCTGCCTTGGTCATCCAGTTTTGGCTTCTTGACTGGTAAGATCGGGTATTATATTCAGACATGCAGGGCACTGTGACCTTTTGTTTGATTAGGGGTTCGATGACAGGTGTAATTCCTTCTATAGCTTCTTTTGACAGCGAGTACTATGGAATACATGGAATTGGACCATCTTTTGTTTGGATCTGGCTTGGCACTGCTGACTTCAGTAGGCCCATGTCAATAGATAATGTAGCCCATAGCCCTTCTGCAATGTTGTTGGGAATCTCATATATCTGTGGCTTCTCTACCTCAGCTTCTTGGATGTCTAAAAACAATATTGGGAAAAGCTCTTTAGATTTTTTTTGGCAATTCTAACAAAATGTCCCCTTCTGGTGTCCATATGATGGCCCTAAGTCTGCACAGTAGATCTCTTCCCAGAACATTTGCTGGTAGATTTGGCATGAGCAGGAAAGAATGCTCTATGCTCAAGGGATAGAGAGACACCATACAGTGTGGTAACTTGACTTCTAATCGTTACTCTGAGATTTCCACAACCTGCATACATCCCACACCATCACACAACCTAACAGGTGATTTCTTTAACACTGACTTAGAGGCTCTGGTGTCCAGAAGACAGTCATAAATTGCATTTCCCACTTTTAGGGTGATATAGGGTTCACTATATAGAGTTCTTTACAAATTACCTTCGTAATTGTGTGATATCTTTATTGGTCATGATGTCTAAAGACATATACCATTCACGCATATCAATCAGTCTGTCCCCCACTTTCTGCCATAGTTGTTCAAATTTTGTCCAGGCCCTTGGTCTATTGGAGTATTGCCTCATGGTGTTAATTAGTGCCTCCCTTGCTCTCACAAATTCTTCATTATCTTCAGGATTATTCTCATCCCAACCTGGGGAAAATTCTGGCCATTCTGCTGTTTCTGAAACTATCTTTGATTTTTCTCTTTTTGTTAATTATCTGTCCATTAATATGTCCATGTCAGTGTAAGGTGGATCATAATGCTTTAGTATCTTTTCAAATTTCCTCATTACAACTACAGGTTCTTCATCAAAGGATGGAGTATTTTTCTTAAAACTATCGCTATCCATTTGGGTGAAGCTTTTGTTTTGTTTAACAGTGACCAGTTTCTTGTTATTAGTCACTATGGGATCCTCAAACAGTGGAAAAATTCTCCCCACAATGTTCTCCACCTTGGCTGTTTCTTGATCAAGTTTTGTGAGTCCTACTTTGTTTTCAACATTATTGCCCTTATTAATTTGTTGTTTCAATAGTGCCAGTTCTTGCCCTAGTCCATTTATCATTACTACTAAGTATTTCATCTGAACATCTCTTTCCCTTCCCTAATCTGTTTTCTCTTCCAAAATGTTAATATATTTAGGATATAATAGAAACCCATCCTAATTGAAATCAGTGCCAGTATTAGTATAGTTACTAATGGAAACCAATATATGATGTCAAACAATGATAGGTACAGCAGCTATACCTAGGTATAGAGGCTTGGGCAGAGATATTCCCTTGATGTTCCCTGGGATCATGTTATTAATCAGTTGGGCAAGATTCCCCAAATTAAGGTATTTCAATCTGAACCACATCTTGTTAATTACTATTAATCACTGCAAACTCAGCTCTGTGTGAGTTGGTATTGACAGAGACACACACTGTGCTTTGGAACTCTCCTTGGTGCTGAAGCTGAACTGCACCTGAAAATTCTGCCAGTTGAGAACCGTCTGCCTATAGTTGACTTGGTTTGAAAATATAACTAGTAATTCCTTTTTGTTTTGTAGGTTCTTTTCTTTTCCAAAACTTGGCTCACTAAATGTTATAAGGGTTTTCTAACCCTTATAAATTATTGGTATAATATTACCAGTAATTGTGTCCTGTATATGAAGGTTGTTGGTTTGACCATTGGGAAAGATGGCTTCCCAAGCAGTCTAAAAAATTCTGACTCAGGTCAGTTGTATATTTAAAAAAACTATTTATTGAAAATATTAAAATTTAGGAAAATGGGAAAGAAAAAGGAAACAAGTAAGAATATTCACCCTAAATCTAAATTTTGTAACTGTAACCAAACCCCCAAATTAGTGTTTGAAAGAACCCACTTCTCCTTGATAAAAATCAAGGATAACTTATCTTCCTGTATGTCTATTAACCTAATTCTAACTTTCTACTCTAAAACTAAAAAAAATTATTAATTTATCATGATAAGAAAGATTGGATTTCTTTCCTGCTGTTTAGATGGGAAAGCAACTAGTCAGAATCTTCACAGCTTTGGTCTCTTCTGCCACCACTGGCAAAACAATGATATTGCCCACAATCTCCTGCCTTCTTACTTGAATATTTCTCAAGTAGAAAATTCACCAGATCTTCTCCAACTTCCAGCTCTCTGAGAAAAACCCTTGGGCCACCTTCCTTGAGTCAGGAAAGACCAAGAGTGAGTTTATTGATCTAACTGTGCTTCCTAAGAACCTCTGAAAAATTATTTTTATTTCCCATGATCCTTTTTGAAAATTATATTTTGGCTTAAAGAAATCAAACTTTCTCAAATTTCTATATTTATCTACTACAATCAATCCTATTTCCTAATCAACTCTTAATTAACAAATATCCCATTATAGTTTCCATTTCCCTCTATCTATGTAATATATGTACATCATAATACATATGATTTGTTATAAATATGTAATAAATTATTTAAAAAACATGTTTAACTGGGGCAGCTGGGTAGCTCAGTGGAGTGAGAGTCAGGCCTAGAGACAGGAGGTCCTAGGTTCAAACCCAGCCTCAGCCACTTCCCAGCTGTGTGACCCTGGGCAAGTCACTTGACCCCCATTGCCCACCCTTACCAATCTTCCACCTATGAGACAATACACCAAAGTACAAGGGTTTAAAAAAAAAACAAAACAAAAAACAAAAAAAAAACATGTTTAACTAAGAGAAAAATTCTCATTATTAGCTATGTCCAAAAATGTCTCCTACTTTTTTCTTTTCTTCTCATCTCTTCCTTCTCCCCAAGAAAGCAGATAATTGGATATAAACCATACATATATTATCATATAATACATATCTCCCTGTTCATCAAGTTGTAAAACAAAACATATATTGATTACATTACAGAAGAATTCATGGAGGAAATAAAGGAAAGAATGGTATGTTTCAAAATGCATTCAGATTCATGTTCTATGATCATGAATAGCCTTTTTCATCATGAGTCAATTGGAGTTGTCCTGGATCCTTGCCTGGTTGATAATAGTTATCATTCACAGTTGATCATCATACACTATTATTGTCTCTGTCCTCCTGGTTCTGCTCACTTCATTTTGATTCACTTCATATATGTCTTTCCAGGTTTTTTATGATCATCTGGTTTGTCATTCCTTAAAGAATAATAGAATTCCTTAGTATTAATGTCATAACTTGTTCAGTCATTCCCCAATTGACAGGCATCCCCTCAGTTGACAATTTTTTGTTACCACAAAATGAGCAGCTATAAATAAATATCTTTGTATATATTTTTCCTTTTTTTCTTTGAATCTATTTGTGGTATAAGCCTAATAGCAAAAAAAACTAGGTCAAAGCCTATATATATATATAGGCTTTGATCCAGTTTTATATATAGGCTTTGATCCAGTTTTATAAATATATATGCTTTGATCCAGTTTTTTACTATTAGGATATATATATATATATAGCTTTGCAAAATGGGTGGACTAGTTCACAGTTGTACCAATAGGACATTATTTTATTTATTTTCTAATGTCTCCTTCAGCATGTCCCTTTTTTTTTATGGGTTTGAGGTGGTACCTTAGAGTTGTTTTTCTTTACATTTATCTAACTATTAGTGATTTTGAATATTTTGAATATGGATATTGATGGCATTAATTTCGTCCTCTGAAAATTACCTATTCATATCCTTTTATCATTGATCAATTGGGGAATGGCTCTTTTTTTTTTTTATAAATTTGGTTCTCTATATTAAAGAAATGAGATCTCTATCCAAGAAACTTGCTGCAAAGATTTTTCCCACTCATCCATGATTTTTTTTTCTAATTTTAGATGCATTTATTTTTCTTGTGCAAAAACATTTTAATTTTATGTAATAAAATTATCCTTTTTATCTCCCATGAACCTCTGTATTTTCTTTGGTTAAGACCTCTTTCCTTATGCATAGATCTGAACTTCTTCCATGCTCCACTATTTTGCTTAAAATGTCACTTTTTAGGTCTAAATCTTGTACCTATTTTGAGCTTATCTTGGTGTATCATATGAGATGTTGGTCTATGACTAGTTTCTGTCAGACCATGATCCAATTTTCCCAATCAATTTTGTCAAATAATGAGTTCTGACCCTAATAGCTGGTATATTGGGGTTTTTCAAACACATTATTGTGGTAATTTGCTTCTGTATATTATGTATCTGGCCTATTCTATTGATAAACCTCTCTATATCTTAATCAGTATTAAAATATTTTGATTATTACAGCTTTGTAGTTTTGTTTGAGATCTGGTACTTTTAGATCTCTTTCCTTCAATTTTTTTCATTCATTCTCTTCATAATCTTGACCCTGTTTTCCCAGAAGAATTTTATTATCTTTTTCCACTTTCATGAAGTAATTATTCTTTGGTAATTTGATGGGTATAGCATTAAACAATTAATTTAATTAATTTAGGTTGTATTGTTATTTTTACCATTTTGGCTCAGCCTACCCATGAGCAATTAATACTTCTCCATTCATTTTGATTTGTCTTTAATTGTGTAAAAAGAGTTTTATAATTCTGCTGAATAAGTCTTGGCAGGTAGATTCTAAGGCATTTTGTGCTGTCTATAGTTATTTCAAATGGAATTCATTCTTTCATCTTTTCCTCTTGGGTTCTGTTGGTAATATACAGAAATGCTAATGATTTGCATGGGTTTATTTTATATCCTGCAACTTTGCTGAAGTTGTTAACTGTTTTGATTAGTTTTTAGATAGATGCTCTAGAGTTCTCCAAGTATCACGTTATCTGCAAAGAGTGATAGTTTTGTTTTCTCATTGCTTATACTTATTCCTTCAATAGATTTTCTTGTCATTCCTATAACTAGCACTTTTAGAACAATACTGAATAGTAATAGTCATAACAGGCATCCTTGCTTCACCCCTGATCTTTTTTAGAAAGGCTTCTAGCTTAGCATAATTACAGATAAAGCTTGCTAATGGTTTTAGATGGATACTACTTATCATTTTAAGGAAAGTTGCCATAAAACATGTAACTTTTCCTTTAAGAATTCCAAAGCTATGCCATTCATTGCATATGATACTTTTTAGTAAAATTCGGTTTCCCTAGTTATCTCTTTTAGTTAGGTCCATTTTTGCTTTTGCTTTCTCTGAGATCATGATTGTGACCTTTTTTATTCCAACCCTTTATTTTAATATGTGTTACTTTTTGTTTCAAATATGTTCCTTGTAAATAATATATTGTCAGATTTTAATTCTGAATCCATTTTCCTCCTCCTTCACTATGTAGCTGCCACTATTCTACTATCTTCTGCTTTTTAATGACTGAATTCATTCCATTCACATTCACAATTATGATTATTAACTGTGTATTTCTCTCTATCCTATTCTATTTATCCTTCTCTTTTTAATTCTTTCCCCCTACAAGAGCCTATTTTGCTTCTGACCACTGCCTCCCTTAACCTACTCTATTTCTAATCCCTTACCTTTCTTTTAACTTCCTTTCCTCCTACTCCCCTACTAGATAAAAATTAGCCCATTTTCAATCCAGAACACTTAATGCTTTTTCATCTCTATGATTAGGTCCTCAGGTTCTGAAAACTATATCACCTTCTCCCAAAAATGCTAGTGGACAAGTGGAAAGAAAGATCAGTTTTGGTATTAATTTGAATGTGGTAGTAGTTGTTGTTGTTCAGTATTTCAGACATGTCCAACTCTACTTTTGCCTATGGAGTTTTCTTGACAAAGATGCTGGGATAGTTTGCCATTTCCTTCTGCAGTGTGTCCCCATTTTACAAATGAAGAACCGAGGCAAATAGGGGTTTGCCCAAGGTTATAAGTTTAGTAAGTGTCTGAGGCTGAATTTGAATTCAGAGCTTCCTAACTCTGAACAAAATGTTCTATCTCTACACCACCTACCTGGCCAAATATTACTCATATCTCTCCCTAAATCCAGATTGTAGCTATTTCGAGCCTCATGACTTCATTCATGATTCCACAGCAAAAAGCCATTGAGACATGGTATCTGCCTTCACAGATACGACTGTCCCTTCTTCATCAGTTCCACTTTTTCTTTTTGTAAAGTAGATTATTAAACTTTATTAATTAAGAACAATTTATGAATATCTAGTTCATATTTCTGAACCAAGTATAAATACTATAATATGAAAAAATATGTAACAAGGCTGAAAATATGTTACTAGTAAAACGCAATCAAAGACAGACTTTTCCTCAGGGTCTGCACCACTCATAATTCACCTAAACGCAATGAAAATAGTTACTAAAAATCCTGTGTAACATGTTTGTTTTAATGAGAAAAAAGTGGAAATGAAAGTTAGCGTGTATGGGGTGTCCAAATACCCCAAGAACAAAGAATCATAATTCAGTTAGAATAAGGATAGGCCTTTCACATGGCATTGATTTAAGAATAAAACATGTAACAGTATACACTTGTAATCTAGCCCAAGTCCTTACTACCAGAATACTTTTCCACCTCTGCTTCAGAAGCTGTAGAAAACTCCATCCAATAGAGTAATTATTTCATAAAATCTAAATTTGAGAGGACCTTTACAAAGTCATTTCTTTTTTAGGCAGGGAAATTTCTAACAGATCAGGACAGATGGATATCTACACAATCCCTAAAGATTATAACTACATAGATTACAGGATCATAGATTTAGAACCAGAAGGATATAAGGAAATCACAGATGAGATACTAAGAAGGAACACAAGTGCTCATGGATCCCAAATCATGCTATTTATTACTCACAGACCTGCAAGTATGCAGCATCCCAGCACTTCAGTCCCATGCGCAAGCAGGATCAGTGGCTCAGGCAAACAGTGGGATGTGGACCCCAGTCATGAGCCCAGATGTCCTTATGTCTAACTACTATTACTGGGAAGCTTCACAGGAACCAAATGGGAAAAGTCCTTAGGAGCAGTCAATCAATGAGCAACCCAACTGAGATCTGCCCCTTACCCTTATTGACTTCAAGGACATTATGTTTAGGAAAGCTTTCTAAACCAATTATGAACAGGAAAGCCTTGCATAGATAGCTTAGATAAAGTCAGCTAAAAAAGTTATTGGGTACACTGGGATTTCCCATTACATAGGCTTGTCAATCATTAGTCAAACATGGAGTCACTTCTGTTAGCTAGGGTCTAGTATTAGGCTAATCCTCATAAAGGACCTTTAGACATCATTTAGTCCAAACTTCTTACTGAACAGACAAAGAAAATGAAACCCAGAGATATTGTGTAAATTGTCAAAAGTTACACACTTGTGACCCTCTTTTTAAAATCTTGGCTGTGATTCAAAAGACTTTTTCTAAGTTCAGTTTCTTCCAAACGATTTTAATGGCTGTCATGGTTAAAAAAAAAAAGATGCACTTACGAAACCATGATAGTCTTTTCTTATCCCATCCGCCAATTTTGCAAAGACTTTTGTTGAAATTCAGCTAGTAAATTTCCAGCTTTACTGATGTCAATCAATTGTTCTTGCAAACTCATTTGAAGGCATTGAATTTTTATATTTTTAACAAATGGATTTAAAACCCTCTGAAGCATTTTATTTGGAAGAATTTAAAACAGGGTAGAGAATTGTTTCAAAGTTTTTTGAGTTTTCTTAAATGTGCAGATATGAAGTTTTTATAGGTGACACAATTATATTATTTTCAGCAAAATAAAAAAGCTTGCGTTTAAATGACTAGCTAATCATAAGTCTCATATTAGCTGCTATTCTCAAGGAATAATATATACTTAAAAAGGTCATCAGTTTTGAAAATGGATATAAATCCATATTTCAAATAATCTTCTTGATAATTTCTCATTTTTTGGCCAGCTCTTTAATAGATCTGATTAGATCATCAATTTTTAGCCTCATAAAATGGTGCTTGGAGAGTTCATTTTACAACATGGATTTTTAATCTGGGGTCACACAGCTAAGAAGTATCTGAGGTCAAATTTGAACCCAGGTACTCTGGACTCCAAGGCTGGCATTCTAATCACTGAGCCACCCAGCTGCCCCAGATATAATGTTTAGATAAGAAATACCATTGTGGAATCTATGGTCAAATGAGAGAATAAAGCTCTTGCACAGGTTGTCATATTATAGAATGATGTTGATAAAGTACAATAAAAACACAGAAGCAAAGTACTCTATGAGATCCAAAGCTATAAAGTTGAACCATTCCTTAGGACAAGTCAAGTTTTCTAATTCTACACAATAGTGGGGAGACTGTGGCTGAAACTAAATGGAAGCTCTACCCTAAAGACTAGGAAAACTGAATCCCTTGTGCTCTTGAAAGCCAAGATGGAACCGTGGAAAGAGTAATAGATTTGGAATTTGAGAGCCTGGGATCAAATCCTGACTCAGTCACTAACTTACCCATGTGACTCTGTGCACTGAATATGTTAGAGTACATGACCTCTAAGGTCCTTTGCAACTCCAAATCTATGATTACATGATCTTCAGAATAATGAGTTCAAATGAGTTACTCATAGGTGTTATATATATATATATATATATATATATATATCCATATATATATCCATATATTTCCCTTAAGTTACAATGTGATATAACCTGTTTATGTAAGCATTGATAGAAACAATTTAAAAAGATGATAGTTTATCAAAATGAAAATATTACATATATAAGTAAGTGCAGAGGAGAAATGTTAATACCCAGGGTAAGTTTCACAGAGTCCCCTCAAATCAACTTTTAAGACAAATTTAATTGAGGGTGTAAAAGGAGTAAGAGTCCAGGACACAAGATCCTCAGGATAGGAAAACCTGTTTCTGAAAGAATCTAAGTGCTGTCAGCATCTTGTAAATTTTAGTGCTCCCAGACAAGGCTCTGATTGCTTCATCTGAATTATATCCCTGGCACAGAACCGTCTAAAGCATACCTTAGTGGACATGAGTACACAAAGGACAACTTTAGACAGTCAAATTTAACTCCTTAGTCTCTGAATTGCACTTTAGAATAGGTAGCCATGGAGTAGGTGAGTACACCTTAATGAAAAGGAAAGGAATGAACCATAAAAGATATCTTTTGACCAGAAACAAAAATATTGATTCTTGGATCTAATCTAGCATAAACAACTATGCTTCAGTAATTAACTACATACTGTAGAATTTGGTCTAGAAGCCAAATTGCTTGATATTTAAACCAGTGATTGCATCAGCAGCCCACACCACTGGTTGACAGATAAGGAAAGTAAACTAAAGCAATATATGATCTCAAAAAAATAATAATGAAGAATAATAATGAATTATGAGAATGCAAACACATTGGATAAGACAGCATTCATCATAACCCAAATCTGGTTATAATGAAGGTCAATTTTTTTCTTCCAAAACATGATTCCATACAACGGCAGCCTGATATAATATCAACATATATTCTCTGTAAGTCAGGGATTAGTTCTGGCCCCCACATCAGTATGATAACAATTTTAATTGCCATAATTTAGCTTCTGAGTGCCAACTACATGTTAATCACCATGTAAAAAACATGAGTTGATGGTCAGCATCTGCAGGATCTGAATGACAAAGCTGTTTCAGGGCCCTGGATATCATTGACCTTGGCTGCATCCTCTCTTGCCCGCTCTGATACCGATTCCAATTCTGAACATGAGGTAGTCATGTCCAGTAAAAAAGCACAGATAGGACAGAGCTGGGGAAAAGCCAGGAGATTCCGACAGTGCAAATAGCTCAAGACCCAAGTGCTCCTCTGGTGGGCCTCCAAGATGAGGTGGACTAAGCTGACACCAAGAATTTGCCAAAGGGTCAATTCGAGTGAACTCAATAAGGCCACCTAGATTATCTTCTAAACCAGTGATGGGCAAACTTTTTAAAGAGAGGAAATGCTCATCTGTCAGTCTATTTCTAAGGAAACTCCTTTGAAGTTTCATCATATTGTATCCTACTCATTGTATTCGTCAGATTAGGAATAATGTTGTGCTGCTGGATAGAACATTTCAGGGGGCTGCATTTGTCCATAGTTTGCCCATTGCTGTTCTAAACCATTTAAAAACACAAGTTACATTCTCATGCCTGTCACAGGCAGATGGCCTGTACCCACTCAGTTGGACAAGGGTCTGTGTTAAGACTGCAGTGGGAGGGTAGAAGCAGGGCACAATGGAATGATAAACAAAGAGGACCTTTAGTAATGGACATGCCAATGTGGACTATGTACTCATCATCTGTTGCATCCAGGCAGCTCTCTGGACCTATAGAAGATGATCTATAGTATTCCTGAGGAGCCTGATTCAGAAACACCATCTGCATTAGTGGGGGAGATGGTGCCAAAGAGAGGAAAGAGAACTAAACTGAAAGATGGACCTGGATTTGAATCTTGTTCTGCCATGTACTCCCAGTATGACCTTGGACACATCACTTCCTTCTCTGTACTTCAGCTTCCTTATCCATAAAAAGTAAAATGGAGAGGGGCAGTCAAATTAAAGATTTAAAGATTCTCTAAGACCCCTTCCACTCTCAATCTGTGGATCCATGATCCATATTCACTACTAGACAATAAGAAAAAAATGTTGAGAAACAGCTCAAGTTTTTGTCAAAAAACTTGACAAAGTTTTTTGTTCGTTCAATAATCAGTTACTCAATCAACATTTAGGAAATGCCTACTATGTGCCAGGCATTATGTTGAGCCATTTATTATGTTCTTATCATGCAAAGTAGTTGCTTGGGTAATGAAGAAGATATACATACATATAGTTTGCAGTAAGTCACAGTCTCTGCCTTCATGGAAATTATCCAAAGTCTGGTTGGGGAAATGAAACATATGCATATAAACATAGTATAGAATGAGAACCTAAGAGGCAGAGTCACAATGAGGAGAGGGTATTGGGTTTGGAGACAGAAAAGCATGAGTTCCAATCCTACCTATTGTACTTCATTTTAGCTTCTATGTAGCTCAGGCAATTCTTTAGGATGTATCTTCTAAATCATAAGTATGTTGTAATCTATTGGCGAAGGGTATTCTTATATGAAGAGTTCCACATGCTGACAAAAACTACAGGTCATTCCTGTAAGTACCTGAAAGAAATGCAAAGTGCTAGGTGGAACCACTGAGTGGCTGAGCATTATCAACTACAGGTTAATAACAACTGACTAATATTTAATAACAATACATAATAATTATTATATGATAACATGATGTTTACATACAGTCTCTCTCTTGATCCTTATAATAACACTGTGGAGTAGATGCTATAGTTGTTATCCTTATTTTTAAAGATGAAAAATTGAGAGGCTCAGAGAAATTTTGTGATTTACCCATGATCACACAGCTGCTATCTAAGGTGGGATTCGAGTCTTGATCACAATGATTTTGATTCAGACTTTTTTATACTACACCATTCTAACTGGGGTCTACTTTATGGAGGATTTCATATTCAAAGATTAAGATTTTAGAAGCCCTCGGGATTGAGTCTAATCCTTATATTTTTCAAATGAAAAGATTAAGATACATAAAAAAGTTAAGTGACTAGACTAACGTCACCCAGGTAGCCAACTGGCAAATTTTTGGTGTATTTTTTTTAAAGTGGAGAATTTACACCTTAGAATTTGGAAATCACTACAAATCAGAGCTTGATTTATCATTGTTTTGATACTTTAGTCTTAAGAAACTGCTAATAATGTGTATTTAACTTTAAATTATATATACATTTTTCCTCAGCCAATTGTTAAACATTTACCAGCCTACACTCTATTGCTCCACTGCTTGAGCTCAGCAGGAGTACAGAAAGCAGCTCAGGAAATGAAATCATTATCAGATTGAATGCCTGATGCCTGGAAGCTAATAATAATGACAACGATAGTAATAATTGGCATTTTTGTAGCATCCTAAGGGTTTAATGAGTGCTTTACATGCATTATCTCATTGGAACCTCACAATCATGCTATAATATCTAAGATTGAGGATTCAAACCCAGCTCTTCTGACATGTCTAAGCACTGTCCACTATTCTAGACCTTTTTTTATGAAGACTTTCAGCAACCCCCTTGTAAATAATTACTATAAATTAATGACCTCAGGACCTATGGAGGTATGAAAGATTATTTGCCCTTTCCCTGGATGGTCTCAAATGGTGAAGGACAGGTGGTGAATTTATGCCAATTCCTTTTTCATTCACTCGCTTGTTCAGGTCCCCTTGTGACTAAGGATTGGGAGGAGGAAAATGTACAAACAGAAGCCATTGCTTAGGTTTTAACCCACTTACATCAGTTTCTCTGTCTGTTAAACAAAAATAAAGATATTCCCCAAAATTCAAATTCTCAGTCTCTTCCCATAAAGTCTAAAATCCTATGGATATGGATTTTTGTCTATACAACTCACCCATCATCTACTACCTGTCTAGTATTTCTAATTATCTATGTTCACATCTCCCCGGATGGAGAAAGTTAGCAAATATAGTCTTAGAGAGACTTCGCCTTCACCCATTGTTTACTTTTCTAAGTGATATATTAGGGTGGCTTCAGAAGTAAGGGCAAAGAGTTCAATTCAATTACACAAACATTCAGTCTTTTTGCTTTGTTTTAATATTTCTTATTGTCTCCTGTAGTCATTAAAATTACTTTGGGGTTCTCTGTTTTTCAAGGAACCTGTTAGTTGGGTAAGATTTTCTTATTTTTTATTCTAAACTGTTAATTCTCTTTTGAAGTCTTTCTTAGCTAACTCTCATTTCTTTTCCAATTCCTCCCTCTAGCAATCTAATTTCATTTGTAACATCATTTTTAAGCTCTTGTCTTGTTTTATTTCTTCTGGAATTCCAACTGATCTTGAAACCAGGCTGTTTTCCTTTGAGATGTTTTGGAGTTCTTTTGGCTTTGTTTCTTGGATATCCTTGACATCACAACAGCTTTCTTGTTTACTTATTCTTTCAGCTTTACCTCCAAGATTGGGACTTTGTTGTGTATGTACTTCTGGCAGGAATGGCAAGGCATTGTTTGGTCCTGGCTTTATTGTACCTGAAGTTCTGCTTCTATAGTTCTGGGCTCTGAGCCTGGGCTGAATCTGCAGTCCCTTCTCAGGAGTCAGAGAAAGAGTGCTACGATCCTGTTCTTATCCAAGGGTCAAATTCTGTGATCCTTCTTTGAGTCAGAGGTACACTGCAGGTCTGTTTGGAGAAAGGGATTAAGTCCTTATTCTCCATTCCAGGTTCAGAACAACAGAGAACAACAGTTTATTCTTAGCCTGAGGTCTGGTCTGTGATCCTGGCTCACCCCGTTTCAAAGTCTCTGGACTGGTCATTGCCTATTAGTTGAATTTGTCATTTGGAGTTGGAAAGATGATTTACTATGGTTTCTCCTTAGACTTCCTAATCACTGCTTAATCTGAAGCTCTTCTTAGAGTTTTGTTGGCATCACTAGGAAAACTAACTCTGTTGTTTCCTCTTCTGCTCCCTTCTTGGCTGATCTCAATAAATGATCAAGTAGGCATTTTGCTACAAGACATTGTGCTGAGTGATGGACAAAGAAAGAACAATCCTGGACCTCAAATGACATTCAAGATGATATCTGAAGCAGGGAAGGATTTTAACAGGTAGGGAAATGAAGAGCAATGCACAGTTAAGGAATAGTGAGAGCAAAAAACATAAAGGTAGGGAAATGCTAGGTGTACATACAGGAGAGCAAGTCATAATAAATTTGATTGGAAAAGAACTTGGGGAGAAGAGCTGTAGGAAATAAGTATAGGAAGGGAGGGCAGCTTTTCCTGTGGAAGGCCTTGAATGCTAGGCTAACAAGTTTGAATTTCACCCAATATACAAGAGAAAGACCACTATTTAAATATGAAGATAAATTGGGTGGAAATTAATATGGGCTAATGGTTCACACCCATTCAACTACAAACCACCATCAGGATCAGTCTCTTCAGGATTATCACATTTTGTCTAGACCAGTGGTTCCCAAACTTTTTTGGCCTACCACCCCCTTTCCAGAAAAAATATTACTTAGGGCCCCTGTCACATACTATCACCACCCCCTTACAGTTATTCACTGCCTCCAAATGCACCTGTGGCCATCACCACACCCCTAGATAGCTGCAGCACCCACCAGGGGGCAGTGGCACCCACTTTAGGAATCACTGGTCTAGACCATCTGTGACCAATGAGAATCACATCTTCAGTGTTTGGTTGAGGATGATTACCCTAGGGAGAAACAAATGGTGGGAATCGAAAGGATAAAATCAATAAATCAGTCAATAAATATTTATTGAGCTACTTTCAGAGCCCTATGGTAGACTCTGAAAGAAATAACGAGTAATAGATGATGCAGTTCTTGGTCTCCAGGAGCTTCTATACTACTTGGAAAGACAATATAAACCTTTATAAAAATAGCTCAAGATGCAAGGCAGCCAACGGCAAGTGCCAAATGAGGAGTGCTCTAGGCTGACTTTGGGAGATGACAACTATTATAAACATGAACATAGTTTATTAACATCCAGTCCTCAAACTGCTTTTCTCTGAATTTTCTCCCACCTTTTGGGACCAGTTGGTTTCCAGGATCAGAGCAATACTGCCTTTCGATAAAATGGGATAAGCATGCACATAGGATCACTGAGGAGAATGCCAGAGTGAGGGACAGTGTGACTAGCAAAGTAAAATAGATCTAAAGACATGAGGAACTTCAGAGGCTAACAAATCCAAATTCTTCATTTTACAGACAAAGAAACTGAATCTCAAAGCCAAGCAATAAGTGCTTTGACTTTTTCCAACTGAAGTTTGAAAATATTATTTGTTTCTTTTTTAAACCCTAACCTTGGCAGAAGAGTGGCAAGGGCTAGGCAACTAGGGTTAAGTGATTTGCCCATAGCCACATAGCTGGGAAGTGTCCAAGACCACATTTGAACCCAGGTTCTTCCAACTCCAGGCCTGGCCCTTTATCTACTCTGCTCCAGCCTACCCCGATTTATTCATTTCCATTCTATGTCATTGTGATTCCCTTGTGACTCTATGGTTCCAAATTTGCACTCTAAAAGAATTAAGAATCCTAAAGATAACAGGCCTGGGTCACCCCATCCTCTAGGATACTACAATACAACCACCCACTCTCTCTTCCTTTACTATCTCCAACATCATTTTAATAATAACATGCCATCGACTGTTCCTTATACAGGTCAAGATGTTTTGAATCAAGGAAACCTCAATTTCATTTTCAAATGAATACAACCAGGGTTTTACACAGTGGCATTTCAAGACTGCAAACTTTCGAATTAGATGGGGACCTTAGAGATCATGTAGTCCAAATCCTTCATTTAGAAATGAGGGAACTAAAGTTCAGAAAGGATAAAGGATGAGCAAGACCAAAGGAACACAGTAGTGACTGGAATCCAGATTCCCTGACTAAATATAGTTCTTGCCACTAAGGACAATAGGACCTCACCTAGAAGCCTTCCCCACACTTAAATTACCTGTATTTTTACATGTCCCCAAACTATTTCTAGAACCTTAGTAGCACAAAATTTCTCCCTATGACTTTGAGTCAGACAAAAACGGATGTGAATGTGCTTAGGACAGGAATAATGATAACTCACATTTATTTAGCATTTCAATGTGATCTCTTTAGAACCTCACAACAAATCTGTAAAGTAGGTCCTATAATCATTCCAGTTTTATAAAAGAGGAAACTGAGGGACTTACTTATGCTCATAAAGAGAGTATGATAGAGGCTTTATTGGGTCTGCCTGCCTCCTAGCTCAGCATGCTGGCTATCTCTGAGGAGTAGGATTGTATTTGTAACCCCCTCCGTACTCTATTCCAATGATAACAGGAGAAAAGAAGGAAGATCTGAGCCTTGGGTGAACTACACTCATAAAAAACTTCAGAAGTGGGTATACTGACAAAGCCAAGCATTACAAAGAAAAGCATATATATCTGAAGGGTGGCTTTGAGAGGAAATGACACACCTAAAGGGTTGTTTAAAAATAGGGAGAAGGAAGTTGGGGCAATACCATTAGGACACTTCCACAGTTTTTACATAGCCCTTTAATAGAATTGGGAGACGTGGGACAATCCTATGCTGTGAGGACCCCAGTCTACTGTACTCTTTAATGTAGAAAACTATGAGCCGAAAATACAAAGAAATCAGCTTTGTAAAAAAGTAAGCCTTAAAGCTTATGGATGTTTGGGACTAGCAAAGTGGGATGATCATGATGTGAATCCAGATAGCAGGTAGCTGTCCTTAAGGAGGGTGGATGAGTCATTCTGGGTCAACTGACTCTCCAACAAGGTAGCTCCTAGAGGGTGTAAGTGGAACAGCTTCAGAGAATGTTTGCTGAATCGCTGATGGGATTACTGGGACTGTGCATCTAAAATGTAATAATGCCTAAATTTAAGGTATACCTATAGACTAACCATCTGGGAATGGCTGCAGGTGTCATAAAAAATAAAACCATGATTCTAGAGGATCTACCTCTAGGTGGAAGGTGGAAAAGTGATTGACTCAGTATACAGAATGAGTCATGGATTTTTTGGACATGATCAATGCAGGAATGTGTTTTTCCTGACTATGCATATTTGTTACAAGGACAATAATTAGTGGGGGAAAGGGGAAAGGAAAACAAAAAATTTTTTGTTCATCTTTCAAAAATATTTTTAAACAGGGGCAGCTGGGTAGCTCAGTGGATTGAGAACCAGGTCTAGAGACAGAAGGTCCTAGGTTCAAATCTGGTCTCAGACACTTCCCAGCTGTGTGACCCTAGACAAGTCACTTTACCCCCATTGCCTACCCTTACCACTCTTCTGCCTTGGAGCCAATACACAGTGTTAATTCCAAGATGGAAGGTAAGGGTTTAAAAATTTTTTAAACAGAAAGCTTGTAAGCATGTTACCTGCTCAATAATTTTATAAATATTTATTTCATTTTGTTTTTAATTTTTGGTTATGAGTAAAAATGGTGTGTATAGTTGAACCAAGCTTGGTGAGGTCATCTCCATTATAATATGTTGAAATGTTCATTTGCATCAGCATCTATTGAATGGAGATAGAACAGAGAAAGGAAGAAAGTGGATTCTTGTAATGGATAGGAACTTAACTTCAAATTCTAACTGGCTCAATCCACATTGACTGTATACTTTCTGAAATAACCAGATTAACAGCTACCACCCAAAAAAAGACAGAACAGGGAAAGACATGTAGCTGTAATTCTCTGAGAATCATAAAGTGATGGGTATACTTAGTGACATCTTCCTTAACACTGTGGTACAGAGTGCCTAGATGCACATCAACGTGCCAGCATTCAGCTTTCCTTATGAAGGGCACTCCAAGCACTGACCACTATCATTACTGATCGCCCCCAATATCTTCCTCCAATACCTCATTGGGGTATCCAGGTGACCCTGGCCTCTTCGAGGCTATACTAGTGGAGGGAAAATTTCCTCCAGGCAGCAGAATGGACAGATAAGAACAATTTGTTCCAACAAGCACGAAAGCAACTTGTCTTCTATGCAACTCTGCCTCACTTAAATCCATTTCATGAACAAATCAAGACATCAGCCCTGATGTCATTGGTCCTTTGTGAAAATGAAAGATGAACAAGTAGAGGACAAGCTATTACAGGTCTCACCAAGCTGGAAAAGCTTCAAATGCAGGTCTGCAGATGGACTATGTCTGTTCCCCAAGGACTGGCTGAACTCCAGGGGTATATAGGGCCACCGTGAGAATTTAGTCTCCAGGAAACAAGCATTTTCTTCTGGAAAAAGCTGGTTTAGATGGTCTGTGAAAGCATGGAGGAATTTCAATCTGCATTTTTGAAAGTACTCGGAGCAATGAAATCACAGTTCATTTGAAGTATCAATGAAGTATTATTACTAATTCATGTCAGTTTGGATTCTAACACACACACATATAACTCCCCCAGCAATTCATCATCACCACATGTTGCCACAACACTTACCCAAAGAATGAGTAATAACTCTCTGACTGAGCCAAGTCACCTATTCATTCCTCTGAATCTGGAGAAAGATGCTTAATATGAAGGAAGACCCACTCTTTCACTGACCAACATCCATCTGATTCTAAGACTCTTAGGACTGACCTACTCATTAGCCATAGAAAGGAGAGGACAATTTCAAGAGTGCTGACCACATACGGATCCTACTTCGTCCTAGGAGATACCGATTTTCTGGCATCCAAGACCTTCAGTTATAGCATATTTCTTTGACCAAAGACACAAAGCAATTACCAAAATTAGAGAAGGTGAGAAAGAAAGAAAAGGAACATAGGATATAAGGGTGGTATCACGGCATAGAGAAAAGAGTGCCAGAGTTAAGAGAGACTTGTATTCAAATCCAGCCTCTGACAATAATTCTGTGAACAGAAGTCATCACTAACCCTTTTTAAACCTCAGTTTCCACATCTGTAAGACAGAGATAAAGCCCATGAAATTGACACTGATAGTATATGGTCCTGCTAAGAATACTTTCTTCATAGGGCCACTGTGAGGATCAAATGAGTTTGGGAGACAGAGAGACAGAGAAACTTTGGAAATCTTAAAGCCTTATATAATTACCAGTTATCACATAATGCCAGACCAAGCAAGGACCTTGGAACACAGAATGTTAGAGCCAGAAGGGACTTCAGGACACAGAAATGTCAAAGCTGAGTGGGACCTTAGAAAACAGAATGTGGAGGTGGAGGGAGTATAGAAAACCAAAGCTAGAGGGGCTGTAGGATATAAACAAAGAATATCAATATTAATAGAGAGTTTAGAACACAGAACCCAGGGGCAGTTAGGTGGTTCATTGGATAGAGAGCCAGGTCTGAAGAGAGGAGATCCTGGATTCAAATATGACTTCAGATACTTCCTAGCTATATGGCCCTGGGCAAGTCACTTTAATCCCAATTCCCAGCCCTTACCACTCTTTTGTCTTGGAAGTGAGAGTTCTGTGTTTTGTTTTGTTTTTAAGAAAATCCAAGCTTTAGAACATAGTATGTAAAAGCTAGATGGGGTATTAATAATCATTAGTCTTCCATACTCCTTCATTTTACATATGAAAAACATGAAGCCTGCAGAGATCCCATGATTTGTCTAAAATCATGCATCAAGTTAGTGGCAGAGGATCTGGATTTAAGAGAGTCCAAGATTCTTTCCATTGATAGAACTTGATGAAAGCTGTTCCTAAGAATTTGATTGCTGACCTCCTCTTTCCTGCCACCCCTTTCAACTGCACCTCCAAGCCCCCCCCAAGCAACTTTTCTCTCTCCTTCCTTGGGGTGGATAATCCAGAGATCATCAAAGTACTAAGTCCCTAGGGAACTTGATGGGAAGGCAAAAGAACTCTTGTTTCTTCTCTTTGGCCTAGAGAGGTTTGCAGCCCTTTAAAGAGCATTTTGAAACTCTCAAGAGGCCAGTTATATAACTCCTGGATCCTGCCTTTGTCAACAGACAGATATTTCTAAGTCCTTCCTCACTTAATGGCCAAATTATTTTTGGCTGGTGAAGAATTAAAGGAAAGACGAGTTCCATGGATTTTTGGATCAATTGGGGGGACAGTTCCATCTCCCTGTTAAGACCACATGCATTGTCTATGGCAGAGGTTATTGTTGGCAAAGCTTCCCTCCAGAGAGAGCAAAACAAAGAGGTGATTCATCAAAAGGGAAAACAAAGACCATTTGGGTTTTGCATTTTAAAAAGGAATCCCAGTGTTTCCAAGTTGTTAGCACATTAAAATATACTCTGAACAGGGGTATTGGTTCTAGTGGAAATTCATTCATCTTGGTAAAAATTCATTTCAGGACATTCATCCCCAACTGCCTCATTTACAGACCATGGGGAGGGCTTCAGTTGTCAACACAGTTTAGAATTAGCATTAGACAATAGCCTTAGAATCATAGAATGCCTGAAAGTGGGAAGGAACCCCAGCCATCATCTAGCCCAACTCTACTCTTCCACTGTACAGATGGATAAACCGAGAACCAGAGAAGGGCAGCAGGTTGCCTGTCAAATACATGTGATATTTCCATGTCAGGAAAAGAGAGATGTGATTTGGGGTGGGAAAAAACACATCCTTTTCTGCCTTGGAGTCAGAAAAGGTCAGAATTAGAACCTTACCTCTGCTAGTTTTTGCCTGTAATATCGACTCATTGCACCACTCTAAATATCAGTCTCCTCATCTATAAATTAGGGATCCCAATACTTGTCATATCTAACTCATAGGGCTCCTAAATGGACCAAATGAAACTATGGGAACTACATGCTTTGCAAACCTTTAAGCTCCACAAGATGTCAAGTATTTTTGTTCATACTGTTTGGGTTATTCCACTTCTCTTTGGTTTTATATTTTATAGTTGAATATTTAACATCCAGTCAATTTCACTAGGATGAGCCCATGGACATAAAAAGATGGATTCAAGTTCATTTCATTTTGATTTAATGATGATCTCTAACATTTTTACAGTGCTTTAAAGTTTGTCAAGCATTTTACAAATATTATTGCATTCTATGCTCACAACAACCCTAGGAGGGAGGAGCTATTATCTATCTATTTTACAGATGAGGAAACTGAGGCAGAGAAAGATGTAATGACTTGGTGAGGGTCACTCAGTAAGCATCTAGGGCAGTGATTCCCAAACATTTTTGGCCTACCACCCACTTTCCAGAAAAAAATATTACTTAACCCCTTAGAAATTAAATTTTTTAAAATTTTAATAGCAATTAATAGGAAAAATAAATGCACCTGTGGCCATCACTACCTCCCTGGATCACTGCAGCACCCACCAGGGGGCAGTAGCGCCCACTTTGGGAATCACTGATAGAGGTAGGTTTAGAACTCGGATCTTCTTGACTCTAGTGCCACCTAGCTGCCTGTGATGTATCTAATTAAAAACTAAGGCATGACCAACAGGCAGCAATCTTTCACATTCTTTTTCAAGGAAAAGTGAGTCAGGGAGACCGAGGCTCCTATCTTGCCACTGTCACATCCTGGCTGTGTAACCCTTTTGGCAAGGCACTTAACCTCTTAATAATCTAGGCAATTCTAGGACTATGAGTGGCACAAGAGATACTGACCTGCAATAGTAGAAGGTGCTTTCTCATCTGGGCATTCCCTGTCTAATGAATTGATAAGTCCAGTCTTTATTCCCTTTCTCTCATGAGTATATTGTTAAGAGCATGAGGAGCAACTAGTGAAATGATTGAGTTCATGATGGATTTTCAGTGATTTGTAAACTACTGGCAGCACCAGGTGATGCATGGGCTTAAATATGAAGTCATCATTAAATCAAAAAGGCAAGTAGTGAGATCTTTACCTTAAGCCACGGTAGGAGGGCTCTAAACTAAGACCAAAAACTGGAGACCGTGTATCCCCTACAGAGTTATTCAATGTGGTACAGAGGTACCAGACTCCCAGGGGCCAAGCATGACCAGATTAAATGTAATTGGGATCTGTTTGACAAAATAAATAAAAATACAATACAATAAAGATAATGTTGATTTGTGGCTTTCTAACTCAATAGGCAGCTACAAAGATCATTTCTATTTGAGCTTGACAATACTGGTATATAGAAAAGAGGCAGGTAATTCTCAAAGGGAGACCGCAGAATGAGATAGATGCTACTAGGAAGAGCAGAGTCACAGACTGTGACAAGAGAAATCCAAGGGATAGGAGAGAAGTAAGGAGGACAACTTTACCATCATTATCATCATAATCGTGTTTGTACTTATTTATCTCTTTCCTCATTTTTTTGGAGGAGTTCAGATAGAAATAGTCCTAGGACAAATCACTCTCCTACCATTATTATTTTATAATGTTCTGAAGGCTGTGGCAGTTTTTTTTTTGTAATTACATATAAGTGTTAGGATATAAACTTCTCTTCTTTAGGCTCATTGAAACATCATTGGAACAACCCAGGAACAGAAGATGTTTAATTCCATGCAACCTAGAAATTATGCATATGTATCATGGTGCCATTTATTTTAAATGTTGTTCTTAAAATTTTATGAATCAATGCTATGTCCAAGTCCTTGTGGGTTACACTTCTATCTGTGACAATAGTCTGGTTCAACCAATCAATATTTAGTAAGTACCTACTGTGCACGAGGAACTGTACGAAGTGCTAGGAATACAAAAAGAGGCAAAAGACAACCCCTGATCTCAAGGAGCTTACAATCAAATGGATTCTTTTGATATAATGGCTCCTGTATAGTTTATTTGTTGAATTCACCAGGTTAATCCAAGGTCTATAATGGAGTGCAGGAATTTGCTGTTTACCAGTTTGGGAAAGATAGAAAATTTCTATTGTATAATGTAAAATTATAAGCACTGTGTTCTGTCTTGTTAGGTACATGACAAATGCTAAATTGTTGCAGCCTGATGGGATACAGTTCAGTTTCTATTCTTTTCTTGTATAATGTGTATTGATGAAGAAATCTAGGCTCCTTAAGGATAGCCAATCCGTGATTTCTGGTGTCAATGACCTGGTCCTAAATTGTTGTTATAAATCCCTCTATTTCTATTTTTTAAATCCACAGGACTCATCTATTTCTCTATGCTTCTTTGTTAGCATATCGTTGGTTGAACTTGAGTGGACGTCATTCATAGGGGGCCTTTTGATTCCACACTTGGATCTTAGACATTTCATAAGCTCTATCTGAAGGAAAATAATTTTCACTTACATTTGATAAATCAAAGAACAGGTACCTTTCAGAAGCCATTATTATGCACTGAAATTTTAACCTGTTTTTCATGTACTTCGAAAATATCTAACAATCCTTCTCCTTCTTTTTGACCAGGAAGTGTTAACCTTTCCATACTTGCCTTCAGGTGATGGAGCTTTTGTTTCATTTATATTGTATGTTTTTTTTTTGTCAGGATGCTTTCCAAATCTATTATAGTCAGTCCACTTAGCAGTCCCAAAAATAAATGTTAAGAATAATATTAAGTAGTTGTTAATGCCTCAAACATGTTATTACAATTGAGCTTTGATTTGAGGATGCCATTAAGTCTCAGGACACATACAACTGCGGCTAATTCTTTTATAGATTTATGCCCAAGATACATGTTTTTCCTCCATCTTTTGATTCAATCTGAGACCCAAATTCAAGCTCAAAAACTTCCACCCTTATCTTTTTTTTGGCTTACCTTAGGAATTTTATTCTTATTGAGTCCAAATGAGGCATTTGTAAAAAGCACTTAGCATAGTGCCTGGAGCTTAGTAGGAGCTATGTAAATACTTATCCCCTTTCCTTCCCTTTAGGGAATGACATTTGATACTATTGGACAAAAATTCCATGAGATGGAGAAGCTCTTTATTGTATTTTTCAATGGAGCCACATAATTTGATATTGTCCATGGAAGTAATTAATAAGATATTTTGGAGGAACTCCTTCTTTAACTTGGAAGCCATACTTATTTCTAATTAAGAGAAAGGATCATGCATTTATAGCTAGGGAGAAAAATAAGGGGTTTAAGTTGTTTACCTGAGAGATGCCAAGTTTTACAACAATTATTTGCCACATCATCTTGGTGATATGTTTTAAATGAAAAATTGTTTTTCATGTTGAATACTATAATGTTCTCACTCAACTTGGGTCAATTTTATATATGTTTGGTAGGCGTATTTAACAGCTGGGAGTGTAGGATTGAGTCAATGGGTTTGCAATAATAGTCAGATAGAATTTATTTTATTTTTTAAAAGCCTCACCTTCTGTCTTAGAATCAAATATTGATTCTAAGACAGAAGAGTGGTTGGAGTTAAGTGACTTGCACAGGTTCTCAAAACTAGGAAGTATCTGAAACCATATTTGAACCCACATCCTCCTGACTCCATGCCGGGCATCTATCTACTGTACCACCCAGCTGCCTCTTAACTAGCATTTATTGAGCCTGCGGTGTGCCAGCCACTGTGCTAAGCATTGAGTATACATAAAAAGTAAAACAAAAAAAAATTTAAAAACCAGTGTCTGCTCTTTAAAAGCCCACAACCCAATGGGGCAACAACACACAAAACAACTGTGTATATAGTAAAGGAAGTATGAACCAGTTTGCTCTGTGTCTATGGTCATTCTTACCTATACCATATATGTGGCAAAATGCAATGCAGGTTTATGAAGGGGATATTTCATAGCTCCTGTTCTTACTGTGCCATCTTGGCAAATGCCTTTTCTTCATAGGATTATAGATTTGGAATGGCAAAAGGTCATCTAATCCAGACCCCTCATTTTCAGATGATTCAACTTTAGCTAGAAAGGGGAAGCGACTCACCTACGGTCATACAGTAGTGAGTAACAGAGGCAGGATGTGAACCCATATCCCCCCTGAGTTCTTTTCTTCTGTAGTGTGCTACTTTGAATAAATTGTGTCTACAGGCTGACTCTTGAGCACTTTGTAAGTTGTAGTTTTAGGGATGCAACCCAGCAGGATACCTGGAACCTAGGAGGTAGTAGTCATCCCCCAGAGATACACTCTGAAATACATAAGGGCTGAATTGGGGAAGTAACCCTGAGGTTGGCGGGGGACATTACAAATGCCAGCATCTGTAGTATGGGAAGAGATGGCATATCAACACAGTTTTTAGGCCAGATTGATGCCATCCAGTTACCTTTTAGCAAACTTTCCAAAAGAACCCAAAGAACTGTAGATAAGTCATTTAATTTCCTCTTGTATCATTTCCAAGACTAATTACTTATGGCATCTGGGATTCATTAAAGAGTTTTAAGCATTAAGCATGAGATCCACAGTGGAGGAAGCTGGGAGGGACCTTGGAGACCACAGAATATAATAGCCTGCTTTGCAATTGGGCAAACCCAAGGCCCCCAGGGATCAAGGTGACTTGATCAGGGTCATACAGTAGATGACAGAGACATAATTAGAACCCAGGTCTTCCTACTTCCAGGTAGAGGTCTTTCCCAAGCTATATGCTGCAGGACAATGGTTGCAGCTAGGTGACACAACTGAGAGCGTGCCAAGCCTAGAGACTCAGCCTCAGATACTTACTACTGTGAAACTCTGCCTCAGTTTGCCTTATCTGTAAAACAGGAATAATAATAGCATCACCCTCCCAGGGTTGTTGTGAGGACATAAAATGAGACAATGATTATAAAGCATGTACTAACTAGGTGCTTTATAAAGATTGGCTATTAGATGGGGAGGAGAACGTCAAAGAGGATATATTCCATTCAGTCCCCACAGTTTCATAGACTAGGAAGAGGACCACAATGTTTAAAACACTCAGACAAGACTATTTGACTGGTTGGAGCAAGCTAATGTCTCATGCTGGCTAATGTCCCTTTTCCAGGAAGGAGAACAAGCCCCAGAAAGGCACTGTAGCATACCTAACCAAGGCACGGCATGACACAAACACTCCATTTAGGCTCAAGAGTCTTGAGCCTGGTCCCCTAATTGCTTTAAAATGACAGATCTATTTCGGAGGTTGCAGTGGGTAAAATAAAAAAAAATCCTTGATATATGCTGGAAGGCAATGGAAATTTAGCCCAAGGAATATTTCTTCAGGCTTGTGCATCTGGGCAAACAACTGTATTGGATAAATTGTAATGATGGATATCTAGCAGAGCTGGAAAAAAGCACTAAACTATGTGAAGCTGAGAGGGATAGGAAGCTGGGAAAGAGAGCAAACATGATTCAAAGTCTCCAACGGAGATGCGAAGACCAATAGACCTTAGAAATCTAGAGCTCTGGAGCTAGGAGCAAGCTTCTAGTGGTCATTAACTATAACCCCCAAAGAGCTAGAAAAGGAAGACCCAGACAGTGAACTGATTTGATCAGTCTAGAACTCCCAGCACGTGGCTGTTTCTACAAACTCTTTCACAGAGTGAATATGAGGGCTTCATAGCTATAATACATATATATTCTTTTATAATATATATTTTTGTAATATGTATTTTATAACATATATATACATATATTCTTCATAGCTATAATATATATATATTCTTTTTAAAAGCTTGAGATTCCTGTACTGTGATTTTATTAGGGCATGATACACTCACTATGAAAACTTTCCTTTATTTATTTGTTTCTTTGTTTAAATCATTAATTAAATTTTTTTGAGTCTGGAAATTTTTATTTAATTAATTAAGAATATTTGAAAACTTTCTTATCAGAAACTTGTCATTTAAAAAGAAATTTAAGGGTTTCCTAGTGCAACTAAGAGGTTCCATGAAATAATCCTAGTCTCAAAGCCAATACTATATCAGATAGGAGATCAGTCCCCGGTGTGCTCAGTTGTTTTTCAGTTGTGTAGACGCTATATATGACTAGTTAGGGTTTGGGTTTTTTTTTTTGGCAGAAATGCTGGAATGATTTTGCCATTTCCTTCTCCAGATCATTTTATAAATGAAGAAATTGAGGCAAAAATGATTAGGTGACTTACCCAGGGTCACATAGCCAGTAAGTGTCTAAAGCAAGATTTGAATTCGCAAAGTTGAGTCTTCCTGACTCCAACTCTGGCACTCTATCCACTGAATCTGGCTTCCTTCTATATCCACTACTAACTTGCTCATGGTCATACAGTATGTGAAAGTCTTAAACTAGGGGTATGCTATTAAATGTTTAACAACTTGTTCTCTGAGATGAGAAATTCATATGTTAATAATCAGCATTATGAACATTTTCTCCATCATTTGTTTAAGTCTAGAAAATCAACAGAACAATAAATCAAGTCCTGATTTGTATTTGCTGATTTTCAAGGTGTAAATGCTCACATCAAAAATTTAACAATTGGCTCTCCTAAGCAGGTTGGTGCTAGGTCTAGCATACTTCTGACTTGAACACCTCCCTGATTCGAAGACCAGCCATATTTACCTGTTACCAGCTTCCCATGGTCACACAGTATGGGTGGAAAAAAAAGGACTTAGAATCATTTATTCCTCACTCCAAGACTGACTCTCTTTAGCTACTGCACTATGCTGACTCAAATGGTAAAAAAAAATTTTTTTTTAAATTTCAATTAAAAAAATTTTAAGTGACCCTGACACCCCTCAACCTCAGGTGTCTCTGACTCCTTTAGAGAAAGCAATGATTCTTTATCCAAAAGCTATCGGAAAGAAAAAAGTCCATGATCCCTGGTCCTTTAAACTACACATTTTTTCTTGTTAACCCATGACCTCCAAACTGAAAGATACTGAGTAATTTGCTCAACACAGTATCAACATTTATGGAATCACTGATTTTTTTTTAAAAATAACAAAATACATTTGAATTTAAGTGTTCTCCCCTTGCAACTGTACCAACTTAATAAAAAATCCAGTAAGTCAATTCAGTGTGAAAAACCACACCTATATATTTTCTTTTTTCTTTTCTTTTTAATAAACGCTTACCTTCTATTTTATTTTTTAAAAACTCTTACCTTCTGTCTTAGAATCAATACTGATATTGATTCTAAGGCAGTAAGGGCTAGGCAATGGGGGTTAAGTGACTTGCCCAGGGTCACACAGTTAGAAAGTGTCTGAGATCAGATTTGAACCCAGGACCTCCCATATCTGGGCCTGGCTCTCAGAGCCATCCAGCCTCCTCCTTACCTTCTATTTTAGAATCGACAGTAGGCATCAGTTCCAAGACAGAGCAGTAAGGGTTAAGCAATGAGGGTTAAGTGATTTTCCCAGGATTACATAGCTAAGAAGTGTCCTGGGTCATATTTGAATCCAGGACCTCCTGTCTCCAGGCCTGACTCTCTATCCACTGAGCAACCTAGCTGCCTCTTATACTTATATATATTTTCTAGATCAATTTAAGCAGAAATCATTAACATTCTCCAAACCAAATCTGGATCATTATCTATTGTCTGTTTAAGCTAAAAGGGCCCCTAATTTCTTTCTCCCCATTAACATAGCCTTTTAAAACAGACGCATCATTTTATTCACAATAATTCCATAGTAAGAATATTAATATGTTCATTTTACAAAGAAGAAAATTGAGACCAAATGAAAAGTAACTCTACAAAAGTCACAAATTTGCTAAGTACAAAAGCCAAAATTTGACCCTAGCATCCCAGTCTTCTCCAATATACCACATGGTCTCTAAGACAGAGACGTGATGTAGGACCAAAGTCACATTTTAGTTAGTGGCAGAGATGGGATTTCAAGCTTCCTGAATTCTACTCCCAGGGGCCTTTGTGCCCATGATTTAAACAGGCTAGGGAATCCTGTGGAACTATGGCAAAGATGTAGGTCCCATGGGACTCATTTCATTTCATTTTCACCCCAGTTTCCTTGTGTTTCTGCCAGCCCCTCACCCATTCCTATCCAGGCACACTCCTGCAAGCTGAAGTCTAATACCAGCTCCATTTAGGAACAAAGCTGTTTCAGATCCTTGGCTAATGGCACCCGATATGCACAGCTATCCTGGCAGAGAGAAGCATGTTATTTGTAAAAACTGCAGACACTGGGCTGATTTCTCCCCAGGCCCAGAGGCTGGCTTGCAAAAATGCCAGCAACACTCTCTGGGTAGAAATCACCACAGGATTGAAAGGTTTGGGCTGTTTGGCAAATAATTTGTTTTGCATCCTCTACTCAGATCTTCCTCTGATACCTCATTGTGGCCTGGGAGTGACCCTGGGATTTCCAAAGCTTTGCCAGCAAACCACAGTTCTTGTATTTCCTATAAGGCAGGAAAAGATCTAAGCATTGGCCCAATTGGCTAGAGAATAAAGACGGTGCTAATGACTCTAAAGCACTTTCAGGTTCTCGACATATTTTCCTCTTCACAACCTCTGAGACAGATACTATAAGCAGATCCTATAGTGGTAGGAGCACTAGATTTGAAAAGAGGGGAGTACATCCTAAATTTGGGGGGAATGAATGTCAAAGGAGTCAGAGGAGTGATAGATGGGCTCCGATGGCCTCCGATTTTATAAGGGAAACCATCCCAGGAGGGATGCGAAACTCCAGAATAAAATTCTGAAGACACCTGCAACACTTAACTTAATGAGAAAAAAAATATTTTTAACATTGTCTGTGTTATGGAACCCTTCGACTGTTTGGCAAAGCCCTTTGCCCCTTCTCAGAATGTCTTAAATACGTGAAATAAAATACAGAGGATTGCAAAGGAAATCAATTGAATTAAAATAAAGATGTAATTTTTTCCCCATTCACATTCACGAACCCCTTGATATCTCTCCATGGCTGATCTGTGAACCCCAGGTTACAAAGGAAAATCAATTGAATTAAAATAAAGATGTAATTTTTTCCCATCCACATTCACAAGCCCCTTAAAATCTATCCCTGGCTGGTTTGTGAACCCCAGGTTAAGAACTCCTGGTCTAGGGAACTCATTAGCATATTCAGATTTTTAATATATGCATAGAAGATAGAAGCAAGGGTAAGTAACTGAAGATAAATAGAGACAAATTATATGCTGTTGTAAGAATGGTCTCAGGAGTGTTAAAGCCCAGAATGAGCTCAAGTTGGCAGTGAGCACCAAGGACAGCAAAAAGGATTTTTTAAAGCCAAGTTAGAAAGAAGAAAAGAATCAAAGAAAGGACTGGACTACTAATTGGCATGGATGGGGTGATGGGAAGAAACGAGAGGAAGAAGGCTAAGCCATTGACTGCTTTGGTTCTCTTTTTCGAGGAGAATGATATTTAGATCAGGAAGGATTTTTAAAAGCGGGGTGAGGGTTGTAACAAGGAGTAAAAACCCAAGAAAAATGAGATTACAGTCAGGCAATATCTCACTGCCCCCAATGAGTTCAAGTCACCAACCTTGGAGGAACTGCATCTAAGCCAGCTAGATGGCACAGTAGATAGAGCTGCATCTGGAATCTGGGAGACCCGAGTTCAAATTTGGTCCCAGACACTTATTAGCTATGTGACCCTGAGCAAGCCACTTGCCCTCCATCTGTTCAGTCCCCTTAATTGTAAAATAGGGATAATAATAGCACTCACCTTTCAGTGTTATTATGAGGATCAGATGTGATCTTTTTACATGCATAACAGTGTCTGGCATATAGTAGGCACTTAATAAATGTTTCTTTCCTTCCTTTGTTCTTCTGAGAGAGCTGAAATAATCAACAATCGCTAAGCTGTCATCAGTGATCTTTAACTGATCTTAAAGGGCTGAAGAAAGATACAGAATTGGAGGACAAATTCCCCAAGTTTCAAGAATGACAAGAGGGTAGAGTCTGCAGACACCTATTGCCAAACACATCCTAGAACACACGGGGATGGTCTGTGAGCACTTGGACCAGCAGCAATCACTACAAGCCAGCCTGACTGCTTCAAGACTAGATCATGCTGGACTAACACACATTGTTTCCTCCTTTGACAGAATTCCTACACCCGTGGGTCAGGACATGCTATTGATGTGGTATAATTAAATTTCAGCAGATTCCTTTCTACATACTAACCACCTAATGAATGTTTTTGAATTGAATCAAGGGAGGGGAGAGAAATGGAAAGAATGATCACAATTTCTTTCTATTTCCTCAAATCCAGAATAATTCACCATGAAGTGTAGGTAATACTCAAAGGGCGCAAAAGATGATTTTCCTTATAATAGAACAAAGAAGCACATTCTGGTAAGCATTTCACTTACTGTATCTTCACAGACTGAGATCACAGTAGGCTAATGTCTAGGATCACTACCTCATTTATCTTCCACTTATGGTTAACTAGTTTTAAGATGTTACCTAAGTTTTCTAGATAGCGGGGCACCGGAATACACTTAGCAAAATATATTATCGATCTAATATGGGTATCTAAGACTCTGCACCCAAACTCAGCAAGCTGTTGGGGTATCTGAATACCTCAAGTATTTGAAGAACTATCATGTGTTTTGGGGGCTGCTAGATGGCACAGTGGATAGAGTGCCTGGCCTGAAGTCAGGAAGACTCCTCTCCTTGAGTTCAAATCCAGCCTCAGACACTTATTGTCTGTTTGACAATGGGCAAATCACTTCACCCAAATGGGATCATCACCAGTCAAACACAATGGGAAAATGACTGAACAACAGCAACAAATCATTATTTGAGGACAGGGCTATACATTCATAGTATCCCCTTCTCTGAAACAGTTCATCATTTATTAAGTGGCTACCATGTGTGTGCTAGGATACAAACATAAAGAACAATACTATAGGAAAATCTGAAGGAGAGGACATAACTTCAAGACGGGGTGGCCTGATGGTTAAATGACTTGCCCAAGGTCAAACAACTAGCAGGTGTCTGATCCCATATCTGAACTCATTCCTGACTTCAAGCTTGGCACTCTATACTAGCATCACCTAGCTGCCCAAGCAACAGAGGATCTCTGATCCTAGAGATGATAGGGAGCCACTGGAGTTTATTGAACTGCGGGAGTGGGGTGTTATGTGGTCAGATCTGAGCTTTCTAAAAATCACTCTAACAGATGAGTGGAGCCAATCTTAGTGGGCAGAGATTCGAGGTAGACATTTCAATTTCTATTTGTAAGCTATTTCAATAGTTCAAACATGATGATCTGCCCCAAGGTGGTAGAGTATCAGAAAGAAGAAAGATTGCATTTTAGGGATGGAACATAGCCTATGTCAGTGATGGTGAACCATTTAGACACTATGCTTTGCCCCATCCCTACCCCCCATACAGGGGAGGGAGGAGGTACCCCCATTGGGCTGCTGGGCTGAGGGGCGAGCAAAGTGGAATGTCTTCAGTGAGTGTAGAGAGGGGGGAGGGGAGTGCTCTGCTCCCCTCCAGCTCTGCTGCCTGTAAGCCACCTCCCTTAACCCTGTGCGCTCCCATTGGCTGCTGGGTAGAGGGGCAGGACATGTGAAAAAATGTCATCAAGTGTGGTGGAGAGGGGGACAGGAGCAGCTCCGTCCGAGTCCCTCTGCCTTTTTAGTAAGGAACTGGGTGGAGGGGGTGGCCAGGTGCCCACAGAGAGTACTCTATGTGCCATCTTTGGCACCCATGCCATGGGTTCACCATCACTGGTCCATGTGAATAAACAGAGGCTGGAATAACAGGACAAGAATGGGGAATCATTAGTATCCTAGTTTAATGGAAAGGATGAAAGGTAATAGAGAGTAATGGGAGGTAAGATCAGAAAGGAAGGCATGCTAATGCATTGTGATGGAGTTTATACAATTGGGATTATGCTCCCAAAATTATTAAACTGTGTATGACCTCTATCCCTAGCTCTATTACTACTACTACTACTACTAATAATAATAATAATAATAACAATAATAATAATAATAATAATAATAATAATAATAATCAAGACTGATTTAGCACTTATAAGGTGCCAGGCACTCTACTAAGCATTTTATAATTAATATCTCATTTTATCCTCACAACAATTCTAGGGGATAGGTGCTATCATTCTTCCCATTTTACAGATCAGGAAAGGGAGCAAAACAGAAGTTAAGTGACTTGCCTTATGGTCACATAGCTAGTAAATATCTTAGGTCAGGATTTGAACTCAGGTCTTCCCAACTATAGGCTAAGCACTCTATATTACTCTATACTTTAAGCCAAAGAGATCAAAGAAAGAAGAAAAGGATTTGTGTATATAAAAAGATTTATTACAGCTCTTTTGGTGGTAGACAAAAGCTAGAAATTAAGGGACTATCTTCCTACTGGGGAACAGCTGAACAAATTGTGACATAATGAGTCAAATGGAATATTATTGTCATAAGAAATGATGAAATGGACAATTCCATTGGAATTTTAGGACATCTCTATGAATTGAGAAAAACTAGAACAGCCTATATGATAACATTATAGAGAGAAAATTTTGAAACACTGAAGCTTTCATCAATGTACTGATAAACCAGGAGACCAAAAGAATGAAGATGAAACATACCACTTACTTTCTAATAGAGATGGTGAGCTTACAATACAAAGAGACATAAATTTTCAAACTTGGCCAATGTAGGAATTTGTTTTGCTAGACTGCAACCTATTTGTTGGATTCAAGGGATTAATTTTTCAGGTTACTTTCTTTTTTAATTTGTTCATGGTGGGGTAATCCAATCAATCAATACACTCATTGAGAATCTTCTCTGTGCCAGGCACTGTGATAAGAGTGGTTAGAGAGACAGGTTAATTAATTGTTTTTAAAAGACAAACAGTTGTTGTTGTTGTTTAGTCATTTTTTTGTTATGTCTGACTCTTTGTGTTCCCATTTGGGGTTTTCTTGGCAAAGATGCTGGAGTGGTTTCCCATTTCCTCCTCCAACTCAGTTGACAGATGAGGAAAGTAAGGCAGAGTTAAATGACTTCTCCAGGGTCACACAAATTAATAAATGTCTGAGGCCAGATTTGAGTTCAGGAGGATGAGTCTTCCTGACTCTAGGCCCAACACTCTATCCACTGTGCCACCTAGCTGCCCTCTAAAGACAGGCATACTAATGCCAAAAATAATTATGTTTTGAAGAAAATAGTCGGGGCAGCTGGGTAGCTCAGTGGATTGAGAGTCAGGCCTAAAGATGGGAGGTCCTAGGTTCAGCTATGTGACCCTGGGCAAGTCACTTGAGCCCCATTGCCCACCCTTTCCACTCTTCCACCTATGAGCCAATACACAGAAGTTAAGGGTTTAAAAAAAATAAAAGAAAAAAGTCATCCTAACTATCATCCCATGAATAGTTAAAGAGCAGAGGGGACAGTGCTGACCTCTGGCCCAGGGAATCCTTGGCTCCATTCAATCTGACTTTACATGGAATTCCCAACAATCTCCTCAGATTCAAAGTCCACCAGAAATTCTGATCTAAATGTAAACATTCATTCAGGAAGCAAGCAAATATTTATTAAATGCTTCCTGTATGTCATTCATTTAACTATGTTCTTTGAAGAAAAAGATAAAAATCAAGAAACCTGTCTCCAGGGAACTTACACTTTATAGGATTGATGTTTCCATCCCACATTCCAACTCTATGATTATCAAGAGGATCCGCTGAGTCTATTGTGCAGTGAGTTTCAGAGAGCAAAATGAGTCTTAAAGTAAGACTTTCTCTTACAAAATGAAGCATCTCCACTCCAAGTCTGTTACTACTTGTTCTGACTTCATTAGAAAAAAAAACAAAAAATTTAAATTTATTAAAATTTGGTATTTGTTATAAAAACCAAAAAGGAAAAAGATAACTTTTTCTTTTTCTCCACTCTCCTAGACTGATTAGGATCCTGTTTCAGTCCATCTCGTTACCCCCATCGCTTTGTTTATGAGGAGGTAGAAGTCAAAGGATAAGGATTTGGCACTTTTTCTAATGTATGAATGAGGAAGTTGTACCAGTCACAGTTGTGCACCCAGTTAAAAACCATAGATAAAATTCTTATCTCTACCCACAGTTAATGAAACTTTTCCTCTTCTTTGGTAATTGCAACTTGAGATAATACAGCAGAGCCATAAGAAGGAAGGAACAGAGAGTTAAAAGCATCATAAATTAACAAGTCAGAGCCCCACTTGAAATAGGGTAGTTATTCTTCCCTATCGCACAAACATATCTTTATTAGGCGGCCACGGAGGGATATTTTTTAATAACACTTGAGCTCATCTTTTAAAAAAACAGCACGTTAATTAAATTCACAGATGATACCAAATTGGGAGATATTTCAGACAGCAGTGAGGACAGAGGAATAATATAAAAGGCCCCAGAGAGGTTAGGAACATGGGCAGAAAATAACAAAATGATATTCAATTTGTTAAAAATGTAGGCTAATGCATCTGGGAAAAATAAATCTAAATTCTGATCTTCTGATGGCATGATCAAAGGTAGGATGTGTTGCGAGGCCAGTAGGAAGCTCCAGATGATGGGGAATGGTCAGAGAACTGTCAATTTGGGATGTGAGCTGAGAGCAAAGATGGACAAAGGAATTTGGAACTTCCCTGATGTAGCCTCTGTGTCTTGCAGAGCAGGACAGGACAGGGCAAGAATGGTGCCTTTCTAGGTGAAGCTGACCCCTTCTGCAATCCATTTTTCATTGGCCCTGCAACTTTCTAGTAATGAGATACCCCAAAAAGAAAGAGTTCAGAGAAGAGGCTGCAAAGAATGATGGAAAAGCACTAAATGTGTATTACTCGGCAATATGGTAACCACCTCTGGGACTGGACAGACATGCACAAATATCACAAAAGATGAGAATCCCACCATTTAGCAAATACCAGCTTTCTTGGTACTGCAACTGTTTCCACCCCATCAAACCCCTCACTCCCTCATTTCATGGAGTGGAGTCAGGAGGTCTGCATTCATTTTCCTCATATCTTCCATTAGTTACCATTATCACCTGGGGTGACTCATTTCTTCTCTCTGGACCCCAGATGTTGTACTTGGAAGGTGAGAGTATTGGATGGACTAGAAGATCTTTAAGGTCTTCTTCAGCCGAGAAATCTATGATTCAACAAGTAATCAAAAGATAATATAATATCCTGCCAGATACCAAGAAGGCTAACTAGTAGGAAATAAAATAATGTTTTAAAAAGTCACCATCAAGATGGTTGATGGCTAAACTTATAAATGAATCTCTGCTTCTACAGAAATCTAAGAGGACTGAATGACAGCTATAGTGGGGAATCTATCAAGAGAAATGAGGTTACTCAAGACATCTCAATAGAGAAAGCATCTTCTGGCATTAAAAAAGGGACAAGGAAGAAGGGAATAGATGAGAATTGTGATTATATTAATATCCACCCAGGGAAATAACCTCTTAACTTACTGCTTCCATTCTTTCTCTTTTCCTATCCAGCCTACATGCCAGCTGTTAAATGAACCTTCCTGCTGCATACCTTTTGGGCTATTCCTCCTCTTAAAATCCTTCAGTGACTCCCTATTGTGCACCAAAGATCAAATTTCTAAGCCTGACATTCAAGGCTCCTTACATTCTGGCAGCACCATCTTTCCAGTTTTATTTCCACCACTCACCTCCGCACATGTGATGCTATGGCAGAGTATATACACATGCTACATGATCTTGTTAGAGCTGTTCTTTATGCTGAGAATGCCCTCCTGTCCCCATAAGTTTTTACCTCCACTCCCTGAAATTCCACTCATCCTTTCAGATCCAACACAAATATCACCTCCTCTACAAAGCCTTCCCTGATCCAAGTAACAATAATCCACCACACACTTAGTTTGTACCTTTTATATCTCTTTCTCATGTCTCACTCTGCCTTGAATTCCATAAGGATGTGACTCTGCCTTATCTAATGTTTGGCACCAACTAGCTGTGTCTAGGAGCAAGTCAATTCACATCTCAGAGCCTCAGTTTCCTCATTTGTAAAGTCAGAATAATAATTACCCACCTCATAATATTGGTCCAAGAAAAATGTTTTGTAAATGTTAAAAAAACTAGAAGAGAGCAGAAGGAAAACCAGGAGACACACATAGTAGAACATCTTGGAAAGTGAAAGTTGGAGTGAGCTTATTCTTTAAGAAAAAGTAAGATCTACTCAAGTAAGGTTTATATCTTTCTATGTAATCTTCCTCCCCTGTCCTACTTTGTAACTGGAAATGCTAATTTTACAGGGTTAAGTTCCAAATTTTTATAATGTAAATAACAAGTACTACAGGACTATGAGAAATTTTAAAAGCTATCCATAATGCATGATTGAGCTGTGCTAGGTACCATGAAAGATACAAAAATGAATAAGAGTTCCTGCTCTCTGTGTGGAAAATACTTTATTATCTATTAATATTACTTGAACTTAATTTTACGTGACTGGAAATTGTCTAATTCAAAGTTAACACAGGTCTTGCCAACCTCAGAGACCCTCTAGGGAAGCTGGCTGCAAGAAACACTTGAACCCATACCGAGGTCTTATTCTGGATCCACCAAAGTCTTGGGCATACCCCAAAAGTTTGTGTTTTGAGTTTCCCAGTAACTCATTTTTTTTACTTTGACCAAATTTTATTGAATGTTTATACTTAAATGCTGATACATATCTCAATCAATCTATCCAGTCAGAGAAGCAATTCATGTGCTGGTATTCATCTTTGAATTCTGTATAATATGAGACCTAATAGAGAACCAAGAAAACCATAATTTTTTTCCTGGTTTTCATCTGACAAAATGATTCAGTAACATTCTTTCTAAAACCTTTCCAGGCTATGGAATTTATTCTCCACCTACACTTCTAAGAGTTACATGAAAGAAGACCTAACAATACTGGTAAGCATAGTTAGGAAGAAAAAGCCATGGGCTTTGAGACAGAAGCTTCGTGTTCAAGTCCTGCCTCTGGCGACTTTTGAGCTATATGTCTCAGATAAGCTCTGCAGGCAGTGTGGTACAGGTGAGAGAACACTGACTTAGAATCAGGACATATGCACTCAACTCTGTCTCAGACACTAGCTGTGGGACTTCAGGCAAGGGTCTTATAGCTTATCTCCCCATCTATAAAATGGGAATAATAACACTTGGGGTACCTGCCTTCCTTGTTGTTTTAGGAAAGGTCTTTGAAAACCTCAAAACACTAAATAAATGTGAATCATTATTATCTATCTTTGTCTTTCCTCCCACACTGGCCATAGCGACCTTGCAAACAGATGGTGCTCATTACATGTCTGCTGCAAATGAAGTTTCCAAGTAGTCAGGAGATGATGAGGACAAGTCATAGAAGGAATAAGAGGCTTCTAACATAGCAGGAGAGACTGTAGATAATAGCACTGAATTTGGAGGCAAGAATCCCAGCTTTGCCTCCTCGGGTAAGAATGGTCCCTCTCTAGGTCTCAGTTTCCTCACATATAACGGGAGGATTGGACTAGATTACTCCAGAAAATCCTAAAATACAATTCTTAGGCTAGTCCCTAAACCTAGGGCACTACCCTCTATTTTTAGGATATGAAAAGCACTCTCCAAACTCATTCCTGGATAAAAGCCCCACTCATAGTACTTCATGAGGTTAACACCTGTGGAAGCCCAATGAACAAAGGGGTGGGAAGGGTACCATCTTAACAAGTGCCACCTACATTCCATGTACAGTCCAATTATTTACTTAAACTTCCTGCACACAGTGTCTCCTGGGAACTAACAGAGCAACATCAAACAGAGTAGACCAAAGGAATTTTTTTTAAGCTTGGCCAAGGGTGTTTGAGCTGAGGGTGCCCCACTAAGCAGAACCCAGATCTAACTCCAGGCATAGGATTTAAGTTTTAAAGAATTCCAAAACTCACATGGACCCAAGAAAGGAAAGCACTCAAATCTCCCCAGGGTTCTGTAAGATTTCAAAGCAACTATGAAGTTTCTTTTGGTTTGTGTGAGGGCTCTTTTCCCCCCACCCATTTTTAAACAGTCGTATCACTGGCTTTCAAAACCAGCGAGCCACTGCCACCGTTTCAAAAGAAAGCCTTTTGATATTCTCCTATAGACAAACTCTCTTTAATAATATGATCCTGCCTGCTATGTATCTCCATTTTCTACCCACTCCCAATCCCTACTAAGCAGATCAATATCATGGCACCCAACCAAACTGCATCGTTTCCAAATAACGTCAAGTTTTCTGATCTGAATGATCACGTCTTAAGTCTCTAAACAGTAATACTAACCTGCTGGGACCACCAGGGCTTTAACAGATGGGTTGAGTTAACATCCTTTTAAGATAAAGTAGGGCAATTATAAAACACACACAACTGCACACACAAACACAAACATTTCTCTTTTTTTTTTCTACAATCTGTTCTCTTTCTGTTTCTTTTTCCCCTCTGCCATTTTGATTAGGAGTAGAAAAGGTACCTGGTAGAAATCATAGGGTTTAGAGCTGAAGGATGCTCAGAGCAAATATGGTCCGGTCCCCTCATTTTGTAGAGGAGGAAACTGAGGCCTCCAGAGTTTAAGTGGTTTTCCTAGTGACACAGATGTACTAAGAAGCAAAGCTAGAACTGGAAACTCTTGTCTTCTGGCACCAAATTTGGTGTTTTTTTTTCCATTTAGTCACACTTCTCCTTGGGTTTAACAGGCAATCTTCTAAGTTGAGGCACTGAACTTCAATGCAAACAACAGACCTTTGGGAGTTTGGGTTTCTGACATGCCAGGATAAGAGAAGAAGGTGAAAGACCCTGTTCACCTACCACCTAAGCTCTGGCACAAAACAAGACAGGTTGACTACCATGTGGTCTAATGGAAAAGCAGTAGTTCTGAAGTCAGAGAAACTGGGTTCACAAGCACCCTCTCATACCTACTTCCTCTGGGACCTTGGCCAAAGTCACCTAACTTTTCTGGAGGTCCGTTTTCTCCTTTGTAAAATAGAGGGGGAAGGACTAGGCTGGAAGGTCCCTGAAGTCCCTTCCACCTCTAGAACAGCCATCCCCAGTGACTGAGGAATCCCAAGGTTTTATCTGCCCAGCTAGGAGCAGGAGCATGCAAAGGGGAAGGTTTAAAATGCTCAATTGTGGCTTGGATTTGACTGAAACAAATCATTTATGAGGGACAAAGTCCAAAAGCATTTGCCAGACCTGGACTACCCCTATTTTCCCCCTTTTCTCCAAGAAGTAGCAAATACAAACCTTTTTTTTTTCAAGTAGCTATAGTACCAGATTAAGATGGAATTGAAAAATATTTAACAAAATAAAAATATAATAAGGCATAATGTCTCAAAGTCGACACACCACCCCCTCCCTCAGAAATCCTTAAGTACAATCTATGGAGTGGCCCCCGTTTTTGTCTGACACCCTCTGCTCGAAACTGAGATGGAATTAAAGAAGGCACTTCCCAGCCCCAAGGATTTACCTGACTACCCCACAGGTTAGTGTTTCACATCTTAAACCAAAGAATCAGTGGTATGCCTCAAAAGGTCAATTAACTTGGAGTCCAAAGCATGCTTTGTAAAAGCAAGAGGGTTTGAGGAGAGCAATTCCAAAGCTGGAGGTATGCTGGGAATGATTCCAAACACAGCTACTGGCTACTCGTTGACCTCGACTGTCCAGAGTTGATGAGTGGCAAAGCTCTCTCCAACTACCGTAAATATTTATTTAGAAGAAGTGGCATTTTTGAACTGAGTAGACAGAATTATTTCTGCAGTGAAGCCTTCTGCAAAAGTGATAAAAGACCCTTTGGGAAGCAAGTCTAGCCTACCTACATGTTAACAGCTCTTAATGTTAATGGGCATATTGACTTCTATTCTTTGACTAGTCTAAGGCTAAACTCAGCAGAAAGAAGTATTTACTTAGTCCTGTCCCCTGGCTAAACTCTCTCTTCCTTTTAAATAATCCAACCGAGGCAGAAAGAGGGAAGGAAAAGCACTCTTGGAATAATTAATATAAAAACAAAGCCAATGTAATTATTAATACACGGTGAGTGTGTCTACATGTGATATTTATATATAACATTTAATTATTAATATTTAATTTAGTTATAAATACACAGCAAGTCTACACATGTTGCTTATATATACACTATCTAAATATTAATATTTCATTGTAAATATATGGCAAGTATATCTATACATATATTTAATTATTAATATTTAATTGTGTAGTATGTCTATACATATATTTCTATCTAATATATTAGACATTCATATTGTATTATGTATAATATACTTAATATAATTCATGGCAGTTATATCTATATATACACTCTGCTTACAAAATATTTACTCATTAATATTTAATTTAATTACAAACACGTGGCAAGAATGTCTATACATATAACATATATAATATTTACTTATTCATATTTAAGTATAAATAATGACTTCTATACACATAATAGTTTATAAATGATATATATTTTATGAGATATTTACTTATTTAATTATACATACATGGCAAGTATATGTATACATATGATATTTATATTTACTTATTAATATTTGAGTATAAATAATGACATCTATAAATATAATATTTTATTAGATATATATTTGATTCAAGAAGTAACAAACCCTGGAGGCTATCTAGTTAATTATCTGAAGACTGTCTTTTAATTTAATTTAGCCTCCCCCCCCAATTACATGTAAAAAAGTTTCCAACATTTTAAAAAGAATTTTGAGTTTTGAATTCTCTCCCTCCTTCTATTTCTACCTGGCAACTGAGATAGTAACTAATATCATGTAGATTTAACGTGCAATCATGTAAAAAGATTTTCTACATTAATCCTTTTGTGGAAGGAAACTGGAACAAAAGAAAAAATTAAGAGAGAGAAGAAAAAAAGTTTGCTTTGGTCTGGCTTCAGACTTCATCAGTTCTTTCTCTGTAAGCAGCTAATATTTTAAAGACTGTCCTAAAGGTATCCCGGGACAGACTTAAATCTCTTTGGGGAAGAGATGAAAACTGAGGCATGGGAGGTTAGTGGATTAGCTAAAATCATTGAGAGAATCTGAGGTGGATTTAGTCCTTTTTGTGTGGAGCATTTTTTTAAACTGACACACCCAAAGAAAGAACATTTCTAAACGCCGAACAAAATACAAAATGAAGATTCTCTCTAACAACATTTTATCCCACTTGCTTTTCTTTTAAGTAGACAAGACTCTTCATAGGAGTTTGTCCTGCTTCTCTGAGCTTCCTTCTGAACTTTCTTTAGGCACCGAGCTCTTAAATGGCAGGTGCTAAACTATTGAGAATAACAGCAGTTATAGAATGAGGGAAAACATGGTGTAATAACTTGAACTATTGTTTGTATAGCACTTTAAATTTTACATAAATAGCTTTTAACCTGTAGCTGAGCAGATTGAGAACTATGCCTCGAGAGGGGAAGACCTAGGTTCAAATTTGGCCTTGGATACTAAAGTATCTCAGATTCCAAAAAATGATAGATTTCTAGCTACTTCCTAGCTATGTGACCCTAGACAAGTCACTTAAGCCTCATTGCCTAGTCCTTACTAATTGGAACTGATACTTAAATTGATTGATGGAAGATAAGGGTTTTTTTAAAAAAAGCACTTGACCTGTGTGATCTCATTTAATTCTCATAAAAACTCTGGGTGGTAGATGTTATTGAGGCGAATGCCTCATTTTACAGATAATGAGAATCTGAGTTTGGATTTGCCTTCTATTCACTTTGCCCCTGGTGGCTCTACAGAGTAGAGTTGGCTTTTCACTGGCTGTCTTAAATTCAAATCCTAACTTCTGTATCTAGAAGGGAGTCCCCTAACCTCTTGGGGTGCCAAGCATTTGATTAAACTGTAAGTTACAGATGAGTCGTCAACCCACAGCAGTGGATAGAGTCTAGACAAAGGCACTAATGAAATACTAAGTCTTTAGCAAAAGAAAGAAAGAAAGAAATATTTATATACGAGCAGGCATCTTTATATTGTGTTGAGGTTGCACGGTGCTCTCTGCACGCTATTCTATTTGAGTCATACATTACCCCAGAAGGTAGGTATTACCTCTAATGTGATCATCCTCATTTCACATATAAGGAAATGTACTATGGTCATATTATAGTATTCATCTTAATGAGTAAACAGGCTCAAAAAGATTAAGGAACCTACCAGAGATACACAATTGGCAAATGTCAGAGACAGGATTCAAATCCATGTCTCTTGACTCCAATTCCACTGCCTTTAAACATCAAGTGATTAAAAGAAAGAATGAATGAAAGAATGAATGAATGAATGAATGAATGAATGAATGAATGAATGGATTCAATCCCAGTCAAACTCTCCATCCCAAGGACCTTCCTGTATAGAAAATGAAAACTATTCCATGCATTCACACATTAGTGTTATTACTCAGAAATCTAGGCATAAAAATATTTTAAATTTCTGTGCCTTCATTTTGGCTAAATCGGCTCTTCATAGGGCACACTTGGAAGCTGGGAGCCGTTTTTAGTTAAGTAACTAATGAGCAGAAGTTAGGAATTCTGGGCATCTTCAATTCAAACCAAAAAAGCAATTAGGCTGGGAAGGGGAAGAGGGGGAATAGTTTCATATTCAACCAAACCAATGAAAACCTTCAATTACTTGATACTTCAAAAAAACGTAGGCAAAAGAACTAAGCCCAAACCTTTGTCCTTGCTGTTCTCCTAACTTAAATCTCATTTATTATATTAAATAAGCAATTAAAAGAGCCCAGAAAAGCTGGACAATAAAACTGGTTGTAAGACACCTGTCCCTATCTCCACCCCTCCCCATCTCTTTCTCTCCCAAGAAAGAGAGACACTTCTGGAAGAAGGGGGTTTACAATTCTTCAGCAAAGAAAAGCAACAATTAAACTTTTAGAATTGTCATTTCTTGGCCTTTCCTTCACCCTGGTCTCTTGCCCCTACTTTTTTTCTTCTTGAAAGCCATCATGGGTGAGGGGCTCAGATCCACCCAAGGAGGTGATGGTTTACTGTCGTCTGTGCCATTAACACAGTTAAAAAAAAAACTCTCAGACTGGAAAAATCAGACAGCTGCATCTTCCAGGTTCACATGTGCCGGCTCCATCTGTTAAATCATTAAAACCCGGGCTTGGCAGATTCTGTAGAAAAAAACCATTTGTTTTCACTATAAAGAGAAAGAGTAAACTTTCCTTCAGTTCTTATAGGTCTTTTTCAATTACTTTAATGTGCAAAGCTACTCATACCCAAGCAGGAAGCATTTAACGTGCTGCCGAGAAAAGATGGGGGCTTTCATTAAATTATATTCTATGTTAAATTATATGTTCTATAACTCCAGTGGCTTAACAGCCATTTAACAGTAATAAGATATATTATGGCGAAGCTTGTAACTCCATTAAGGGGCTTCACAATTTGCTTCCTTCTAACATTCATCTTTGTATAGTGGGGGCTGGCACCAGTGTTCAGAGAAAGCTTGCCGTTGTGTAGAGGAGCTAATCATGTCCATTCTCTGGCCCTCAGTTTCCTCATCTGTATGTAAATTGAGGATAGTTGGACTAGATTGGGGTTTGTTGATTTTTTTGTGTGTCAAGAACCACCTTGGTTATGTGGTGACTACCTACGTATTCCTTCTCACAGTAATGTTTTTAAATGAATAAAGTCAAATATAAAGGGTGACAAAACCATTATACTGAAATAGTTATTAATGTAACATAGGACCTTTCACAAAGGAATATTTTCTTCAAAAAGTATAATAAAAAATATACAAGTTTAATCCCCCAGCAGGAGGGAGGCATGATCTCTAGGGAGAAGGGGATTAGCTTCATGATTTAGCTCAATCCTTACAAAGTCCCAGTTCCAAGCCCTAAACTGTCCTCAGGTTTGAGTCTCATGGCTTGAGTCCAATGGCTCCTCAGGGTTTCCATACCCCTCTAGTTGGCCATTCTTCTATGCCTATACTCTTGGCTCCTCATGGCTCAAATGTATGAATTTAGATGGAATGCCAGGCTCATATCAAAGAAGGGTAAAAGAAGGTGAGAGGTGTGGATTTTAAAATTAATATCCAATAACTAAGTATTATATTTAATAAAGTTTTATTAATAATAACTAAAGTAAGAGACCTAGCTATTCAGCCAGCTCACCAGAGCAAACGAGGAAGAGGGAGGAGCTACAGAACTTCTAAAACAATAACATGACCATGCAAACGTGGAGGAGATAGTAAAGGGAATTTTGGGAAATACTAAGGGATTTCTGAGGGATGAAGTCCAAGGTTCAAAATCTCCATTTATACAGAGGGAAGAATCTTCCTTCTCCCCTCAGTGATTCAGTTCATGGTAGCTTTGCTGTGGGTAAACTGGGATCTTTGCCCACTACTGAAAAAAGCACAGCTAAAAAAGGAACCAGTGGTTAGTCTAGACAGCTTTAAAGATACAGGTAGTTAATCAAAGTCACAAAATAAGGGATTCAGTGGGCTCCCTGTTAGGCAAACTGAGAGTATACAAAATGCCTCTTAAAGAGTATCTCTAAGGTAGAATTGGGCATAACCAGTGATGCTTGGTTTACATTAAATGTTAAAAAAAAAAAGTTCACAGAATCCCAGGTTAAGAGCCCATGAACTAGATAATATTCCTACATTCTTAGATTTAGGTGTGGAAGGTACCTTAGAAATTGTCTAGTTCAGTTGTCTCATTTCAGAGTTGAGATCTATAGGGACTTGCCCACATTTATGCAATGGCAGACCCAGGGATAGAATTCAGATCCTCTGACTCCAAACCAAGTGCTTTTTCTGTGATCCATTCCCTATAAATCCTATGATTCCATGACCCAATAGATTGGGAATGGGGATGGTGGGGGAGATAGTGAAATGAGGAAGGCAACCAACAACCTCATCAGTCTACCTGATTTCAGGTCACCTGGCAAAAAAGGTGGGGGAAGCATTTTGGAACAAGAGAAAAGCCAATGTTTTCTAACACTAAACCACATGAACTAAAAGAAAGGGCTTAGGGTGACAAAAGAACAGATGAGCTAACTCCAGAGACCAAAAATCAGATTGAGCCAGAATATTTCAGGTTCAGTAAGTCACATCCCTTTCCTTAAGTAAGGAATTTTTAGAAGTCCCATGAAACTCCTATATGAATTGTGATCTGTTTTGGTGGAGTACATATCCATACTAATAAAACAGACAACAATATGAGTAATAGCTATAAGACCTTAGAGCTCATCTCATTCAACCACTTCATTTTGAGAATAAATGAGATAGAAAAGGCAAGGCATGACTTCTGAAGGTGGAACCAAGATGATAGTGTAGAGAAAGAGCTCAGCTGAGCCTTCCCAACATTCCCCTCTGTACAACTTTAAAATGATATTTCAAATAGAATTCTGGAGTGGCAGAACCAACAAAAGGCCAGAAGAAGACATTCTTCCAACTCAAGACAACTTAGAAATATAGAAAGAAAGATCTGTGACCCAGAGTGGAGTTTAACCTGGAGACTACATGGATAAAACACTAGTAGTTGGAACTAAGAGGTAGTACAGAAGCAACAACAGCTTCAACAACAACTCCCAAGCCAGTGCTGATAAGGGAATCCGGCAAATGGTCAAAAAGAGACTATAGGGAAACTCTGGGGTACCACTGTATGAAGAAGCAGACATAGTTTGGTAACTACATTACCTCTACCCACTTCTGGGTCATAGATCAAGGGTTTGGAGGAATACTTTCTATCAAGAAAAGGGGGGAACAAAAAAAGTGGGGATGGAAGTCCTGAGGGGTAACTATTTGGCAATTACATTGTCTATACCCACTTTGGGTTCATAATTCAAGGACAGAGAGGAACATTTTCAAGTAAGAGAGAATCAAAACCCTGAGTGTCAGTATCACTTCTGGATTCAAAGGATCAAGGACTATCAGAAGCAGTATAAATTAGAATCCCAAGGGCTCTCTGGGCCTTTCTGGGTAAAGACAAAAATGTACTCCAGGAGAGGAATGATCCTCCTCTATCCAGATCACATTGCCTTAGAAGTACCAAAAACTCCAAACCCTAAGAACTAGCTCTGAAAACAACAGTGAAAAAAAGTTTAAACCTTGAGGCAGTTACCCTAGACAATCCCCTCCCCACCCAACTAGGAACAGAATCCAATATTAACATAAAGTTCCAAATTAAGAAATTGGTAGAAAAATGAGCAAACAGCAAAAAAAATCTAACCACAAAAAGCTGCTATGGTGAAAGGAACGTCAAAATAAAAACTCAGAGGACAATGAAGTCAAAACAGCTATAAGCAAATCCTCAAAGGAAAAATAAATGTGAATTGGATATAAGCCCATTAAGAATCCTTGGAAAAGGGGCAGCTGGATAGCTCAGTGGATTGAGAGCCAGACCTAGAGATGGGAGGTCCTGGGTTCAAATCCGGCCTCAGACACTTCCCAGCTGTGTGACCCTGGGCAAGTCACTTGACCCCCATTGCCTACCCTTACCAATCTTCTACCTATAAGTCAATACACAGAAGTTAAGGGTTTAAAATTAAAAAAAAAAAAAAGAATCCTTGGAAAAGCTAAAAAATGGTTTTCAAAATCAAATAAGAATGGTAGAGGAAAAACTAGGCAAAGGAAGATTATGAAAAGACATTAGCTTGGTAAAAGAGACACAAAAATATTTCAATATCTGAAAAAGCAGAACTGCTGAAATGGAAGAAGAGGTTCAAAATTCACTGAAGAGAAGAATTTCTTAAAAAACTTAATTGGCCAAATGAAAAAAAGAGATACAAAAGCTTACAGAAGAAAACAATTTCTTAAAATTAGAACTGGGCAATTAGAAGCTAATGATCCATGAGATATCAAGAAACAATAAAACAAAGTCAAATGAATGGGAAAAAAATAAAAGAAAATGTGAAATATATCATATTGACCTGGAAAATAGATTGAGGAAAGATAATTTAAGAATTATTGGATTATCCAAAAGTCATAATCAAGGAATGAGTATAGACATTTTCATATATATTTTCATATATAGATATATATTTCATATATATTTTCATATATAGACAATTTCAAGAAATTGTCAAGGAAAATTGTCCAGATATCCTCAAACCAGAAGGTAATATAAAAATGGAAAGAATTCATTGATCATTACCTCAAAAAGATCCCAAAAAGAAAATCCTCAGAATTTATATAGTCAAATTTCAATACTCCAAGTTCAAAGAGAAAATGCTTCAAACAGCCATAAAGAAACCATTTAAATACCACGGAGTAGCAGTCCAAATCACACAAAATTTTATAGCTACCATATTAAAGGAAAAAAAAGAGTTTAGAATATGATAATCAATAAGGCAAAAACACTGAGATTTCAACTTTGAATAATTTACACAGCAAAACTGAGTGTAATCCTTCAAGAGAATAAATGAGGTAACAAAGACCCAAAGGGAAGAGACTATGTCCCCAGTATTATACAGGTAGATTCAGAATTCAAACCCAGGTCTTTTATCTCTAAACTCAGGGCTATCTCCACTTAACTAGAATGCTTATGTCATAGCCTCTTTAAAAATTAAAATAGTAACTCTTTAAGGTCAAAACTACTCTCATGATCATGACAGTAGGTTGTAGCTTTTGGTTCAATTCAATTTCACCAATATCTACTTTGTGCAAAGCCCTATGATAAGGATTCATAGTACAAAGGGAAAAAAGTCCCTATCCACAAGGAGATTATATTCTGTTGGAAAATGCAAAATATATGAAGGTAAGTAAATCTTCTTTGATCACTATGTGGTTTTAAGAATAAGTAATCAAGAGAAGATTTGTCTATTTTCATCATTTGTGTTGCATTCTCCCATACCCATGTAATAATATTATGGGCAAGGACTTTTATTTTTTAAACCATTATACCTTCTTATTCTGCTTTAAAAAAATCTTTATCTTCAGTCTCAGAATCAACACTAAGTATTGATTCAAAGGTAGAAGAGTGATAAAGTCTAGGCAGTTGGGGTCAAGTGACTTGCCCAGGATCACAAAGCTAGGAAATGTCTGAAGCCAAATTTGAACCCAGAACCTCCCATTTCCAGACCTGACACTTTATCCAGTGAGCCACCTAGCTGTTTCTCTTCCTGTACTTCCTAATAAAATCAGTTTATCTTGATTTGTTCTAAGTCATGAATACACACATAGTAATGAGGAATAGGCTTTAAATAAATTGCATAGCATTTAAGTAATCAGAGTCAGGCTTAGTTGCTGGTCCAGCTGAAACATTTAATAATGCTTTTCTCCAAAGATGCTCCCTGCTGATTACCCCCAGGGATATGGCATCATGGAGGGAAAAAATCACATTGTCCTTGGGGACTGAACAAAGATTTTTCTCTCTGTAGTCCATTCAATTTGAATCTTTTCACATGCACAAGCTGATTAGAACACACATGCACACAGAATGCTCACAAAAATAATTTCTCTCCAAAGCAACATACTGTGCCCTATGTTAACTCAATCTGTTTAGCCTAATAGAACAGGCTACATTTGAACCATTAGGCTGTGTCAGCCTGGGAATGAAAACAATCTTGATTCTCTGACCCTGCCTCCAAAATAAGAAAAGTCAGCTTCTCCTTGAGTATACATTTTCACCTCAGCAGTGCCTTCAGTAACCAGTTTACACACCCTGAGGCAATACTAAAGAGCTTTGTTAAAGGAATAATCGTCTCTTATAATACATTAGTAAGAATGGGCTGCGGGCCACAAGTTGGGTGACATCCATAAGACCACTATAGCAGTTATTTCCCGAGAAGATGATTGCATCCCCATCTATTTGGATATGACCTTTCCTTTTTCTCCTTCTTGCAAAGTGTCATGTGAAATACTCATTATTTTTTCCATCACAACATGTTCTCCTGCAAGATCCCCATATTGCCAGACTCACACATTCACAGTTCTGCAAGTGCCCCAGTAATGAGCCCTCTCTCTCTCAGCAGAAGAGAATGTAAATTCCGTTTGCTACCCCTGGTACTTCTCCTGATGGAGGTGATGCTCCTACTTCCTTAATTAATCAATGCTAACCGGGGTCTCTCACTCACTGAGCAAAGGGGGGTAACTACTCTTTTCTGTTCTTGATTGAGGGAATAATTGACTTAGCCCAAGAACACGCTAAAGACAATTTAGGGTCTTCCACCGAATGAATTTGGAACAAAGCATTGGAGGGCATGTTCTTGCCATAGAGCTCTGCTGAGGGGAAGAAAGTCAAGGATCCCATTTAAGCTTAATATCCCCATTTTAACATTCTTTACGTTGGATACTTGCATGTTGGAACTTGCAAGTAATCCTATCTCTGGATTTCTTTCTGTAGGTGCCCCACCAATAGAAGGCTATCTATCATTGAACAAACCCCCAAACTAGTTCCTTTATCTGGCAATTTTTAGAATTTTAGAGTTGGAAGGGACCTCAGTGTTTAAGTACTCTAACATTACCAACAAGTGCTCCTCAAAACCATTTTCTCTTTTCAAAGACCACCAGCAATGGAGAACTCACAATCTGGTGAAGCAATCCATTTAGTATACCTTATACCAAGGCAAAAATAAATAAATAAATTACAAGGCAGCATTAAGTAGATTATGATCTACAACTTAATCTTCTCATTAAACAGAGAGTTGGGGAGGTAGTCTTTGTGCAGTAGAAATCACTCATAAGCAATAATCATTCTAAAAACAGTTCGAAATCATTGAATGCCAGACATGCAGGGACCCACCCTGTGAAACACTGATGCTCTGGTGAATTTTGCAATAACAGAAGATACCAAATTGGCATCTGACTATGCAGAAAATGAACTGGATTTTTTTAAAAAACTATGGACTTGATTTTCAAATCAGAAAGTGGCTATATATACTCCACCAATATTTTAAACCTGTCCAACAAACTTCATAGCAAAATAATGAAAAAAGGAAGTAGAACAAGTGGCTTTCCAAAAGACACACAAAATATACTTTACATGTTCCTGCATGGTGGAATTAGATCAGTACATATGTGAGAAAAATCAGGATGCCAAAAAGTGCAACATCTGTCACAGCCTTGCCATTCAGGGTCACTCCTGTGAAAATTGTAGAATTAAAATGCACTTACCGTGTGTTGCAAAATATTTCAAATCTCAGCCTGAACCACACTGTCCTCAGTGTAATGAAGTTTAACCTCATGAGATACAAGATTTATTTAAACCAGTTTCCCATTTGCCATCCAGTACCCACCAAAAAAACTAGAAGAGACTCATGTTCAGAAACAAAGTGATGTTAAATGATCAATACTAGGACAAGATCTTCTGCACTAGAGTTAAATATTCAGGTATGTGCAAAAAAGATAAGATATACCAAATGGTCCTATTTTGAACCAATTAATCCATTTTAATAGTTTTATATCAATTAGCCCTGCTTTTTTATATTGACTTGCTAATAAATAATCTAAGTAAATAACAAAAAAATCTGTCATATTGGTGTACCCTCTTATGATCATTCTGGTCTATAGAACAGAGTAGATAGATGCCTACTTGGTGTTATTTGCAGAGACAGCATGGTATAGCAGAATGAGTGGTGTATTTGTGGATATATAATATATATACACACATATATATATATATATATATATGTAAAAAACACCTCAGGAGCCTAAATCTACTACCATATCATTGACCTAATGATGACTGACACATAATTCATTGAAGTTTTCCACATTCTTTCTATATATTGCTTCATTTGAACTTACAAAGAATCCTACGAGGCAGTTACTACGGCCTATATTGTGCTCATTTTACAAATGAGCAAACTGATCCTAATAAAAGTTGTGATATTCATATTTCATGTCAGAAGTGAGATTTGAACCCAAGACTTTCTGATTCCCAATTCAAAATCTATCCACTACACCATCAACTAAACACAAAGGCAGTATTAGAATTGAAGTAAGGAAAGCTGGCTTCTACTCTGAGTTCTGCTACCAGAAAATTATGATTTGGGGTGAATCTCATTACCCCTTCTCCCCTCTATAAAACGAAGAGATTGGACTAGATGACTCTCTTGGGTCTTTTTCATTGTGAAGAAAATTGTGAGAAAATTGAAGGAATTGAGAGGATTAGGACAGCAAGTGATTAATTGAGGGACCTGAATGGACCACACTGACTCCATATTGTGACTTAATTCTGAAGCTAGTTTAGTTCTCTTTCTTTTCAATTATGGTCCAGGTCCAAATTCTATCTTGTGAGAAAACTTTATTCAATTATGTAAATGGAGAGAAATCCTTATTGCATTGTTTGAACCTAGCCCTGTGTAACTAGGGAACTGGACCAATTGTACCTGCTATTTAAAGACCTTTTTTATTGAAAGCCCCTAGGTCATGTTGACCAGAACTTCAGTCAGATCCTAAAATTGATATAAGAAGTTTTCTCATTATTTTACATCTCTAGCAACTCATATGTCTTATTAGAAACTTGGTTCCATAGTGATCAGTCAGTTATTATTTCCATGTTCCTTTGATTGTCTTCAAATATTTGGGAAGGAATGATAAATGTTGGAAGGGATGTGGGAAAACTGGGACACTAAAACACTTGCTGGTGGAACTATCTGATATAACCATGCTGGAGAGCAATATGGAATCATGGCCAAATGGCCATAAAATTATGCATACTCTGACCCAGCAATATCGCTACTGGATCTCAATCCCAAAGTGATCAGAGATAAGGAAAAAGGATCTACCTGTACAAAAAATATTTTTAACAGCGCTTTTCTTAGTGGCAAAGAATTGGAAACTGAGGAAGTGTCCATCAATTAAAGAATGGCTGAACAAATTGTGGTATATGGCTATAATCCGAATATTATCATACCATAAGAAAAGATGAACAGGGTTAGTTCAGCAAAAACCATAAAGACATATGAACTGATGCAAAGTGAAGTGAGCAGAACCAGAAGAACAGTGTATGCAGTAACAGAAATATTATATGATAATCAATTTTGAAGGATTAAACCATTCTCAGCAAAATAAGGTCCCCAAGGTAACTCCAAGGGACTCAAAATAAAAAATGCTATTCACATCCAAAGAAAATGTTAGAATCTATTTTTGAAATTATTTTTATTTTGAATATTTTCTCCTAGTTACATATTTCATGTTCTTTCCCTCTCCTTCAAGCCCATTTAGCCCCCCTTAGCCGACGCACAATTCCTCTGGGTTTTACACATATCATTGATCAAGACCTAATTCCATATTATTGATAATTGGACTAGAGTTATCATTTAGGGTCTACATCCCCAATAATATCCCCAACAGCCCATGTGTTCAAGCAGTTGTTTTTCTTCTGTGTTTCTCCTCCCACAGTTTTTCCTCTGAATGTGACTAGTTTTCTTTCTCATAAGTCCCTCAGTCTTGCTCTGGATCCTTACATTGCTGCTAGTAGAGAAGTCTGTTATGTTCGATTGTACCACAGTGTATCAGTCTCTGTGTATAATGTTCTTCTGGATCTGCTCCTTTTACTCTGCATCAATTCCTGGAGGTCATTCCAGTTCACATGGAATTCCTCCACAAACTGTTGGAATCTTACAGCAGATCAAAGCACATCCTCTTTCACTTCATTTTCTTCATTAAAATTGTATTATATATGTGATATTTGCCTTTTGTCACAGCATGGGGAATGTAGAAATGTGTATTGTATGAAAACACTAGTATAACCTATGTCAGACTATTTACTACCTCAGGGAGGCATGGAGGGAGGAAGAAATGGAGGGAGGGAGGGAGAGAATCTGAATTGTAAAATATCAGAAAACAGTTGTCAAAATTTATTTCTACTTGTAATTGGAAAAAAAAATAAAAATTGTTTTAAAAAGGAAATTAGATCACCTAACATCTCATTTCTTTTAAATTAATTGGCCTAATTTAATTAATTGCTTTGACTGTATAAAATTCTGTTTCCCCCTGTATTTGAGGTCCAGCCCTAAACTGAAGAAGGGGCTTAGTCCCAATTTGTTGGGCAATTTGCATGCATTGCTTAATAAATCAATATGCTCAGAAGATCAAACCTTAGTTTCTTCAGTCCTTTCATCTTTTGCTGGTTACATTATCTTTAACATTCTGTGGTCTATAGTTTAAAGTCCCTCCAACCACTGACATTCTGTGTTCTAAAGACCCTACTAACTCTGACATTCTATTTCATTACCACAATCGAGAAACAAAGATAACTGATATGTGCAGGAAAAAGACCAATAACTATTGCCAGTAGTAACCTTCATGAGGATGTACCAGCCTTTCTCTTTCCATGAGGTTGCCTGCAGCCAGCTTATAAATGCCAAGCTCTCCCCACCTTCTGGACTAGTAATTTTAAACTGGATCTCTGCCAGCAGAGATGACTAGGTTAATAAAAGGGGAAAAATACCAAGGGAGACCTCTATGTAGCAAACCAGTATGGCTTTGGGAAGTCTGGAGAAGGAGGTGGCTTCTCTTGTCTTCTCCAGGATTGTGTGTGCCTCAGGGGAGAGTGTCTTGTGCAGTAAGCCATACTACCAGCTTCTAGAATTATTAAGGTATATGGCACACACCAAAAAGCCTGGGCAGTAGTGTCCCAATATCGTAAGAGCCCTGAAGTTATATCCTTGACAATTACATCTAAGTCCTTCCTTCTCTTTTGGGTATGCCTGCGCCAGATTCTATGGGATGCTCAAATGCAGGCATTTCGAGATTCAAACAAGTTCTCTAGTCTCTATTCTCAGGTTCATTCGAGGTTTTGTGGACTAACTTCCTTTCCATCTCTGATAATCTATGTCTGGAGGTTTCTTTCAGCTCTGACATTACTTATTTTATGAAATAAGTCCCCCTTTGGCCCTGGAATTCTATGCTCTATGCTCTATGTTCTATGTCTGAAGGTCCCTTCCAATTCTAAAAGTCTGTGGTGAGATTATTACTATCTCTAAAAGATCTCTGAAGTCCTTTCCAGTTCTAATATACTGTGATTCCATTTCTCAGAGACTAAAAGGGGAACTTGCCAATAAGTTAGATGACATCCTTGAACAGTAAACACATTCAAGCCATAGAAATAACGTTTCAATGGATCACACACTACAAAGCTAAGTACTTAAGCTCTAACAAGTTACATGATTAATATTTGAAACAAATTTATAAGCACTCAAATAAAATTGGATTCATTTGTGGCGGGGAGAGTCCAATCACACAAAATATCATGATAATCAATCTTCAATAGATAAAATGGAATGCCTATTATGTGCTTATACCTATGGGATGCAAAAAAAATATGATGCGTAGTCCTTTCCCTCAAGACTCTCATATTCTAATTGGATCATAAAAATCATAACCAAAGAATGCCTGCCCTTTGAACCAGCCATACCATTGCTGGGTTTGTACCCCAAAGAGATCAAGGATAAACAGACTTGTATGAAAATATTTATAGTTGCGCTTTTTGTGGTAGCAACAAATTGGAAAAGGAGGGTATGTCCTTCAATTGGGGGAATGGCTGAACAAACTGTGGTATATGCGGGTGATGGAATACTATTGTGCTGAAAGGAATAATAAACTGGAGGAGTTCCAGGCGAACTGGAGAGACCTCCAGGAACAGATGCAGAGCAAAAGGAGCAGAGCCAGAAGAACATTGTACACAGAGACTGATACACTTTGGTAAAATTGAATGTAATGGACCTCTGTACCAGCAGCAATGCAATGACCCAGGACAATTCAGAGGGATTTATGGTAAAGAACGCTGCCCACATTCAGAGGAAGGACTGCAGGAGAGGAAACATATAAGAAAAACAACTGCTTGAACGCATGGGTCAGGGTGGACATGATTGAGGGTGTGGACTCGAAACTACCACACCAATGCAACTACCAACAATTTGGAAATAGGTCTTGATCAAGGACACATGACAAAACTAGTGGAAATGTGCATCGGCCATGGGTGGGGGGAGTGCGGGGGGCGAAGGGGAAAGTAGGAGCATGAATCATGTAACCATGTTAAAAATGAATATTAATAAATGTTTTAAAAAAATAAAAATCATAACCAATATAATTTTAACAAAAAAGTAACTAAGGATTCAAGAGATTCTAGACAATAAGTAATAACAACAAAAACTAGCATTTTAATAATGATTTAAGGTTTGGTCTAATTTTATCCTCACAATTATCCTATGAGATAGGTATTATTATTATTATCCATATCATATAGATGAAGAAACTGAGGGACACAGGATTAAATGACTTCCCAGGTTCATAGTTATTTCACACAATCTAAGACCAGATTTGACCTCAAGTCTTCCTAATCCCAGGTCTGGGGTTCTTTCTACCGGGCCACAGAGCTGCCCTTGAATTTTTTTGATTCATTTGAATACAACTCTGAGATTCCATCTAACATCCATCAAATTGGTAAAGATAATATGACAATAATGGTCACTCTCACAGTGACTCTGGAAAGAATACTATAATGATGGATCTATGAATTGATTCTACCATTACAAAAAAATAATTTGGAATGACATAGCTTCACTAATTATATTGTTCCTATCCTCTGTTCTAAAAATCCTACTTCTGGTATATATTCCAAGGGAGTTGCTGGTAAAAAAAAAAAAAGGTCCATTTAAACCAACAACTCACACCATATATCAAGATAAGTTCCAATAGATGCATGCCTTAGACATAAAAGATAACATGATAAACAAATTAGATGAAGAAATCTAGAATGGACCTTGGGAAATTGTTCATGATGAAAAAAGGGATAGAAAGGATCACAGAAGTAAAAATGGAAACTCTAATTGCATAAAATTAAATGATTTTGCATAAAGGAAACCAAAACAGTTAACTAGAAATAGTCTTTGCAGATATGGTAAAGATCTCATTTCAAATATACATAAAAAACTGATTCAAATTTATAAGATGAAGAGCTACTTCCCAATTGAAATATGGTCAAAAGATGCAAAAAGGGAGTTTTCAAAGGAAAAATTCTAAGCTACAATAGCAATATGATAAAAAAAATACTCAACACAAAGGGATTGTAAATTAAAGCAACCCTAAAATTCCACCTCACATTCATCAGTTTGGCAAAGTTGATTTAAAAAAAAAAGTAAAATGACCAGTTTTGGAATGATTAGAGGAGAAACAGGCAAATTAATGCATCACCAGGGGACCTATGAATTGGTGCAGCCATTCTGGAAAGTAGTTTAGGGTTATACCCCACAAACTGCTAACTCTGCATACTCATTGACGTATTGCCACCACTATTATCTTTTTTAATATATCTTTTTCCCCAAAGCAATCAAAGAAAGTAGAAAAGGACCCATACATCCAAAACATATTTATAGCAGTTCATTTTTATACTGACAAAGAATTGGAAGCTAAAGATATTCTCTTCAGGTAAGAATGGCAGAATAAATTATGGTATATGAATACCAGTGTATTTCTAGTGTATGTAAAAGGATCAGTTTGAGAGAAATCTAAAAATACTTTATGAACTGATACAAAGTGATTATGGACAAAATCAGAAGAACAATTTATGCAATAATGAGAACATTATAATAACAAACAACTGTGGAAGACTTAAGAATTCTGATGAATGCAATGACAACAATGATGCCAAAGGAATAAGACTGAAGCATCCTGCTCATCATCTGACAGAGAGGTACAAAATAAGTCATAGATTTTTTTAGCACGGTCAATGTCAGAATTTGTTATTTTGACTATAAATTTTGATCCAAAGGCTTTGTTTTGTTTTTTGTTTTTCAAATGAGGGTGGGAAGTGGGAGGGAGAGGGAAAAGATTTTTCTTAATTGAAAAAATAAAAATTAAATTTCAAATCAAATAAATAATGGAGGAGGTATGATTGGACTAATGAGGATTTGTGTGAAAAATTTCTGAGGGTGTTCATGAACTAAAAACTCAATATGAGTCAATAGTGTGACGTTGGCAAATAAAGCTAAATTTTTGGCTGGGTTATTAGAAACATAGTGAGTGAAGAATAATGAATTTAATTTATTTGCCTCCTATACTGTTAGGTAGATAGATAGCACAGTGGATGCCAGGACTGGAGTCAGGAAGACCTGAGTTCAAATCCAACCTCAGACACCCATCAGGTATATGATCCTAGGCAAGGCATTTCATCCTGTTTGTCTCAGTTTCTTCATTTGTCAAATGAGTTGGAGAAGGAAGTGACAAACTACTACAGAATCTTTTACCAAGAAAGCCCCCAAATAGAGTAATGAAGAGTCAAGTGAGAGTGAAACAATTAACAACAAAAAATTAAGATCCTTCAACACAAAGCACAACTAATTCATGTCAATATTTCCCATAACCTATATCCTGGTATTTTGCACATTTCTTAATAAACAATTTCATACAATGTAGAGACAGTGTGGTGTTGTGGAGTCAGGAGAAACCAGTGTCCTGGGAATAATCCTTGACTTTTCTCTCTCAGACCTTAATCACTAATTCATTTAGCATCTTGTTGAACCAACTTCCATACCTTCCTAGTTCTTTCCCTTCTCTCCACCCACACCTCCTCTCCCTTAGTTCAGGTCCTCATGACCTCTTACCTGTTTTATTGCAACTGCCTTCTAATTGATCTATCTCTTCCCTCTCCCTTCTCAACTTCATCCTCTGTAGTCTACATGGCTCCCAATCTGTTATTCCTAAAGCAGATCTATGTCAATCCCACTCTCAAGAAGCTCCAGGATCTTCCTCTTGCCTCTAGGACAAAAGCAAACAAAACCAAAAACCTATTTAGCTTAGATGTTAAGGCAGCTTACACAATTTAATTCTCATTTGACCTATTGGTCTTATTTTATATTAACCCACACACACACCCTTTCATACACTCTACATTGCATTCAAAGTGCTATGCTAAAAAGGGCAGAGCCAAGAGGACAGAATAAACCTTTTTTTAAAGCAATCCACAGAACTCCTCTAAATAGAATTACAAAATGCATCAGATAGAATCCTGATGGAGAAATCTAGGAAAAAGTCACAGTCAGGCCTTGTCTGGCCCAGGTTGACACAGGGAGGCAAAGAATTTTCCCAAGAGTGAGGACTAAGTTTCATCAAGAGCACACTGCCAATGCCCAGGGAGAGGCTGTGCAATAGGACAAAAGGAGGACCCAGGCACTCTACACTCAGACCAGGCACTGTGATGCAGGCAGGTCCCTGATCAGTGTACTAAAAAAGAAGGAAATTCAGAAAATAGCCTACTGAAGGAACAGTAGAGGATCTTGGTTCCAGGATCCAAGCCAGCCTATAGAGAAATAACTAGGAAAGGAATAGCAAACCAAAATGGAATCTGAAATTCTGTCACTGGACCAGTAAAACTTGCTAGCTGACTGATAGGGATTGAGTCTAGCAGCATTCTTTTGTTGCTCTGACCAAAATCTGCATCAGAAACTTAGAGACCTCTAATCATGGACGTAGCAATCAGACTTTGTCCTAGATTAGATCATGTTGGGAACACTGAAGACTTAAAAGTCCCCAGTTGGTCACTGTGATGCAGGAAAAACATAATACTCAAGACCCCCAAGAAAATAGTGGCAGGATCTGCTCAGACCTCCCTTACAGAAGTGCAGTAAATCTCAGACTTAACCTCAAATTCAATGTCAGGAAGCATGCTGGAAGAATGAACAAACCAAAAAAGAACTCTACTTTAACAAGCTATTATGGAGGCAGATATTGTCAAGATACAAACATAGATGAAGATAGTGACTCTAAAAACCATGTACAAAGTCTCAGAGAAAAACACTGAGTGGGAGCAAACACAACTAGAATTCTTTTAAGAGATAAAGCAAGAGTTTTTAAAAGTTTAAAATGTTTTTATAAATGACATGAGAATGCTTGAGTAAAAGATTAGAAAAGAAATAAGAGATATGGAAGAAAGAATTGGAAAGTAAATTAAATTTGACCTAAAATGTAAAAAACAAAAACAAAATCCTTGCCTAGCAACAAACTCCCTAAAAATAAAAATGAAGCACCAAAGAGAAGCCAATGACTCCAGATGATAGGCAACATGAAAACAAAGTCAGAAGGCTAAAAAATAGAAGAAAATGTAAGGTATCTCAAAGCAAAAACTTGGAAAATAGATTGAGAAGGAAAAAAAATTAAGAATCACCGGACTATCTGAATGCCATGAACAAAAAAAAAAGAGCCAAGGATTATTTTTCAAGAAATCTAAATTCTCTATTTCTTAAAGCCAGATGGCAGAATGGAAATAGAAAGATTCCACCAATCATCTCCTGAAGGAAATCCCAAAATGATCACTCCAGGAAAAGCCCAGCCAAAATTCAGAGATTGCAAGACAAAGAAAAAATAATGTAAACAGCCAAAAAGAAAGGATTCAAGTATCAAAGAGCCACAGTCAAGATCACCTAGATTTAGCAGCTACCAGTGACTATAAAGGAGCAGAGAATTTAGGATACAACATTATGGAACGCAAAAGATAAAGATTTACAGCCCAAGAGTACCTTACCCAGCAATACTGAGTATAATGCTAAGGGCAGAGGGATGGGGATGAGGATAAAAAGCAGGAGAGAAGGCAGGGAATGGATTTTTAATGAAATAGAGATTTTTGAGCATTGATTGCTATGGAAAAACTTTGAAGTTCAAACAAAAGAGTTAAGAGAAACATAAAAAAGTAAATATGAATTAATAGCATTAACTGACTACAAAATGATACTAGGATACATTGTTTGCCATTCCATCCTAGGGAGATAATATATGTGCCTCCTTTAAGCCCTATCATCATTAGAGAGAGTTCAATTAGACAAGGCAGTTCTACTATCTTGATCTTAAGAGAATGTAAGGAGACGAAGAATACTAGGAGGAGAGGGAAAGAGAAGAAAGGAAAGGTAGGCTTGGGAAATTGTATCACATAATTTGGGTCCACAAGTAGACATCCATACAAACAAAGGGGAGAACAAGCAAGAAGAACAGCTAATACTTCCACTTCACTCTCATCCTAATTGGTTAAAGGAACGAAGAATACATACACACACATACACATGGGTACAGAAATACATTTCATTCAACAAGAAAATAGGATGAAAAAGGAAAAGGGGAGAAAGAGAACTTAGAAAATATAGAATAAAGAGCAAAAAGTCCTAAGGAAAACAAACCCTAAGAATATACAAATATATTTGTTGGTTTTTTTGAGATGACAAACAATGGGAATCTGAAGGGGTGTCCATAAATTGAAGATTGGACTGACTTGCTAGTTATGACATATAAATGTGATAGAATATTATTGTGTTGTAAAAAATGACAAAAGGAATGATTTTAGAGAAACTTGGGAAGAAAGATTTATATGAACTGATACAGAATGAAGTGAAAAGTACCAGGAGAATAATTTATACAGTGAAAACGGTATGATTAAGTCAATCAACTCTGAAAAAATTACTGTTGTCAGTGTAATGAACAACCAGGATTCCAGAGGACTAATGATAAAAACAGCCACCCATCTCTTCACAGAGAATTGAATGACTGAGATTACAGAATAAAATTATTTTTTTTCAACACAGCCCATGTGAAATTTTGTTTTGATTTAACATACATATGTGTATCCCCTACATACACACACACATTTATAACACAGTTTTTCTTTCATTCTGAAGTGGAGGAGGGAAGAGTGAGAATTCGTATTTTTTTCTAATTGGAAAAAAATTTTAACTGGTCTTTTAGGTGTTCACCTAGTACAACATTCCGTCCCATAACCCAAGCCTTCATAAAAAACGTATTTCTGGATGCATCTGGAGTATGTTCTTTCCTTAGATTTTGATTTTTGAATCCCCAACTTGCTTGAAAGCACTGATCTTGTTCACTGGCTACATCAGATCTTCCCTGATACCTCCCGGTAGTAATACTGTCTCCCTCTTGAATTTATTTTGTATTAGTTAGTATTTGCTTCCTATTTGCTTTCTGTATGCTTACTCTGTCACCCTATAGAATGTGAGCTCTTTGAGATTAGACACTATTCATTTTTATCTTTGTAGACCCTTTCCTAGCAGAATGTCCTGCACATAGAAGTCATTTAATGTTTGTTGATTTGAATTCCTCTCAAATCTCTTCCTTCTTCCACTTCCTGGCTGTGTGATCAGGAACAAATCACTTCATCTCTCTCATCTATAAAAGAGGGATACACATACCTCCCTAACGGAGTTGTAACAGAGATCAAATGAAATAATATATACAAGGACTTTGCAAATCTGGAAACCCTAAATCAATGTCAGCTGTTCTTAATAAATGTTTGCAGGCTACTGAGAGTTATTAAAATTTATACACAATGTTCATAGCTTTAATGATAAATGAAATAAAGGAAAGCTATTAGTTGCCCTTCACCCTGATCTCAGGCCATTACATTTCCTGCAAAGGGGCCAGTAGAGTCCACTGGATAATTGGATTTAGAGAAAAGACTTTCTAAATCGCCAGTCTAACCCCCTCATTTTATAAATGAGAACACTTAAGTTCTATACAGGGAAAAGACTTTGGGCAAGGCCATGCAGCCAAGAACTGAGAAAGTAAAGATTTAGTCAGATCTTCTAGGTCCAAATCTAGGGGTCTTCTCAGTATATTGCTTTGAGCCCCTGGATTTAATCTACAGAGGGGTCAGGGCAGGAGAAAAATCCCAAGTCTGTTTCCGACACAATCTCTGATTTATATCCACTCTTTCCTTCATTTCTTAACAAGTGGAAAAAAATTAAGCACTATCAGGAGCTATTATTTTACAAATAAGTCTTATTTGTACCACATTCTTTTATTTACTTGTTGAATTACACATAACAAAAATTTTAAAAAATAGATGACTTCTCAGGAGATTAATATTCCATACACCCAGCCTCATGCAGAAACAATAACAATCAGTGTTCTACCCTCCTGGTCACCGGCCTCCAAAGATGTAAAACAGAAACATCTGCTTGGTCATTTTTATAAGACCATTGTGTCATAGACTCCTTCCTAACGTGATGGGCCCAAGAGCTCATTGGCAACCTTTCACTTTGCTGGTTAATTGCCCCCACCCAAGTGGAACCTGAGAAATTCAGTGTCTGGAATCCTCCCTAGGAGAGTCATCAGATCCCCTAATTAACCGTCAGGCATCAAGGATTCAAATCAAACAGTTTTATTTGCATAGTAAAGAATTCACATTTGATCCAATAAAGACCTAACATACACACTATGGACCACTCTTCCCCCTCAAGCACTTGTTTAATCCCTGAGACTTATAGTACTATCTTGGCTGAGGCCCCATGAAAGAATAATTCCAGTTCTTTCCTGTGTACTAATGTTATTTCCATCAATGCACTCTTACCAGCAGCATTCTTTCTAGTGATGGTTCACTACTCCATTATTACTGTCCTCTTACTACTAGTGTTTTCTCTGCTCCTAACAAGTGTCATGGCGCCTCCTTACTAATATGGCTAACCTCTGTTCTGCTTTGATACTTCATTCTATTGGCTTTCTTCCCATAGAAAGTACAACTTTCCTCTTCTCCAGATCACAACCCACCCATGCTTGTCTGATATATGTGACTCCTGTCCATAACCTCCCTTGAGTTCAACATCCAAGAGCTACCCAATATGTTGGGATCTGTCCTAGAGTTCTCTTGATATCACAGTTAACAGCTGAGCATCCAAATTATTCAAATTATTCATCAGTTGTCCTCACTCTTACCAAATTACCAGCCCATTTTCTCTTTCAATTATACCCTTCATTAATGATATCCTTTATGTTTCTCTTGCATAATTTCTTATTTATAATGTACTGCAGCCTGTTTGCCAAGTATCTCTCCATTGCCCCTCATATGACACTCAAATTTAATTCTTTGGTTTGGTTACTATGACTTGTAGCCATACATCCCAAGAATATATTTATACTTTAATGGGTCCTTATTTTAAAGAAAATACCAGTGTCATTAAAAGAACTCTGTAATTTCCCAAAGACAATCCTACCTCTTCTCCTTTTAAGTCTAGGCCTAGATAATTATATATTTGCAGTGTCATCCCAAGAGATAGATAGAAGATAGATGATGATAGATGATATATAGAGAGAGCTATTTAGATACAAATCAAAATCACTATCTATCAATATATACACACATAAATAAATAAATATAAATTTGTATGTAGCTACACATATATGGAGAGAAATAGAGATGACCTCTTTAGGTTGTCCATCCAACTACATTTTATATATTGTGTAACAGGCATACTACATCCACTTATTTTTTCCTGTGTGGATACTTGGGCCAAATTCTTAAGTGATGATACATCTCTTTTATAACACTTGGTAATGTTCTCAGATTCAATGCAATCAGCACCATGTATCTTGAAACAAGAGCATCTGGAGGACCTCAAAATCCATAGGAAAACTTTCCTCTACTTGGACTTTATATTGATATTTTCCAAAATGGTAGCAAACACTTTTGTCAAGCATACCCTTCCCCATTTTATACCATGATAAATATTAGTAATCAAACAAACATTGAACAATGCTTTTATATTTAATAAAAAATCATAGAGGGATCTCTTATTTTATACACTATTGAGTCACTTGTGTTATGGCAAAGATGTGTTCTGCTCAGTCAGTCAATAAATATTCTACTATATATCAGGCATTGTGCTTGGTGCTGGGGATACAAATACAATGAATAATACAAATAAGAGTCTCTACTTATAAGAGCTCACATTTTAATAGGGAGACAATAAGTACATACATATTTAGAATAAATGTAAAGAAAATAAATACTAAGTTGTCTGAAAGTGTACTAGCAGTTTAGGGGAAAGGCTTCATGTAAAAGATAATGTTTGAGCTAATTAAAGGAAGAAAAGAATTCTATAAGGTAGGAAGGGCGGAGTACATTCTAGGCATAGAGAACAGCCCATGCAAAAATACAGATAAAAAATAGAGTACTATACATGAGGAACAGAAAGGAAGCAAGTTTGATTGGATTACAGTGGAAAATCTATTGAATATTGTGAAAGCCTACCTTTTCACTATAAGATTCTCATCAAAGATGATCACAATATATGCATTGATTATTCTAAGAAATTTTTTAAATTTACATGGAAAAGTAGATCTGTGGGTCACATGACAAACTATATGGCAAACAAAACATTTTCTCTGATCTTCACAACCTCTCATACCTCTCCAAAATATAAATTATGCTCCAGCGATAAAGCAATTACAACTATCTCCACTGCTTAGGACACCAGGAATCCAAACAAGGTAAAAACTCAATGTGACTATTGTCTTTGTGCTTTGATACTTCATTCTGTTGGCTTTCATCCAGCAAATGGTACAACTTACCTCTTCTCCAGATCACATTCCATCTATGCTTACTTGATATATGTGATTCCTGTCTATAACCTCCCTTGAGTTCACTCCCAGTAGAGAAATCCAATATCTCCTAACCCCTTAGGATCATTACTTAGCATCCCTCCCCAAGGACCCACCATGCTTATGGTAGCAAGGCTGCAGAAGCCAATTCATGGGCTTGCAACATAATTCAACTCTACACTCTAACACCCCATCCCTGCTTCCTAATGCCTCAGAAACCAAAATTCCAGACTGCAGAAATGGTGTTCCTCTCACAGTAGCCTGGTAGCAATGCTCTTGTGCTGAAACAGAGCTTGGCCAGAGAGGAAGAACAGAGGGAACAGGGCAGAACATGTGTTTGGGCTTGTAATAGAGCTCAGCACTATGCTCTGACCCTTCTTTGTGCTATGGAGATCCAGACTCCAAATGACAGAAATTTGCTCAAGCTGCAATAGCAGTGTGGCACTGCTTTCGGCCAGAGAACTAAGGAACAGAAGGAACTGGGATGGGACAGCTGGGGTGAGAGGGCTGTGTAGTATTCAACTAAGCCTGAGAGAAAGAGCCCAGCATTTATCTGGGATCAGTTCTGTCCTCCAATAAGTCTCTTGGAGCAGAGACCTAGACTGGTGAACCAAGCATGGGAGGAACCTGAAACACTTTGAGTTACAGTCCCTAGGGAAACTGACATCAGAGGGGAAGGAATCAGAAAGTGAACAACAGAGAAAAATAAGGGAATGGGGCTGAAGATCTTAGGAAAAAGAAAACTCAAAGATCCTGAAATTAGCAGATAAATCAAGAAGGAAGACAGTAGCAGTAGAAGGAAATACAACTTCCAGGTCTAGTAAAAAGAATTCAGGAATCTATAAATACTGCAAAATAAAGGAAATTTATAAGTACCTAGACAGAGACCTCACATTCTGATTATCAATAGATAGATAAATATTTGTAGGCAAGGTAAAAATTGGATGATTTCCAGACCTTTCTGCTTCCTTTCCTACTACTCTGATACCATGACTGCAAAATCAAAAGATAGTTTTGAAGGTAGTTTATATTTTTCTTTGAGTTGCCATGGATAGCTTATCAGTAATAGACAACTCCATACTTAAGTAGTTCAGTCTTTGAAAATCAATTATAGTATTTCCAGTATGATAGAACCTTCCAGGACTTGGCTCCCCTGATATAGTTTTTAAAAATCTGGTGTCATATTTTGTATAAAGATAAACTGATAATATGACCTTAGTCAGGTCCCATGACCCCTCCTGGTCAATGTCCTCATCTGTAAAATAAAAAGGCTGGATTAGGTGACTTCAAAAGTCCCTTCTAGCTCTTAAATGTTATGGTTCTATCTTTGTGTCAAGATCATTATTAGTGTTATTTTTAAAAGTCACAGGAAATTTTTGTCTATTCATTTCCTTAAATAGATCTGATCTTCTTGCTCATCACTGTCACTCCAGTAATGGGAACCTTCATGTTTTTACCACTCAGAAGACCTTTCCTGAAGGTGGATTCAGTTTGACTGAGATTGCATGTCTCACTTTTTGCACCACCACCACCACCACCATCCCCCTCCATGATTCAGCATCCAAGGAGAGGCTGAAGAGGAAGATGAAAAGGTTTTGGGGGGGCTGCATATCATGACAGCTATGTTCATGTACTTGATGTGCTGTCATATGTAGAAGGAGAAGTAGACTTGCCCTATTTTGCCACATAAGGCAAAAAAAGGAGCACTGAAGGAAGTGGTAGAGGGGAAGGTTTTGATTGAGTATATGGAAACCTTCCTAACAATCAATGCTGTCCTAAAGTGGAATTGTAATAACACCCAATAGTGATCTCCTCATCTCTGGAGTTTATCAAGTAAAAGCTGAATGGCTACTTGCCAGAGATGTCAGAGAGAGGATTCCTATTTCATTGTGGGTAGAACTAGATACGTCTCTTCCTGCTCTTAACATTTTGTGATTCTGTGGGAATCACACTGTAGTCTTCCATCAAATATGTGTGTGTGCATGTGTGTATCTGTGTGAGTACTATATATATATGACTTTCTATCTCCTCTGGCCTGAGAGCGTAGGAGCCATTTATGAGCCCAGTTCTACTCTTATTGGCACAGGATCTTTGACCTGCTCTGTTTCCAATCTAGGCTGGTTTTACCCCTTTCTTGGACAATTAAGTGGCTCTTGGCATGAAATTTAGCACATACACTGGATTGGCTTAATCCACTGAAACAGATTTACCAAATTCAAACAATCCAGCAGCATCAGCCAGCCCAGGAGCAGGAATTATAGCCACGAATGACCACAACTAGCCATCAGTAGTGTTTTAAACTTCATAGGATGGATTGGAGTTAAGCAAAAAGCAAACACATGCTTGAGTACACACACACACACACACACACACACACACACACACACACACACACCAGAAGTGACAGCAATAAATTGTTAGGGAGGAAGGGAGTTTAACATTTACCTGACTTTTGAGTGATCTGATGCATAAATTTCATGGTTGCTAAGACTTCTCTTCCTCCTACCGCGAGCATACCTAGTTACTCTCTTAGTTGCCTAATGCTTTTTCGCTCACCTTGGACATCATACCCATTCATCATCTTGGACCATATTCATTGTAAGACATGGATCGTTTTTTAAGTAGGGAATTTCTTTGTCTTTCCTCCCTGGACAATGAGCTTGTCTTTGCTTGATTCCATATTTGCATCCCTTAAATCCTCTACTTCTGCTAAGTTATTGGGCAAGCCTGTATGGAATTCATTATTCTGAACCACACAGCCAATTGTGGATTTGAAGAAAGGGAGGGTATGGATCCTTTTGTTTGCCTAATTATTTTAGAGATGGTTTTCATTTATTTAATTTTGTCAGGGATACATATGCATGCTCAACTCATTTCTGCTTTAAACCCAACAAGCTAATTAATAAGAATCGACAGTTTCTGTCTCCTTGCATGGTTTATAAAGTACTTTATGGATACAATTTCATTTGATCCTCATGACCACCATGGCAGGTATTGGGGTGGGTATGGGTGATTCTTCATCATTTTTAGGAAACTAAGACTCAGAGAAAGGGAAATGATTTGCCCAAGGTCACACATAAAACAAGTGGCAAAACCAAAACTTAAAGCTAGGTTTTCTGTCTCCAGATCAAATATTCCTTCTACCACACTGTGCCCCTCAATTCTGAAGCATCATTCTCATGGAAGTATGGTAACAGAATGATTCTGCCTTAAAAAGCAAAACACTGATCTCCTTTGACTTTTTTTCACTTAAAAAGTGTTATCTGTACTTTCAAACAAGGATCTGGAACAAATATTTGCTAAGTGTCTACTAGCCATTAGGTCCTGTCCTACAAAATATGTGCTACCAAAAATGTCCTACAAGTTATGACCTTGAAAATGGAAAGGAAAGGATTACTGACCTGCTCTGACAGGGACAGGACTAGCTTTAGGCCAACTTTTGAATAAGGTGAAATGTGACTTCATTCGATTTCAGCAAACATTTACTGAACACCTGTACAAGGCACTCTGATAGGTCCTGGAGATATAAATATTGAAAAACAACAATCTTGCCCTTGAGGAATTTACATTTTTTCTAAGAAAGGTTGCAGCATATAAATCTAGTCCAAGGTAAGAACCGGAGGGAGACAAAGAGAAGCCTTAGAACAAAATTTGAGCATGTTTAGTGAAGAGGAGTCTGGGAAAACTTCATAGAAGTGGTAGCAGCTGAATTAATCCTTGAAGGAAGAAAATAATTCTGACAGGTGGCAAAGAGGGAGTAGGGCATTACAGGGATATAGTTCAAAGGACAATCATTTGTTCTCACTCCTTCCTCCCCCTCCAACCAACTCCCTCTTCCTGTCATCTCAATTATTTGTCCTTGTCTGATCTTTGGCTTCCCACCTAACCCAGGTGTATTATCGATCCTCAATATTGTTTTGCTCTGCACCCAGATCAAAATTCATTTAGCCTTTCATTCCTTCAGTGCTCTGGATCACAGGAGCGTAGAATTTAGAAGGAGAAAGAATCTTAGGTGGCCATCTGTCCCACACTGAGACCCAGAGGAGTTCGCTGATTATCTAAAAGCATACAGCTTGGGCAGGACTGGACCACACTTCCCTGGATTCTGGACCCAGGGATCTTGAAATTGTTCCATTCTGCCTCTCTGAAATCAGACTAGAAGAGATATCTAGATCTATACTCTCACTTTACATACAGGTAAGGAAACTGGTCAAGAAAAGATAAATGAATTATCCAGGATCCTATAGAGATAACATGAAAATCCAGGGCCCTGGACTCCCTGTCCAGTTCCTGGGAAGCTACTTGAACTTCTATGGAGGACTTCAAGAGATTTAAGCCTTCATCCAAGAAAAGGCATCAATGACAAAATTATAGACATTATTGTCAAAAGGTTGTGAAGGTCTGTTTAGACAAGGGAATCTCCCAGACCCCATTTTATCAAAGCACTGAGGGGGTGCCAGGCCAGTGCCATTGGTAGGATCAATCAACCACAAGCCATCCACATGATCCTGTCATCAGGCAAAAGCCAAGATTATTGATCATCCCAGAAGGGCCATAGTGGAGAAAGGTTGCATTGATTCTTTTGACCACAAGTTACATCCAGAAGTCCTCCCACCACATTGTACACATGCAGTATCAGCAGACGGCTAGACCTGCCAACATTAGGCAGGATTCCAAACCACTCTAAAAGTGTAATCCTGTGAATAAAGACCATATGAACCTCTTGCTATGTGTAACTTTTATTTTTTATAAATTGGAACACTGACATGAGTGCCCTGAATTTTGTTTAGTGTTAGATCCTGATTCCAAATACTTTGTGTTCTGTTGCCTATATGTAGCAGCTGCATTAAACTGAGGGTTGGAGCTCACTCAAAATTTCCATTTCTCATTTAATTGGAAGAGAAATGTGTTTTTCAACCAAACATAATACGAGACCATCGATACTGTTTGTCCAAAATGTTTCTCCCCTGAGCTATAGCTTGGTCTGCATATTACTTAGATGAAGTAATACTCACCCTTAGAATGTTTGGTTTAAAATTATCCCAGTCTGCCCCCAGATCTCAAGCATGGGAAGAGATTGTATACATGGCGTGTATGCATTTAAAAAGTCAGCCTTTCTTTCCAAACCAATTTAAAATTCACATCTTGACCTTCAGCTGCAAGGAGAGATCTTGTTGATTCAACAGCTTTTCAGCTCCATTGATGAGCCCTTTAACAAAGCCATTAACCATATGTAGTTGGAGATGGTAGATGTGGGGCTACTTAATATGAAACCATGAAAAGTTCTTAAGAGAACTCCTAGAAAATCCACTGCTGTCCCAACCAGCCTGAAAAAAACATCACCCTAACTTTGCCTAATCTACTCTAGTCCTAACATTCCTATTGCTGCACAACTCAAGCCTCCTTTTCTACTCTGAAGCCTATCCCAGGATGGTTTTTCCCTTTCCTTCAACACCTACAACACTCCTCATCTGTAACTCTTGGCCTCATACCAACATATTTGCCCTGTCTTGGTCTCTCTTTGTCTGAGGTGTGTTGGTCTTATCTCCTCAGGCAAAGAGCAATCACCCAAAGATATGGGCCATCTTCTTTTTCTTTTATATTCTCCACAACCTCCACCATTTTAAGCACACAATAGGTTTTTTAATTTTTTTGTGAGTAAAAGGCAATATTGGCATAAAGGAAAGAGCTTTGGATTTGGAATGGAAGGTTTGAATTCAAATTTCTCTATTTATAAGTCCATGTAATCATAGGCAAGTCACTTCACCTCTAAATCTCATTTTTCTCCTCTGTAAAATGGGGAAATCCATAATTAGGAATGTTTTCAACCAAGGAAAACACATTTGGGGGTGGGGAAACAGAAGGTGGTGATACAAAGTAGAGTTCAAAGGTGGGGGGGTGGTGGGATGGAGGAAGTATGCAGTGGGATGAAAGATGACCTGACTTTGGGTACCATCATCTCTGTCTCCTAAGAGTTTGACTTTCACTTCTAAGGAACCAAGGAACAAATAAGCTCTCAAAAAAAATACTATGGGAGAAGCAGTCTCGAAATATGTGTACTGTATGGTAGGATTGGCTGTCAAAAGGCCAAAAGATTAGAGATATCTGATGCTATAAGGAAGACACACCCTTCCCAGTTTCAGAATCAATGGACAAAGCCTTTGTAGTCCAGCATTACTGAGTTAGGAAAATAGGTATAACAGCTATATTACCTACTGCTTTAGAGAGTGACTTACCCAATGTAATAGAAGACAGAGGCAGGATTCAAACCCAGTTCCTTTAACAACAAATCCAGCATACTTTCTACTATAACATGTTAGTAAGAAGAAAAAAAAGTTTTTTTTTTAAGTCCAAAGGCAGCTAGGTGGTACAGTGGACAGAATGCCAGATATGAAATCAAGAAGATTCATCTTCATGAATTCAAATCTGGCCTCAGACATTTCCTACATATGTGACCCTGGACAAGTCACTTAATCTTTGCCTCAGTTTCCTCATCTATGAAATGAACTGGAGAAGGAAATGGCAAATAACTCCAGTATCTTTGCCAAGAAAATCCCAGATGCAGTCATGACGACTCAGAAAGGACTCAACAACAATAGCTTACAGGGGAAAACAAAAAGAGCTATAGTTGCTTGGGAGCCTAGAACGAAAAGGTATTTAGAGCAAGATAGCTAAAGAATAAATACTATTATCTGTTGTCATTTGTGCCCTCCCTCTTTTCCCTCACCAACTCTTTTCGTCTCCATATGCTGTCAATGCCAGCCTGAGACAGTTCATGGGCAATAGCATTTGCTCTTTGACTGCCAGGACCAGTTGGTTGACAAGAATGACTAAGGACTTTGGCTTGGGTCTGGCTTCTCCACACAGGTGCAGCTTGTTGTGCCTCTGCGCTCCCGCCATGTTCAGAGAGGAGAAAAGTGGTGCGAGTTTGCTCATCTTTGCTCTCAGGGAAGTTGGTCAACTTTCCAACGCTGTTTCCAACTGCCTCCCCTCTGGGTCGTGTACACACAGACTTCTTCCATTGTGTTTGCCTGTTCACTTCCCTCTCATATCCAATTTGCTCTTCCTCATCTGTATTCCTATTAGGTGCCGGGTAATCATGTTTTGCTGATGGTTTTGAACTTGGTTTCTCAGGGGGAAAGCTTGTGGTAGGAAATGAGAACACCATTCAAATTGGTTTGCAGTTTTGTACCTCTGGTGAATTCTCTTCTTATTTTCATCCTCGCTCTTCCTTTGTAACATACTCCAGCCATCTTTGTCTTTCCCCTTTTCCCTTAGTTGAATGAACTTAATTAGAAGAACTTGTTTTTAACAATGCTAGAAGATTTTTAGATACTGAGAGCTCCTCAGGAGGCCAGGAAAACGTCAAGAATGCTACATTTATGCTAGGAGCAAATACACACAGTGCATTTTGAATTGTGCTCTCCTTTCTGGGTGGACTTTGGGAAGGAAAAGTATCACCTAGAAATAAATGCATGTTCTCAAAACCAGATAAAGTAATGCTTTAAAAATACTTGGAGGAAGTCAAAACCTGGGTTCAATTTGCTAGCTCTGGCACTGTGGAAGCTTGGGTAAATCATTGACTGAGTGTCCATTTCCTCCTCAGTGAAATGGAGATAAAAATTTTCACAACTCCTGTCTCTGACAGAGTTAGATGCTGGCAAAACCTTGGTGTAATAGATTTGGAGTGGGAGGATCTGAGTTAAAATCCTGTGCCTACCACAAGCCACCTATATAACCTTAGGCAAGTCATTCATTTAACCCCTTCTGTGAAATGGGGCAGTCAGATTAGCCATCCTGTCTAGTCCTAAATGGGATGGTGAATCGTGGGAGTCTGACCCAAGGCAAGGTGCTTGGTTTGGAGGGGTGGGGGGTCCCTGCTCCCTGGCCTGTAAAAGAAGAGGACTGGATTATATAATTTATTAATGACTTTCAGCATATGAATACAGTGATCTTTATTCAGTATTCCTATTTCAGAAGTATTCTTATTTAGTACTATTGCATCCAAAGCACCATGATTTTTATTAGTGTTGGTATTCCCTAAGACAGTGATTCCCAAAGTGGGTGCCACTGCCCCCTGGTGGGTGCTGCAGCAATCCAGGAGAGCAGTAATGGCCACACTTTTTTTGTATTACATTCTATTCTGAGTTCAATAAATAGTTTCATAATTTCCAGGGGGCGCTAAGTAATATTTTTTCTGGAAAGGGGCAGTAGGCCAAAAATGTTTGGGAACCATTGGTCTAAGGGACGGAAATAGCAATCCTTTCATGCCTCGTCTAAAAATTCACTTGGCGGCCAACTTTCCAAATATCCCAAGGTTGAATCTTAGACAATAAATATGGATCAAAACATAGAGGCAGTGTGGTACAATGGAAAGAGCAATGACTTTGGAGTCCGAAGACCCAAGTTCAAATCCTAACCCTAATGCTGAAAGCCTGTGTGGGCCTGAGCACGTTGATTAGTTTCCCTGAACCTCACTGATCTTAATCCTTCCATGCCTCAATGGGATGTCAGAGAAGGACCTTAAGAGAAGACTCTTGAACTACTATTCAAATTTAAGTGCATCCTTCACCACGTGGGTCCAAAAATTACTACTTGTTCCTGAAATAATGCCTCCCTCTGCTTTCTGTTGATCACAGCATTGTCCCAAGGCACAAAGGGCAACATGTTTTCAAAATTATTTCTAAGAAACAATCTGAAGCTCTACCCTCAATCTATCAGTGGAATAAATATGATTTTTAAAAATTCTCATGTCTTCTTGGGTCACAGGTATATCTTCTCTGTTAATCCAAATCCTTCAGAATAACATCTTTTATTATCAGGCAGGAAAATTCCTAGGTACAAAAGATACAAATTCATGGCCAGCTATGGCCAAGCCCTTATGTTCTACTTTTCCAAGTGCCGAGGAAACTAATGATATGTACCCCAGAGGTGATTAGTAACTACTTACAAGGACTCCATCAAATTATTACTCCCTTCTCTCGTAAAATATGCAATAGTATTTTATTGTCAGTGTCTACAGCCAAATTTCTCTAAATATTTCAGTGCATGTCAAAATACTACATTTACAAGTTCAAATAATAAAAAATTTATCGGACATTTTGAAAAATTTAGTGGTGGGATTATGCAAGTTTTCTTTAAATTTGAGTCATATTCAAAGACATACTCTTCGCTTTAAAGATAAATTATGTTCTGTGGGTGCTATTCTAAGACTGTACTGGAAGCCCTGCCAACCTCACAGCGTATGGATGTTTCTAGGACTAACACACAGTTCTTCTGCTTCAGCCCAATTCCACTAAATTGAAATAAAAAACAGCTCTTCTCTCTGTCTTTACCAATTATATAGCTGGAAAAGGAAATGAGCAAAGTCCATGTAGCAAAATGGAAGTACCACTAATCTTGGACCTGAATTTGAATTTTGCTGGTAGTTGTGTGACAATAGGTAAAAATCCTTTCCGAGTCTCAGTTTGTTCATCTTTAAAATGGGTTTAATCATATTTGTACTGCCTCTAACACAGGATTCTTATAAGGAAAATACTTTTTAAAAGGCATAAAAATGTGATTCCCAATTCAGTATGGTAGAATGGAATGAGAAACCCTGAGCTTTAGTCCTGGCTTTACTCCTAACTTGCTCTGTGAATTGTCAAATTACTGAATTTCTCCAGGACTTGGTTTCCACATCTGTACAATAAGGGACTTGGACTACTTACTAGATGACATGTAAGGTTTTTTTTAAGTTTTATACTGAATAATGGGGCAATCACCTCTACACAAAATCAAACACACTACAGTCATCCATGATCTCCTTCTTTCCACAAGCCTAAAAGATGGCTCAGTGTGGAGTTCTAGATCTGTGAAATAAAATACATGAGTCAGAGTAGGAGAAAGGGTGTCATTCCATAGCTGTGTGAACTAAAACAAGTCACTTCCCCTCTCTGGTCCTCAGTTTGCTTATTTGCAAATGAAGGGGAAAAGGGTGGAAGGGGAAGTAGATTCAATGTTCTCTAAGGTCTCTCTGTTCTTACAGTGTAGAGAAATTAGTGGTGTCAGTCATGTTCCTCTATTGGGCTCCCTTGAACCTAATGGCTCCTTTTTCAGCTTTGGGATAGTAACAGACACTTCAGGAGCTTCTAGTCAAGAAAGCAACTACAGCATATTTGCTGAGGGGAGGGAGGAGAGGAAGGGATACCCACCTGTAGGTGGGCATTCTCTTCCCACTTTCCTGGCTAGTCTACGAACCATTCTAATATAGTTCTTTTCCTGTCAGAGTAGCTTGGCAACCATGCTACTCAGAATACAAATCAATCCTCGTTTGCAGAACCACTGAGGTGGAGCTCTCTTCTCAGGAATAGAAAGAACTGTAGGATTTGGACATGGTTCATTTGAGTAGGAAACATACCGGCAAAAGCAATAAATCAATCAATCCATCAGCATTTATGAAACATAAATTCTCTGCCAAGCACTGGGCTAGGCACAGGGAATGCAAAGATGATCTTCTCTATTCCCATGGAGTTAACCTTGTATCAAAGAGTCAAAAAATTATGTAGAGCATGAATCCAATGGAAATTGGGACAGGAAGGCAATACCATTGGGGTAGTTAAGGAAAGGCTTCATGAAGAAAAAAATTACACTAAAACAGAGTTTTGAAGGAAATAAGGAATTCTAAAAGGCAAAGGGGAGGAGGGAAGATGTAGTCTAGCCATAGAGACTTCCTGTGATGAGATCGAATGTGGTATGTAAGGAATAACAAAAAGGCCAATTTGGCTGGACTATAGAGTGTGAGCAGAAGGCTATTATTTTATAAGTTTGGAAAGGTAGATTGAGGCCATGTGTAAAAGGGCTTTAAAAGACAAGCAGAATTTCTTTGTGACTTGGACAAGTCACAACTTTTTCTGAGCTAAAGTGGGATGTGGATTGACAGACAACTCCATCTTCCAATCCGAAGTGGGCCACTTCTAGGGAAACAACTCACTAGGAAGGAATGGGGCTCTTTGTCATGATGAAGCAAATCTTTTCTTGGCCAATGAGCACGAAAAGTGGGTGATTCAGTGCATCTTTAGAATGGATTGACCTTTGTTGGGTCTCTCTCTTCTTTGTGAGGCTATAAATTATGTCAAGATTTTTGAAGCCTCCCTTAAGAGCAGTACAAGGAAGACCCACCCTTCCTCTTAGGATGCATAGGTCTAAAGGAAATTCGTTCAATTCAGGGACAATTCAGAATCATCATAAAATGTAAAATGTGTTTTCTTCAGCAGTCTCACAAACTACACCACCAAATTTCCAGGTGAGTACAGCAATAGGTTACATTATTCCTGCTGCTTGTTAAGTTGCTGTCAGTGAGTACTTGTGGGTCTCGTGTGTGCTAAGCACTTATTTTGTATAGAGGAAATACATAGCTATCCTGTACCTGATCTACAACACTCACTAAATAGATGTTCTACTCTCTCATTTTGGGAGATCCTAGACATGAACCACAACTAAAATTTTAAGTAATTTTCCTTGGGGAACTTAAGTTGAGGACTTGGAGAGTCAAAGAGTGTAAGAAAAAGAGCTTAACACCTTTCATTAGAGACCAGATTCCCCTAGGACTAGTGGCTGTGAGCATGGATCCAGTGAGAGAGGAGCCCCTTTGTAGAGAGGGAGAAGGGAACATTCCCCAACCCCTTGGGCTTAGCAGTGGTTCTAAGTATTACATCTATTCAAAGGATACAATAATACCATGCCTTCCTGCATCATAGAGTTGTTGTAAGGATCAAACGAGATAATGCATATGAAAGTTCTTTTAAATGTTAAATTGCTATATAAATAATAAAAATATTTGTTGTTACTGTTGTTCAGCCATTTCAGTTGTGTCTCTCTCTTCATGACCACATTTGAAATTTTCTTGGCAAAGATACTGGCTTGGTTTGCCATTTCCTTCTCATTTTACAGATGAGGAAACTGAGGTAAACAGAGTAAAGTGGCTTGCCCAAGCAACTAGTAAGTGTCTGAGACCAGACTTGAACTCAGAAAGATGAATCTTCCCTGGCTCCAGCACTCTATCCACTGTGCCACTAGTAGGCTATAAGAGTAGTACAGAACTAGAAAAATTGAATCCAGAAGAATCCATTGCCAGGCCCATTGGCAGAGCTTGAACTCCACTGGTATATCATGAGAGTAACCTCTGAGGAGGGAGAAGGCATTGGGGTGGAAGACTTCCATTAGATGAAGTTTACAATCTTGAGTAGGATTTAACAAAATGAAGATAGCATTTTGAAGAAGGTTTAAACAAAACAAGTTCTTTGTATAAGGTAAACACAATTTTTCCCCTTATATGCAAGTGTCAAGATATTGCAAAACCCTATAACAGGAATTAGCTCTATTAAATCAAAACATTAGAACGTCCCTTTTGCCACCAAGGAACAAGTTCAAAGGGAGACAATGACACGAAGAAAATAACAATCACAGAACTTTTTCAGAGTCAAAAAGGAGAGGAATCTATGTCCAAAGGACTTGACAAGTGCATACACTTCCTAACAATGCTACTTTTACACAGTATTCTGGGATCAAAATATGATTTCCAGAAGAATATATTTTCTGACATCCTCCAAGAAAAAATTACTGGTTTCTTCCCACTAAGAGGATTTAGATGGAATAACATCTGTGTTGAGAATATTGTGAATATGTTAAACTGGCAGAATGTCTCTAAGGGGTGCTGTTCATTAATGTTCTGCGCATAAAATTAAAACTTGAAATATATTTTTAAATCCATTTTGAATCATTTAAGCAATTCTCCTGCAAAGAAACTATTGTGCTGAAATAATATATTTGGAGCAAGGAATATGAAAGCTATTAAAATGTCTTAGACCCCCTGCCTTTCATGGTGGGGGAAAGCTCTTTCCTTGATTTGAAACATGTACTGTATAAAGCATTCCCCCAAAAAAGTGACTTTGAAATAACATTAAGAGCTTTACTTAAACCCCGCAAAAGCCATGAAATTCAAAGTTAAGTCTCCCTACTTCTGCCTTAATGGATGTTGCTAGACTAGGGATTGTTTCCAACCCAGGACAGAATGCAGTCCTGGGGGCCTACCTGGGGATTCTGTTAGGGAACTCTGTTTCCATTTTGCACCCTCTTTATATCTGATAACATTCAGCCTTGAGAACAAGAAAATTCCAAAGAAAGAAAAAATGATGGATCAAAGGTCCCCAATATCATTGCTACTGTTTTTTCATCCAAACAATAACTTAAATTCAATAAATATGCAATCAAGAATCCTCTTATGACCTCAAGAGAGTGGTTCACATCTATTATCAAGCTAATCTCTGGGCAAACGTATTTAGGTTCTCTGAGAGACATTTATGCCCAGCAGCTCCTTGCTTCAAAATGAGCCACCCAGGGAGCTACAGTGAAGGCGTAGAATACCGAATGTGGAACCCTATCCCTGCTGAAGGTTCCATAAATATGAATTGGAGTTAAGGAATAACTTGCAAGATTAGGACTCTTTTCCTATTAAATAATTAAATGAACTAGTTCAAAGCAGAATTTAAAAGATAGCCAAGTTTGTCTAACCATTGACAGACATTTAACTCCACCAAAAGAACACACAATGAGCAAAGGTTTCAACTCTCAGATCATCTGCTGTCTCCAGATTTCTCATGCATGCACTATTATAACAACTCTCCAAACCTCTGTAGTACCAGAGCTCTCATCTATTGTTTTCTATTGTCCTTAAGCAAAGGTCTTTGGGACACATGGGACAAAATGCCCGCTACCACAATAAGAGAGAAAATTAAAACCCTTTTTTTGGGTAATATATGGGCAAGGATTCCAAAAATATACTTTCAATGAGCAACATTTAATCTTGCAACATTAAGTGGTTGATTAGAATCAAGAGCTAAAGATTTTGTTTTACTGAGTAAATAGATTTGTTTTTATTGCCTGGTAAAGACACTCCCATGTTCCAACCTGTCTCTGTCAGGAAGAGACCTTCCATTTTTTCAAGGTTCAAATCAGGTGCCAGTTCCTCCAAGAAGTCTTCCCTGACCATTCTTCTCACCATTTTCAAATGAAAAGGGATGACTCCCTCTTCAAATTTCTCTTAGATTGTGCAAGGCTCTTCCCTTTGAACATTGACATCTAATAACCTGTTTTTCTTGAGTTTAATATTTGCATGTAAGGTCTCAGAAGAGCCAGACTGTGGAAGGATGATGGGCTTATGGCTGAACAGCTGCTCAAAGACTGTCTCATCCAATCCTCTCATTTTACAGGTAAGAAAACTAAAGCTTTGGGAGGTTCAATGACTTTTTCATGGTTGTACCCTAGTAGGCACCAGAGATATGATTTGAATTCCAGTCCTCTGGTTCTAGAACCAGTGTTCTTTTCACTACTATATTGGCTCATTTTTAACATACCAAGTTTGTAAAAACAAAACACATCAAAAAAATAAAAATAAAATAAAATCAACAAGAGCTGTTGAAAACTTTGTGCCTTGTACATATAAGATACAAAAACAAATTCTCGTTTAATTGAAATATTCTAGGTCAATTGTCAAAATGCCAACAGAAATTTCAACCTTAATGTTAAGATGTTTAGAAATTTTGAGATGGAAACTATTAAATCCATTTATGAAGTCAGCACTGTTAAAGTCAAGATGATAGAAATAGCAACATGAAATACATTTGAATTCTCTCTTATGACAACACCTCCAGTCAGATCTAGAAAAATCACCACAACAAATCTTGTGCAGGAGATTCAAGAAAAGATCACAATGAGGAATCATTTCTAGCCCAGGTAGATGCAGGAAGACAGAGAGGCTGGCAGATACTGGGGATCTAGCCAGGAATTGTCAAATGGAGTATCTAGAACAGAGATAGGGTCTGAACCAGGAAATTAAGAAGTCCTAAATCCAACAAAGAGGGGCTCAACCTTGTTCAGAACATAGAAATGAAATAGATTCTAACTGGCAAATCTGTTGCTTATTATTCAGTTTTGGGTCACAGGTCCAGGGATGACCTAGGAGGGGGCCTGTACTAGGGATAGTTTTCCAAGGTAAGAAATGTTCATGGGCCCCAAGCTATGGAGCAGAGAACAATTTCAGACCAAACAATAAGTTATGACCCCAGAGCAAAGAAGGATCTCACTTCTAGCCTCCAGTTTAGTCTGAAACCTAAGTGGAATGACTATGGCAAGAAACTTAGACCAAAATAGTATCTGAAGTTCTGTCATGGTGAACAATCAGAGCTTTCTAGCTGACCAATAATGAATGAGTCTAACAATAGTCTACTAGAACTTCAAATGGGACAAGCCCACAGATATGTTTCTCAGACCCAAACCTAGGTCAGAAACAGAAACAGAAAACATACTAGAAGGACAGACATTAGGCATTGCTATGGATCAGACCACTTTGGGAGCACTGACAATTTGCAGCCTAGCCTTTTTTTTCTGAGATCCTAGGATAACTCAACACTTGGTTTCCCAAGAAAGAAACAGTAAGATCAGCCCTGGCATTCCCTCAGCTACAGGAGTTGAGCCTTAATATAAAGTCTGAAGTCAAGAAGTAGGCTTAAAGAATGAGCAATCAAAAAATATCACAAAACACTATAATGATGACAGGGAACCTCAAGACATAAAAACTAAAAGAAGAGAATGACTCCAAAACATCTATAAGCAGAGCCTCCAAGAAAAACACAGGTTGGGCACAAGCTCAACTAGCATTCGTGAAAGAGATGAAGCAAGAGTTTTTTTTTAAAGAGTTTAAAATGTTTTTTGTAAATGAGACAAGAGTATTATAGGAAAGTAAATGGAAAAGAAATTAGATCTATGGAAGTATAAGAAAAGAAATTAATTACTTTTGATTAAGAAGTACAAAACTCTATCTAAGCAACAAACTCCCTGAAAACAAGAGTGAATCAAAATGACTCCGAGACAAAAAGAAATATTAAAATAAAGTCAAAAGATTGGAAAATAGAAGAAAATGTAAGGACTTCCATAATACAAACAACCTACATGGAAAACAAATTGAGGAGAAATGATTTAAGAATCGTTGAACTTCCTAGCAGTCATGATCAAAAGAAGAGAAAGTCTAACCTTCATACTTCAGGAAATCATGAAAAATAATTACCCAGATCTCTTAGAACCAAAAAACAAAGTATAAATAGAAAAAAATTTTCCAGGCATTTCCTGATATTCCAAAATATATCCTAAGAATATTATAGCCTGGACTTCTGGGGTCAAAGAAAAAATACTGTAAGCAGCCAGAAAAAATGAATTCAAATACCAAGAAACCATAATTAGAGTCTCACACTATTTAGCTGTCACCATTCTATAAGAGTAGAAAGTCCAGAATTTGATATTCTAAGAACCAAAGGATATAGGCTTACCATGAATAACTTACTCAAAAAAAATCAACTATAACACACAAGAAGAGAAATAGATCTTTAATGAAACAGAGGCCTTTTAAAATTCCTAATGAAAAGATCAGAGCTACATGAAAACTTTGAAGTACAAACTCAGGAGACAAAAGAAACATAAAAAGCAGTACCTTGTGTAGTGGCAAAGAATTAGAAATAGAAGGGGTGTCTTTCCACTGGGAATGGCCAAATAAGTTATGACCCATAAATGTGATAGAATTCTATTGTACTTATGAAATAATGAAGGAGTAATTTCAAATTAAATACTGATAGTGGAAAAACCTGGGAACGCATGTATGAGTGAGAAGCAGAGCAATGGTTCATTCAATGACAACAATATTATAAAGACAAATAACTTTGAAAAACTTAAGAATTCTGATCTGGGAATAATCAACCATGAATCTAAAGGTCTCATGATGAAACACATTACCCACTTCCTGATAAAGAGGTATTAGATTCAGAGTACAGATTGAGATGTACTTGTTTTGTTTGACTATGATTATTTATAATACGGATTTATTTCTTTTATACTTAATTGGAGCAAGAGATAGAAGAGAAGTTGGATTTTTTGTGTTAAAAAATAAAACTTAATTAAAAAAGGAGATAGTACTTTAGGTTTACCAAGATTATTAAAGTTTTGCAAGTAACTCTAAAATAACTTGGGTTTTTAGCTATTTCCCAGTGTGAATACCAAAGAAATCATCTTTCAAAGATTCACCAGCCCAAACCAAAAGGGACCTTACAGTTCTCCAGAAGGGTTCTTAGCACTAAGGCACAGGGTGAACAGTAAAGAGACTTGCTTTTCAATTAATCTAATTTAATTAGATGGAGATGAAATGGCCTAACTAAGGCTTCCAAACAGAATTCTCCAATTTCTGGCCATAGCAATTACCCTAGCACCACATAATTACATATAAAAAAAGAAAAGAAAGAGGAAAAGTTTTCTATATAAGAGATACTGCTTAAAGTCTCTCCCAGAAAAACACATCTCTTTGTCATTTTAAGTATGATGAACTGATTGTGCAAGGTGAATGAAAACAAACACATAAGGATATCTTATTCTCCCCTGATTAAAGCATAACTATCAGGGAATTGAGGATCTAATCTTTGATTGTTGCTGTACAATGAGATTCTGTATGAGAGTGATTGTCAAAAGGAGATGGAATAAGAGATTGAAGGCCAGATCAATACCAGGTCTATAAAATAAGACATGTACCACCAAAGGTGTTCTTATGAGCCCCAGATGTCCTCTCTTCTATTCTATTTGAATGGAGTACATAGCCTTTGATTAAAGAACCTCACATACTCCATTAAGTGAGGTCTTTATTTTATTAGTCACACAGTCAGGACTGGAGTTTTTAGTAGGGGAAGCAGCCTAACCTAGTAGAAAGAGCACTTGATTTCAGGGTTAGGAGACTTGGAATTAATCTGTTTTGCTACCACAGGAAGATATATCTTAAAATGTTGAGTACTAGAATTTTATAGATGAGAGGGAAAATAATGAGTACCATAGGAGGAAAAGAGGAAACATGAAAAAAGCCTCACAATATTTGAACTGTCAGAGCAAGTCATTTAATTGTTCTTCAATTCCTTTATATATGTTAGTTGTGTCTCCCTAACTAGACTATGATCTTCTTCTTAGAGGCTAAGGACTATATAAAATCAAAAGATTATAGTTTTAGAACTGGAAGGGGACCTCAGAGGTCATCTAGGCCCAACCCTGGCATTTTATAAGTGAGACAACTACAGAGAAAGTGACTATCCCAGGTCTCACAGACAGTATGTGAGAAATCCAAGATGTGTAACCAAGTCCTCCAACTTCAAATCCAGTGTCCTCTCTACTATCCCATCTTGCCACACTACTACTCCCAGCAGAGTTTAGTATAGAACTGGGTATTTAAAGATTTGTTGATTGAACATGAAAAGAACAGAGTTAAGTGGGGGAAGCGGTCACATCAGCTGACATAAATCAGTCACTTTCAGAAGATTCTCTGCTCACATATCTTGTACAAAGTGATGATGAGCAAAGAAAATAGAGCCAAAAGAGCTGTCTACAAAATGGGAACAATGTAAATAAAGACAGTGCCAACAGAAAACAAAACACAAGTCAATTAGAAAGGATATAGTTGGAACCACATAATCAGTTATAGCACCCTCCTATGTCATATATACAGAGAAACACACATATACATATAAAGAAAATATATAGATAAGTCTATAGATAGAAATAGACAGATCAATAGATAGGTTAATAGATATGTATAGATCTATAGAAATAGATAATATAGATATAGCTATAGATGGAACTAGAGATAGGGATAGAAATAAGTAGATAGGGATAGAGATAAGAATAGAGACAGATAGAGAGACAGAGAAATACAAGGATAAAGAGAGAGAAATGGAAAGTTGTTAAGGGTAGGGATAGAGATAAGGATAGGGAGAGCAATAGATATAGGGAGATATAGAGACAAGGATAGGGTCAGGAATGGAGATAGAGACAGAGACAGAGATAGAGATAAAGATAGAGACAGGTAGAAATAGATGTAACTCCCAGACCTGGGACTATATTGACACAGTTAATTTCCAGTGAGGTAATTCCCTTCCAATGAAATTGTTGGAAATGGTGAGAGGTTGAATGACATGCCTTAGGTCACACAACCAGTATGTGTCAGGGTCCAGGCTTGAACCCAATTCTTCCAGAATCTGAGACTGGCTGTTTAATGTATGATACCATCACACTGTCTTTCATCCTATATACTAACAACTAAAAACTATAAGAGTAAAAAAATGATATGGACTAGAAGTTGCCATCTCAGTTCAGAGGTTTTGCTGCAGTGATGGGCAAATTATGGCCCACAGGCCAGATGTGGCCCCCTGAAATGTTCTCTCTGGCCACTCGACATTACTCCTAATCTGATGAATACAATGAGTAGGATATAATACAATGAAACTTCGAAAGAGTTGCCTTAGAAACAGACTGACAGACAAGCATTTCCTTTCCTTTGGCCCCCTCTTTAAAAAGTTTGCCCATCACTGGTTTAGGAAAGTTTACTTTTGGGGAGCAGTTTTCTAGGCGTTTGTTGGTAAGTGCTTCTGTACAGAAACAAAATATCTCAATTTAAAAAAAAAAAAGATAATTTTCCCACACTTCTTTGTTAGTTGTCCAAATAATCTCTGGGAGTGAAGACAGTTCAAAGGTTATCTATATCTACTTCAATATATACCTGTTCAAAAATTGCTTTACAACACTAAATCTAATTTAATTAAATTTGATAAACACTTATTAAACATTTACCATTGCAAGGCATCATGCTAGGCACTGAGAGTACAAAGACAAAATAGAAAATGTGTAGCCTGCAAGGAATTTATTTATTTATTACATTTTACAATATTTGTTACATTTCCAACAAGTGACCAACAACTGAATATCTCTATTACAGAGAGAACCCACACCTGCCCCCAAAATGCTCATTCCACATTTAAAGGAATGAAATGTACTCAGTAGCTACTAGCTCTCTTTGACATCACTGAAAGACACAATTCTTCCCATAAAGAATCAAAGTATGATAATGGAAAGAAGCAGCTGGGAACCTCAGTTCATATAGACAAGATCCCTTGGTCCAAATGGTTCTGAGCCTTAAGTATCAGGATCAAAGGACAGAGCTGGAGAGACCATCTAGTATAGTGATGGCAAACCTTTTAGAGACCAAGTGCCCAAACTGCCACATGTGAGCCCCCAGCCTTACCCTAGACAGGAAGGGATAGGAACACTCCCATTGGCCTGCTGGGCAGAGGGGAAGATGATGGGAGAAATATCCTCAGATGCAACAGAGAGGGAGAAGAGAGCAGACCCCTCCAGTACACATGCCATAGGTTCACCAATATGGATCTAATACAATACCTGCATTTTGTTGAAGAGGAAATTGAGGCCCACAGAATAAAGGTGACTTAGTTGCAGTTAATCGGCAGGAATGACAAAAACTCACATTTATATTGTATTTTAAGTTTACATAGCATTTTTTCCCACAGCAACCCCATGAGGTAAAGAGAAGAGGAAATTTGGCCTCTGAGAAGTTACCTAACTTGCCTGCAATCACATAACTATTAAGTCTATTAGTTAGGGATCAAACCTTCTCACTCCAAGTCCAGTTCTCTGTTTACTAAATATCCTGGAAGAGGCAGTAAGGAATGGAACCAGGCTTCTCACCTAGGATCAAATCCATTGTTCTTACTTCTTCACTATGTGTGATATTACCAAATGGAAAGCAAAGCAAAATAATGTTAAGAAAGCTGCCTTTGGAATCACTGGGCTCAAGTTTTCGTTCTGGTTCTTTTTACTATTGTTGAGATTTTGAATAAGTCACTTAAAAAAATCTTACTTTCTGTCTTAGAATCAATATGAAGTATTGATTCCAAGGCAGAAGAGCAGGAAATCCTGGGGTCCTATGACCCATTCTTTCAAAAAGATGCTATTGCTGACATAGGACCTGAGCTTTTTTGCTGAGTCACTCATCCAGAAACGCCTATGAAAAGAAAGACTTCCTTCTTTCCCTCAAAAATAGAGTTCTAGAGGGCAGCTGGCTGGCCCAGTGGGTTGAGAGTCAGGCCTAGAGACAGGAGATTCTAGGTTCAAATCTGTTTTCAGACACTTCCTAGCTGTGTGACCCTGAGCAAGTCACTTCACCCCTAGCCTTTACCACTCTTCTGCCTTAGAATTAATACAAAAAGAAGGAAGAAGAAAAAGAAGGAGGAGAAGAAATAGAAAGAGGAGGAAGAGAAAGAGGAAGAGGGGTTCTGTGTATGTTTCAGTTAAAATGAGGCAGGATGGAGTGTTTTTTCTTTTTTTTTTTTAATCCTTATCTTCTGTCATAGAATCAATAATGTTTATTTGTTCCAAGGCAATGGGAGTTAAGTGACTTTCCCAGGGTCATACAGCTAGGAAGTGTCTGAGGCTGGATTAGAGCTCAGGTCTTCCTGACTCCAGGCCCAGAACACTATCAGGCTATTTAGCTGCCCATGATCTTTTGCATATACCTTGCTACTCTATTCCCATGCTAGCCCTCTCTGTCTCTCTGTCTCTGTCTCTATCTCTGTCTCTCTCTGTCTCTGTCTATCTCTGTCTCTCTCTGTCTCTCTGTCTCTCTCTCTGTCTCTCTCTCTGTCTCTGTCTCTCTCTGTCTCTCTCTGTCTCTCTCTCTGTCTCTGTCTATCTCTGTCTCTCTCTCTGTCTCTCTCTCTCTGTCTCTCTCTCTGTCTCTCTCTCTGTCTCTCTCTCTCTGTCTCTCTGTCTGTCTGTCTGTCTGTCTGTCTGTCTGTCTGTCTCTCTCTCTCTCTCTCTCTCTCTCTCTCTCTGTCTCTCTCTCCCCTCAAGCTGTGTAGCACATTTTCACAAATACTTCCCTGGCCTTTGGTACAAGCTGACTTGCATCATTTTTCTTGTTTTTACTTTTCACGCGTGTTGGACATAGGATGAAAGGACCACAGATTTAGAGCTAGTGGCCCTCAGAGGCCACTGACTCCAACCCTTTCACTTGATAGATTAAGGAAACTGAAGCCAGAGGACAGAGCAATGGGTTGAGAGTCCAGAAAATCTGAGTTTAAATCCTACTTTGGATACTTACTAGCTATGTGACTCTAAGCAAGTCATTTTACCACTGTTTGCCACAGTTTCTTCAACTACAAAATGGAAATAATAATAGCATCTGCCTCTCAGGGTTATTGTGAGGAGGAAACAATTTTACATATTGTTTATATATTGTATATATTGTTTATATATTGTAATTTTATTTATATATTTGTAAAGTGTTTAGCACTTTTATATATTGTATATTTTATTTATATATTTGTTTATATATTGTAATTTATATATTGTAATTTTATTTATATATTTTTAAAGTTTATATACTGTAATTTTATTTACATATTTGTTCATATTGTTTATATACTATAATTTTATTTATATATTTGTAGTGTTTAGCACTTTTATGTATTGTATATTTTATATATTTTATATGTTGTAATTTTATTTATATATTTGTTTATATTGTTTATATACTGTAATTTTACTTATATATTTGTAAAGTGTTTAGCACTTTTATATATTGTAATTTTATTTATATATTTGTAAAGTTTATATATTGTAATTATTAATATATTTGTAAAGTGTTTAGCACAGTGCTTGGCACATACTAGGTGTTATACAAATATATATTCTTTCTCCCCTCCTCTTCACTTTTGCAGGACCATGCAGTATCTAAAGAAATACAGCTCTAAGTACCCGAGATGGGATTCTTAGCCAGGTCTTTCAGTCTCCAAATCCTGAGCTCTACCCATTCTACCACCCCCAACATAGTCTTACTTTCCCCACCAGACTGTGAGCTCTTTGAAGGCTGGACTGGTGGTGTTTTATGCATCTCCATCGCTTCCCGGTGCCCTGCACTGAGTATTGGGCTTAGTAATAGGACCTGTGCTTCACTAGGAGATGAAACTTCCATTAAGAAAATTCCTCTCCCAAAGCAAGTGATGTACCCAGAGTCACACAGCCAGTATGTAAAGGAGACAAGACTTGAACTTATGTCTTTCCAGATTCCAGAGCAGCTTTCTCTACCTTCTCTTTAATGCCACACAAAGCAGTCATTTAATAAATAGTGGGCAATAGGCAAAGTGCTAAAATTCCCCATCCACAGGAAAGCTGGGGAAGCAGAATCCTACATCCTTTTCCTAAGTCTCTTCTCATTTTTGTCTGAGATCCCCTGGTGGCTGAGACAACTGACTGTGACTCACCATTCTGTGCAATGAGGCATGCCCTGATGACCATTGCTGTGTTAGAGACACATCGTGTGCTTGAATTATTTATGGTCCCTTATGCATTCCCATTCTTCCCCCCACTGCCTCCCCATGTTATTCTCTGTTAACATTCCTCTGGTTTTTCCTTCTGACTTCGGTGCTAATTTTGAACTTCTGCCGCATTTACATAAAGAGTAAAGAAAAGGTTGCAGGAATACAACAGAAACCCGACCCAGAAACACTAGCAGATAGAGCAGGGAAGGCAGGCAAAAGGAACTTTTAGCAACCAATTGTGACCATTTAAAAAAATACTTCACACAATGTTAGGCATGCAACAACATTTTCTATAGACTCACTAAAGTTGAAGCAAGCTAGAAAACTTACTCCAAGAAAATAAACATGATTTTCAAGTGCCTTTCAATGGGGATTGGGTTGGGGTGGAAGGCAATGTCATCTTCTTGTGTATTTTAAGGCCAAAAGTCCTTCAAGTCCCAGGATATACTTAGAGGGCCAGTGTAGTGTACCAAAAAGAATAACGGATGGGAACGTCATCAAACAGGTTTCAAATGGGTTCTGACACTCACTCTGTGATCTTGAGTAAATCACTCAACCCTTTGAGGCTCAGTTTCCCCCTTTTAAGGGTGGTGCAGCATATGGTGTACTGAACTTTGAGTCAGGAAGATGTGAATTCAAGTCTGGCCTCAGACACTGACTAGCTGTGTGATCCTGGGTAAATCGTTTAACCTCTGTCACAATTTCTTCATCTATAAAATGGGAATAATAATATCACCATCCTCATAGAGTTGCTGTGATGATGTATGCAAAGTATGTGACAGGCTCTATGACACTATATATATGCTAACTATTATTATTTAAATAGTTAAGTGTTACTCATACCAACTAGCTCCTCACAAGACTATTAGAAGAAAATAATTTTGGTAACCTTAGAAGAGATACCTAAATGCGAGTTACTATAGTATGCTAAATTCATAGCTGAATTTCATCAATGAGTTGATTCAGTTGAAATATCTTAAATAATAATAGCCTACATTCCTTTTTTATTAATATTTTATTTTTTCTCAGTTGCATGTAGAAACAATTTTAACATTCATTTTCTTGCATTTTGAGTTCTAAATTATCTCCCTTCCTCCCATCTCCCCTCCCTGAAATGGTAAGCTATTTGGCATAGGTATATATTTATGTGCTTTTATGAAATACACATTTCCATATCCATCATGTTATAGAAGACACATATCACTTAAAACAAACCTTGAAGAAAATAAAGTGAAAAATGGTTTGTTTCAGTCTGTATTGAGACTCCATCAATTCTTTCTCTAGTAGTGGGTAGCATTTTTCAACATGAGTCCTTTGGAATTTATCTTGGATCACTGTATTGTCCATAATAACTTAATAAGCCACTCACAGATGATCATTGTACAACATTGTTGTTACTGTGTACAGTGTGCTTCTGGTTCTGCTTACTTCACTTTGCATTAGTTCATATTAGTCTTTCGAAGTTTTTTTGAAACCACAGTAAGAGAGATCAGCCCCTAGACATGATCTGATTCTTAGTTCAAATGCATAGAATTCATAGTGGTCATACCTTGATTTTCACTCCAAGATTAATGAAAAGACAACCAAACCTTTTAAAACCACATCACTTTGGGTCTGCACCTCACATTTTAGTATTTCTTTGACTTGTTCTCCTATTATTTCTATTCCCTATCCTCTTAGAAGTCATAGTCTAACTAGAGGGTGAGGATTGGAAGAAGACATCAGCAGCAACCTAGATATATATCTTCCAGCTCAGGGAGATACCTCCTCTAAACTATCTTCCAACAAGCAACCTCCCAGTGTCTGCTTGAACAGCTCCAGTAAATGGCTGCATTCTACCTCATTATCTAGCCTTTTCCACCTCTGCTATCTTCAGTCTCTACTCATTTTTTTGTGTTTTTAATTCAATAAATATTTATTAAACACCTACTATGTTCTACACTCTATGCTAAAATATACACAAATCAATACAATCCATTAAAATGGCAAAAATATTTTCAAAAATAAGAAAAAATTATTTTCTTTTCTTTTCTCTTCTCTTCTTTCCCTTCTTTGATCATTTTCACTGGCTTTTCTCTACACCCTGAATACTCTCTTCCTCATCTCTACCTCCTGACTTCTCTGGCTCCATTCAAGACCTAGATAAATCTCTTATATAAGAGTTTATATAAGAAGTTTTTCCTGATTAGAAGCAGCTAGAGCTAGAGCACTATGCCTGGAGTCAGTATGAACCAAGTTCAAATCTATTCTCAGATACTTCAAAGCTGAGTTCTGCCTCAGTTTCCTCAACAAAATAGAGACAATAATAGTACCTACCTCCCCAAGTTGTGAGTTTCAAATGAGATGATATTTGTAAAGTGCTTAGCATAGTGCCTGGCACAGAGGAAATTATTTACTGTAAAATGAAGATAATAGTAGTGCCTACTTTTCAGAGTTGTTGACAGAATCAAATAAGAAAATATTTGTAAACCTGAACAGTTCCTGGCACACAGGAGGCACTCATTAAAAGTTTGTTCCTTAATAACAATGTGTCCCCTCTACTGATTATCTCTAATTTATCCTGTGATTGTCTCCAGTTTATCAAGTATATAATTGCTTGCTGTTTTCATGTTGTTTCCCCCATTGGACTAGGAGCTCCTTGAGAGTAGTTCCTGGCACATAGTAGGTGTTTAATAAATGTTTGTTTCCTTCCACCCCTTAATGATAGTACCTTGCCTGTATTGATTATCTCCAATTTATCCCTTGGTTGTCTCCAATTTATCCTGTATATGTCTTGTTTGATATTTATAGTTGTTTTCATGGTGTGTCATCCATTAAACTATAAGCTCTTGGAGGGCAAGAACTATCTTTTACCATTTTTTGCATCCTCATCATTTAGCACAGTGTCTGGTATGGAGGAGTGTAACATAAGCTTATTGACTAACTAATTTCTTGACACTAATTGTCTAAAAGTTGTTCCTCACATCACACTAAGATCATTGCACCTTTTACTTATTCATTCTATCTCTGCTCTCTGGGGAGAAGGAGAATGAATCTAATCCTTCCTTCCCATAAGAGACCTTCAAATACTTGATTACAAGTGTGATGTCCCTACTAAATCTTCTCTTCTCCAAGCTAACCATCCACAGTTCTTCAATTTACATTCAATTGATGTAACATGTGGTCTTTTACCATTCTGGTCACCTTGCTAGGGATGTACTTTAACTTGTCAACAGCCTTCCTAAAACGCGTCCCTCAGAATAAAATACTATACTCCAAATGTGGGCTGGCCAGGGCAAAATAAAGTGGGACTATTAATTCCCTCATTCTGAATTATTTATTTCTATTCATGAAGCCTAAAACTGAATTAGATGTCACACTGCTTGGTCATATCTAGATTGTGGTCCACTAAAAACTGCAGATCTTTTTCACATAAACTGTCATCTAGTTACTTTTCCCCATTCTGTGTGCTCTTGGAGTTGGGTTTTTTCAAATCTAAGTATAAATAACACTTTATATTCATCTTATTGGTTTTCTTAAAGATTTAGTCCATTGTCCCAGACATTTGAAATTTTTACTGAGCACAGCCTTTCATCTATCCTCAGATATTTCTGAGTTTTGTGTAAGCTAAACATTTTATAAACAAATCATTCTTCCTGATCCCAGTAATTGATTAAAATATTGAATAGGGCAGGGCCATGGACAGATATTTGAATCTCTCCATTATTAATTATTAATATTAATATTATCATGTTAATTGCCACTTTTGAAACAGTCATTTAACAAATTCTAAGTCCTTCTAACTCAAGAGTTTTTAACCTTTTTTTTCTTTTTTTTGGAAAGAGATCCCTTTGGAAGTCTGGTGAAGTCTATGAACCCCTTCTCAAAATGGTGCTTTTAACTGCATAAAGTAATGCATGTCATATTAGAAAGGAAACTAACTCAAGTGAAATATAATCCTCAAAATATTTTGAAAAGCATATTTATGGACCCTGGTTAAGAACCTCTGTTCATCTTATCCAAAAAGATGCTTTCATCAAATGTTTTGTTGAAATCTAAGCATCCCATGTCTATGGCATTCTCCTTTTCTATCAGTCTGATAAATCTGTCGAAAAGGGAAATAAAGTTAACCTATTAAGGTTCATTCTTTATGAACCCATGCTGGCTCTTTGTCATCCTATTCCCTTTCTAAATGTTTACAACCATCCCTTTAATAATACATCTTAGAATTTTGCCTAGAATTGAAATCAATCTCACTAGTCTATAGTTTGACATAAGGATATATATTACATAGATTTCTATCTACCAATGTTCAGCATTGTCCTGGGCACATAAAAGGTACTGAATAATTTTTTACTAATTAATTCAACTCAACTCCCAACATTTATTGAGCACCAACTATATGTAAAGTGATGTGTTAAGGTCCTGAGGATATGAAAAAAAAAATAAAAATGCTTGTTCTCAAGGAGCTTCTGTCTTCCTAGAATCTTGCAATATACGTACCAAAAAAAAGTATAATTTTTAAAATGAGGAGAACATAGACAACTAGAAGATGTGGGAAGACTTCACCAAGAGGGCAAGACTTCATCTGAATCTTTAAGGAAGACAAAGATGTTAAGAGGAAGGGATAAAGAGGAAGCTCCATTCCAGAGAGAGAGGACATCTTGGTCTAATACATAGAGGCAGAATAAGTAGTATCAAGCTTCCAGGGCAGTTAGTTATCATCCAGTTAGTTGTCCAGTTTGGATAGAGTATAGAGTATAGAATTCATGAAGGGAAAGAGTATCAAATATGGTTGGAAAGGTAGATGGGAGCCTGTCATCCTGAATTAAAAAAAAAAAACACAGAGAAAGTGTTATATCCCAGGTTCATTCTCTCTAGCATTTCTTTTCCTTCAGTTTTATTCCTTTCTATGCTATACTACCAACTTAAATCCATAGGATTTTATCTATCATGCCATGGAAAGTTCACTTCACCCCTGGAAGTATTCTCCAACACTATTGCATGTCCTTCTGATTGACTTGTTCCTCCCAAACTTTCCAGTTTGAGGAGAGTCAAGACAAACAAATCTTCATTCTTCCACAGAAAAAAACTTCTATCTCATCTCTCTCATTTTCATAGAAATTTTTCTACTCTGCCCCCCAGTTCCTTCCCTTCCCTCTTTTCAGCTTCCTTTTGTGTATCATCTTCCCATTAGAATATAAACTTCTTTTCCTATATTTTTATTTGTATTCCTAGGATTTTACACAAGTCCTGGAATACAGGAGTAGTTATTGTTGTCACTCAGTCATTTCAGTTGTGTCTGACTCTTGGTATTTTCTTGGCAAAGATACTGGAGAGAGGTTTGTCATTTCCTTCTTAGGCTCCTTTTTCAGATGTGGAACTGAGGCAAACAGGGTCATATAGTTAGTAAGTGTCTAAGGTCAAATTCAAACTCAGGTCTTCTAGACTCCAGCCCTGGCACTCTGTCCACTATACCACCTAGCTGCCTGCAGAACACAATATGCCCAAAATAAATATGTGCTGGCTTATTGTTGATCAATACCTCTCACTGTATTCACTCAGCTCTTAAAGCAGCTCATGATAGAAAATAAGAAATGACCAGTCTCTAGAGGAGGTATACTCTAGCAGAAAAGCTACTAGCCTTCAGGTCAGAAACCTGTGCTCTAGTACTAGCTCTGCTATGTAATCTAGGTCAAGTGGTTTCACCTCTGCGGCTACCAGTTCCCTAATTTAGCCCCTTAAATCACTTTTCCTTAATGTAGGTGCTCCCTCCATGGACAAAGTCACATTCCCAGAATGACTAGTTAAATGGTTATCCGAATGACTCTGCTTCCCACACTCCCACCCACCCATCCCATACCTCCCCAATTAACCACCGATAAGCCTTTCCACACTCATCTTGACCGGTCCATAGTCAACATGTATATCCATGACAGGTTTACATAGGAAGTCTTTCAAGCCTGGAAGGATTCATCAAAACTCGTACCCTATGGCATAAACTTCCATAATCTGGGATCATTTCCATATCAAAAAGCAAGCAGCACTAAAGAAGGATTTCAGGAGAGAGCCATAGTCCAAGAATCTTATTAGTAGACATTTCTTGATGTAGCTCAAGAGGAGTAGAGGATTATATTAACACAAAGTTCCTATTCAAGTTCAATATTTTTGACTTAAAGCGACTTATAAACAATTTAGAGTCCAAACAATATACCTTAAAATGGTTTTTTTCTAAGTATATGCAGTACTAAAATAAAGAGTCATTCCCAATACATTAAGACTTAATTGCAAATTGAATTGAAACAATCTTCCCCATAACCATCTACTAACTCTGCTAGGATTGGTAATGGAGCCGAGAGAAAGGTTTCTATGCACTTAAGACCTTAAATTATCAAGATTACTAAGCATTATTCACACTTTGAAATGAAAGTAGCTTGTTTCCTTTGCATTCAAATGACATTGATTTTCCCTAGCTTCTTTTTCTTTGCATGTGGTACTTTTCAGGGAGCCCCTGTGGCCCATGAGCTGAACAACTGAAAACCAGCAGGAGCTAAATAAACAGGACCAAGTACAGCCTCAGCCATGGACTTGGAGTTCTCTAATTGGTGACCTAATTGATAATTAGGCCTAAATGAGAATTTCTATGGCAGTTATAGGAGGGATAATGATTTTTTCCTTCAGACCCAAGGAGTGATGTTAATTGTTAGTGTAGGTGTATGGCGTGGAGACTATTTGTCTGTGAAGGAAAGAAGTGTATGGCTCTGAGTAAAGGCTTTATAATAAATCGAGGGGTGAAGACTAGAACTTTCAGGTTCCCGGGCTGAAACACACACATGTCGGTGAGCTATCAAGCACAGTACCTGTAAATTGGCACATTTAACTCAAGTCTTCATGGCGTTCATTGTGTCTCAGAGATAATAATCATCCCATGCTGTGGGAAAAGACGCATTAACGGTAATAGTTCAGTGCACAAAGCATTCTTTGGTTTAAAAAAATAATAGTGAAATGAGAAAAAAAGAAAGAAAACTGTTTAAGCTTATAAACGAAAAAGAGCCAGTTGGCTCCATTGTTGATGAAATGTTTTATATAGCAACGGCAAGGAGAAAAATTGTACTGAAAAGTTGATCGAGGGCCAAAAATATTAATATACTGGAACATAGTGAACTTTTTGCAAGCTGTAAATATTTTCCTGGTTCCCCACATAGAATCATAAAGTATAGCAGTCCTTTTCTCTTTCAAATCCTTCCAGTTTGGAGTCTATGCTGAATAACAAATTTTAGACACACACATACATACACAAACCACACCATACCACACACCAAAAGATATCACTCAGGGAAGTTAATGTATTTTGTCAAGGGGCCACAAATGTCGTGTTCCAAATGCCAGCAAGAGGACAGTTTGGGCAACAGCTATCAGGAAGTTATGGAAAGGAAGTCAAGAAGAAAGAAGCATGAGCATCCATGCCAGAGGATGTTTGTTTGCTAGATAAAAAGACCATGGCTATAGACATTGAATTACCCAAATCAAATGTAATTCCAAAATACTTGCTAGGGAAAAGTAACTCGATAGTCCAGATACCAAAGAAAGCTTGAAGAATGATTTCCTAGGAAAAAGGGAGACCACCATAAACTAAAAATTCTTGGGATCTAGTTTCTCTGCATGGATGGAATACATTTAGTTTTCCTTTTATGCTATCATGGATCATCTATCTCACAATCAATAAATGAGTATTTAATGGGTAATATGCCAAGAACTGTGCTTGATTTCTATCTGCTCCAGCATCTAATGCTATTCGTCATTGCACATGAATACTTAAATGCTTTTTCCCAAATGAATGTATAAGGAAATGCTAGCAAGTACTTAAAATATGTCAAGCAACACACTATGCAAAAGTGAGACAATAATCCCTGGCCTCAAGAAGATTGCATTCTAAGAGGGGGAGATAGGAAACGGGAAAAAGTTTTAGTCTAGAGAATCACAGGGCTTATTAATAGAACCATAGAGTAATTGGTTGCCATGCCTTTTCAAACAGCAATGGCAGCATTGATTGTTTTACTTTTCCTAGCAGGAATGGAGAATTGGAAGCAGCAAGGTAGATCCCAAGATGTTAGGACAGGTCCTATTTTCCCTGTGTATGACTGCATGGTATGTCAAGCTGGCTAAATATAGGAGGTTTTGTGAGTCTGCACTAACCCACTCATCATCAGAATATCTACTCTTGGGTGAAGTTCTAAAGCTTTCAGGGGCAGGGAGATGTAGACTCTTGGGGTCAGATCTGGAGCTTGACTATTAAAGTAGAGGAAAGGGAGATAGTAGCAAGGCAAAGAGCAAGATGCTCTTTTTTCCTGTTGGAAGAAAACAAGCATTTATTAAATATTTACTATGTGTCTGACACTATGATAGTATCATTTGATCCTCTTCTATTATCTCCATTTTACAGTTGAGAAAACAGAGAGAGGTTAAGTGACTTGCCAAGTGTCACACAGTTAGTGTCCGAGTTCAGATTTGAACTCATGTCTTCCTGACTCAAGTGTGATACTCCATTTATTGTGCTAATTAGCTGCTGTGGGTGGGAATGTGAATAGAAGTTCACTGCCATGTCAAAATCAATAAACTGGATCATAGGATCACATTTTTAATGCTGGAAGGTACCTCAGACAACATTTAGCCCAATACCTTCATTTTATATGTAACCAATGGCTCAGGATTCTCCAAGGATTCTAGAATCAAAAAGATGGGATCTGATCCTAGGAGGTTGATGTCAAAGGATCATTCTCCCTGTCTCTCTCTGTCTGACTGCCTGTCTCTGTCTCTGTTTGTCTCTGAGTATCTGTCTCTGTCACTCTATCTCACTGTCTGTCTCCATCTCTCTGTCTCTCTCACACTCTCTCTCCCCCACCACCAGTAGTAAAAATCCAATGAAATCAATTTGTTAAAAAGCCAGGGATAAATCTTGAGTGTCCCAAACATAAATGGTAAAATCTCTAAATCTTACAAGGTGCCCAACAAAAAAATATGGAGTTATCTTTGTTTTAACTCATAAAATAGAACTAGAAGGACTCAGAAGTCCAAGATCAAATCCAAAAACGAAAAGCATTCAAATAGTTCATTAGTCTCTCCCACTTCCCATCATCTAAGACTACTGAACTTGATATAACTAAAAGAAATACTACATTTTACTAAAAGGTACCATAGACAATGAAGTAATATGAATGCTAAACATACATGCACCAAATGGTATAGCATCCAAATTCTTAAAGAAAAAGTTGTTACAGAAGAAAATAAACAATAAAGTTATTCTAATCCTCTCAACTTTCTCCTCTTAGAACTAGATAAATCTAAACAAAAAAAAAACATAAAAAAGTTAAGGAGATGAATAGAATTTTAGAAGTTAGATATGTCTCTGGAGAAAACTGAATGGGAATAGAAAGGAGTATACCTTTTTTTCAGTTGTGCATAGTATCTTCACAAAAAATGGTCATGTATTAGACATAAAAATCTCACAGCCAAATGCATAAAAGCAGAAATATTAAATGCATCTTTTTAGTATCATAATGCGGTAATGTTACACTCAATAAAAAGTCAAGGAAATAAAATTATTTAAAAATAATTGGGAACTAAATAATCTAATACTAAAGAATGAGAGGGTCAAAGAACAAACCATAGAAACAATCAATAATAATTTCACTAAAGAGAATGGCAATAATGAGACATATGAAAATTTATGAAATACAGTCAAAACAGCACTTAGAAATTTTATATCTAGAACATTAATAAAATAAAGAAAGAGCAGATCAATGAAGTAGACAATGAAGAGACTCTAATGAATTGTTGATAGTCGTTGTTTAATTGTTTTGGAGAGCAATGTGGAACTATGCCCAAAGGGTTATAAAAGTGTGCATACTCTCTGACCCAGCCACTATTAGGTGTGTATACCAAAGAGATCAAAAGAAAAAAAAAAAAGAGGATCTACATATACAAAAATATTTATAGCAGCTCTCTTTGTGGTGGCAAAGAATTGGAATTTGGAAGAATGACTCTCAATTGGGAAATGGCCAAACAAGTTGTGGTATATGTTTGTGACAGAATATTATTGAGCTATAAAGAATGATGAGTAGAATGCTCTCAGGAAAACCTGGAAAGACTCACATCGATTGATACAAAGTGAAATAAGCAGAACCAGGAGAACATTGTTCATAGTTGTAGCAATATTGCACAATGATCAATTATAAATTGATATATATATATGATATATATATTATGATATATAAATTATAAACAGCTATTCTCACCAATTTAATATCAATGATCCAAGACAGTTCTAAAGGGCTCATCCACTTCCAGAGAAGGAACCAATGGAGTCTGAATGCAGATCCAAGGAAATATGTTTATTTTTCTTGTGGTTTTGTTTTGTTGTTGGTTTTTTTGGTCTATATTATGTTTTGCAACATGGCTAATAAGGAAACGTTTTGCATGATACCACTTGAACAATCTATATCAAATTGCTCTCCTTCTTGAGGAGGAGAGAAAGGAGAGGAGAAAATCTGAAACAAGTTTTTTGAAAAACTAATACATGTAATTAAGAAAAATAAAATAATTTTAAATAAACTTCTTAATTTGATAAGGAACTACTCCAATTGACACATAAAGACACACATCCCAATGAAGAAACTAAGATTCCGTAAAGATCAATAACTTGTCCAAAGTGAGCAGAGCTAGAATCTGACCTTGGTCTTCTGACTCCTAATCAAATATAGAATGGAATAATTGCTTTATCTCTATTTAGAGAGAAAACTTGGACTCAAAGTTCCCTAAAGAAATCTTATAGCCTTCCTGTTTGCTGTAAACCTCAAGCTCAGTCATTTGGCATATTGTGAATACATGTTAATTAATTGAGAATCAATTCCTGTTCCCTCCTTTAACTATTTTGGTTAAGTGGGCATGTGTGACCCACCCTGATTTTGAGTCTTTGCCATTCGTTTCTATCAGCCAAGAAGACACCACCCGGCTAGGGTCTGGGGAAAGTGGTTACAATAGGAAAAAACACCAGCTGTGAAACCTTCCAACGCCCCGTTAAAGTACAAATCTGTTGATAAAGGGAGGTCAGGGAAAGGGAGAGAGGCAAACAACCCCCTGGGATTGTGACAGAACAAATAACTGCTATCAGACCTGGGAAAAACAGCCTTCCTCTGCTGATGAGGAGATGCTTGGCTAATTAGCTGCCATAGATTCTGTTAGTCAGCAAAAGAGCCCCATCACACAAAAGGAGTTCACTCACTGCTTTAGATTTCTAAAGCCTGACAAGCATGTGGAGACAAAGTGTCATGGTGATAAGAAAGGGAGAGGTCGTCTCTGTGTCATTAAAGTTCATCAAATTTTCTACTCCTTCAGATATGCCCATTTTAAAGATCCATATCCCTCCTCCTCTAAACATCATAGGATTTTAGAATTGGAAAGGATCTTAAATGCCACCTCATCCAATATCTTATTGATAAAGAAACTGGAAATCCAAAGGAGCTATGCGGTTTGTCCAAGGTTACACAGATGATGTTGGCAAAGCTGGCATTTGAGCCCAGTTCATCTGACTCCAAATCTCGTGCTCTTTCCAGCACCATCTTATCTCAGCCCTAAGCTTCCTCAGAATGCCAGCTTAAATCCTACTTTCTCTAAGAAGCCTTTCCTGACCACATCAGCCACAGCAGCTTGCTTGCTGTCTGTCTGTTTCAGTATATCTTTTTTTTCTCTCCCTGTAACTCTATGTCTGTCTCTGTTTCTGTCTCTGTGTCTGTCTGTCTCTCTCTTTTCCCTTCCCTTATTTCTCTCTGTTCCTCCCTGATTCCTTTATTGTCTGTACCACACATGTGAAATTCATAAAACATCAAAGCTGGAAAGGACTCTGGAGATCATTTAGTCCAATTCCCTCATTTTACAGATGAGGGATTAAACATATACAGCTTTGTATAGTTAGTTTTCTTTGCATTTGTGTTGATTCTGATTCCTAAAATAGATTGTCAGTTCCTTTATTGCTCACATCTTTTGTCATGTGTATCGTTGTATCCCCCCAAGTTTCTAGTAAACACTGAATTGCTTATTACATGAGCAAAGACAGGAGAAAAACTCTCCTTACAGTAAGTATAATTTCCTTTGTTAGGGAGTTGGAGGAGATATGAGGCCCAGAGTTTTGAATATCTAGGAGTTATTAAAGAAGAGTATAGTTTTTGTGGGGTGTGAAAGAGCTGGGTGACATAACTGGAAGGCAGGAGAGCTTTAGAAAAGAGAATACTTTTGGTTAGCTTGCTAGAGTGAAGCAAGACTAGATAAATGAAAAAATGCTGCAGAAAAGGTGAGGTGAGAGAAGGATTAGAGAAAACTTGAGCTCTATAATTCTGGGGAAAATAATTTCTTTCAGCCTCAGTTTCCTGATTTACAAAATGGAGATAATAATAGTACCTACCTCACAGAATTTTTGTAAGAAGCAACTGAGATAACGCTTATAAAAATCTCTGCAAACCTTAAAATGCTACATAAATGTTAACTTTTATTATATAATACAAAGGGAAGGAATTGGGGGGGGAGGGAGAAGAGACAGTAGCAGCTTCAGGGATCAGGAAAGGTTTGATGTTAAGAGGGTTCTTGAGCTGGGCCTTGAAGAAAACTAGGATTTCTGAAAGATTGAAATAAAGAAGGAATCTTAGTGTTTTCTAGGCATGGATGTCAGTCAGTGCAAACATACAAAAGGAAATGGAGATCACTGGGCTGAGAGTCAAAGGATTCAGAGAACATGGGTTTCAGTCGTTGCTAAGTTACTTCATGTGATGCTGGGCAAATAAGTCATTTGTCCACTCTGGGTCCCAGTTTTCTTTTCTATAAATGAGAGTTAAGAATGGCATAAGGATAGATCCTTGGAAAGCACACATCTTAAGTAATCATAGGATCCTAGATTTAGAGCCGTATGAGATCTTAGCAGTGATCCGATCCAGCACTCATTTTAAACATAAGGAATCTGATGAACAGAGAGGTTAAGTGGTGGGGTTGGGTTTTGAATTCGGGGCTTTTGACTCCAAATGCCTCAGTCTTTGGTCTCTAGGGTTCCTTGCATTTCTGACCTTCTATTCTGTAAAATGGCATAGCAGAAGCTGGATGGCATCCAGGAAATGGAAACCAAACCACCACCACCCGTCCCTTAACTATAAACCAGGTATCTTTCCGCAGCATCCCACTGCCTCTGTGGAAGGGAAAGTGGCGCTTTCTTGAGGGACAGAACAAAAAAGATAAGAAAAGAAGGTAAGCTGGGGCACAGGATCACATATTTCTAGCTGGGAGGAACTTAAGGAGAAAGAGAAGAGGGAAAGGCGGGGCCCCGACAGGTTCAGGAGGGCAGCCTGGTCAGCGACCTGAACAGGTGGCCTTAGCCTCCCACGGGCCATCTCCCAGCAACACTCAGTTGCCGAGGGCAACCGTAGGGACACAATAACCTAGGCAGGAGACCGGACCATCCCTGCCATTTGGACTCAGACTCAGACCAGAAACAGCCATGGCCCAGAAAGTCGTCCCCGGCGCTGATAAACTTACGTTCGTCGCACAGGATGAAATCTGGTAACTGCAGAGCCTCGGGGCTCCAGCATCTATCTGCTGACCGCCCCTGACCCCTGCTCTAGCCCGCTCCTCTATCTCCACCTTTTTTCCCTCCTCCCCCTTCTCACTCCCGCCCCCCCAGTTCCGAAATACCCTCACGGCCCTTTGATCAAGGCTCCCGGAATGCTGCCCGAGACCCCGTGACCACCCCACCCGCAACGAACACTTTGCTTTGAACAGAATCCGTATTCTAACCCGGGTGCTAATTCCCACTATCCTATTACCTCATCCACAATCTGCAAATTCTTTATTCTACGCTCCTCAATTCTTTCTTCCCAAATCCCAACTCCTTCATCCTTCCGTATCTGCTTTCCAACCGTTTGCTCACCTGTCTTGTCTCTTTAATCCCTAATCCCCCAATCTCTAATTCTTCATCCCATATTAAACCCCAAACCTCTTTCCTAATCCACAGTTCCCTATTCCCTAAATCCCCCAAACCCACTGCTTAACCCTTCTTTCTCTAGATCCCAAACCTTCGAAGAGTCTCCAAAATCCAAACCCACATTCCCCAATTCTCAAACCTCCTTTCTTTCATCCCCCAAATTATTATTTCCCAATTCACAAATCCTGGTATTTTCATCCAATATCTATTTTACGTCCTAGCTTTGACTAGGAAAGAGGAAGAAGCTAAAGGCTAGGCATAAGGGAATCTGGTTGAAAAACTGCCTCTAGAGAATTATTCCTGGAATGAAATGACTAACCTCTGAACTTCCCCCCAAATGCTTTGGCTCATAATTTTACTTCTTACTGCCTCATAACTTCATGAAAAATTACCCTGTAGGATTTGAATTGCCAAGATAGACCTTATCCCTGGTTGATTGGTTGATTGTTTTTTATTGTAATCAAAATGGATACAGTAGTTTGGGACTTAGCCTAACATGGAAACGTTGTTCTTTTTGAGCAATTAAAGAGTTGGGGGTTACCAATGTTTTTAATTCTCTGATGAATTTTAATAATGGCTAAATTTGGGAGGCAAAAATTTCCAGATGTCTGATATTCCCAAAGTTCATTTTAATGTAAAAGACTTGAAAGTTACTAAGAATTGTTGGCAGTAGCCACACGTTTATGAATGCCCAGAATACTTTTATGACTTTTTTTTCTAGTATGTTTCACCACTGAGAAATTTCTGTCTACCTGGAGCAATTTTCTCCTTTTACTTTTCCATTCTACTCAATATTAAAGAAAACATTGGCTAGCAAGAGTTGAGTAGTAAGACACAAACATTGAAGTTAAATAGGGGTAGTGCTTTTGTATGTTCAAGGATGTATGATTTCATCCCCATGGTGCCTCCTTCCACTGATGAAAATGTAATTTTCTTAGTACCTTGTTTGTTATATAATCGCTGCTGGGAAGGGGGAAAAAAGTACATTACCTGGTAGTCAGCTTTCTGGTGACACACCTCTTCACATTTGGTTAGGCTAGTTCTCTGAGGTTTAAAGCAACCCAGTACCTTCCACACTCTAAACTTCATTTCAGTTGAACCTGACAGAGATAGCATTCTGCTATCACCAAAGATGACCAAAATTTTAAAACATGAAATTTCCCTATGCCAAAAAAAATCAGAATATAGGTGTTACCGAAAAACAATGAAGAAAACTATTGAGAGGTGTGTTTTCTCTAGAAATAATATGGGGAAGAAAAGTTGATTGGAAAAAAAAAGAAGCCCCATTTTAAGAATAACCTCTAGACAATTGTTTGATTTTGTTAAAACATTCCAGATATCCCTTGCTCAGAATTTCAAATGGTTCCCTGATCTCTTGGGTAATTTTCGTTTTAGTCTTGTTCTAGATGATTACATTTTATAATCAATGAGGTTGTCATTAAGGCAACATTCCTTATGACCTGCCATGAAATGCATGGAAGAAATCTGAAAAACTAAATTTCAAAGAGTTCAGAGAAAGAGGGTAGATAGGATCCCATGGACTAAAATTCTACAAGAGAAGTCAACCATGGCGGAAAGAGAAATTGTCAGGAATGAGATTATGAAGGCATAAAAATAATTCCACAGAGGCTAAAAAAGAGCTGCTTTAAAAAGACTGCTAGGAAGAATGTGTGCAAATTAGAACATGAAAACAGACAAGAAGAAAAGTGAGGACAGGTAACAAAGCTAAATACAAGTCCTACAAGTATAGTGTCAGGAGCTCTAACACGTAAAATAAACTGAATTTGGCAAGGAATGCCAATCTAAAAATAAGAAAGTGGGAAAAAATTTTAAGCTACACTGTGGGAAAGAGAGGTGGCTAGGACAATGGTAACTGACAAAAGAAAGCATGCCTGTGAGAAGAACTGAAAGAAACATACAAAAAATTATTAGTAACACATTAATGCTCACGATAAATGAGATAATAAAAGAGTACTGAGGAATAATCTAAGTGGCACAGTGAATAAAATACTGGGCTTAGAATCAGGATGGCAACTTCACGAGTTCAAATTCAGCCTCTGGTTCTTATTAGCTGTGTGACCCTGGGGAAAGTCACTGAATCCTGTTGGCTTCAGTTTCATCATCTATAAAATGAGCTGGAGAAGGAAATGGCAAACTGTGCCACTATCTCTTTCAAGAAAACTCCAAGTGGGAGGAGGACAAAGAGTCAGACACAACTGTAAATGAATGAACAAAAAAAATATCCAGATGTCCTTGGTGTGAACCCAAGTCATCAGACACAAATGAACTAGGATAATGAAAAAACTGTGGCAGATATAATGGCAGAAACTCCATTAGTGATTTCTGAAAGATCATAGAGAATAGGACAAAAATCAAAAAGGGGCAAATATTGTCTCTAATTTGAGAAACATGACTGTAGGCTAGTGAACTTGATTTTTGTTCCTGGACAAATTCTGAAACAGATTATAAAAGATAGTGAATATTTAGAAAAGGAAACTATAGTATCACAACTTCATCAAGAACCAATACTGACCAAGTAGTATCATTTTATTTTTGGACAAGGTTATTACTGAATTGGACAAAAGAATATATTTCATTCATTACTCAATTTGCAAGTGACACAAAACTAGAAGAAACAGCTAACTCATTGAATGGAAAAGACAAAAGCTCCACCACAATCTCAAGAGACTAAAACATTGAGCCAAACCTATTAAGATGAAATTTAGTAGAGTCAAATAAAAAATCTAAGACTTGGATATTTTAAAAATCGTATTTTTGCAATAATAAGAAGTGGGATATATGACTCTTTCCTCTGGGGATGAGAAAAATCTGGGATATTTAATAGAATGAAAACTAAGTCAAACAAGTTGTGCTAATTCTTTTCCACATAAGGATTCATAACAATCCCCTTTTTTCTTTCTTCAGGGTTACCATCTTGGATTAGGTCTTTGTTATTTGTTCCCTGGTCTATTATGTAGCCTTCCTAATAGCTTCTCCTGCCTCAAGTTTCTCCCCTCTCCAATCCTTAAGTATAGGTCTGACCATGCCACTCCCCTGCTCAACAAAGTCAAATGTATCTCTATTGCCTCCAGGATCGATTATATACAATGCTGTTTGACATGTAAAGCCCTTTACAATCTTGCTCCTATCTTTCTAGACCTATTCCTCTTCATATACCTTACATTCCAGCCAAACTGGTCTACTTGGCTGTTCTTCACATATAATGCTTCATTTCCACCTATGTCTTTATATGTGTTGTCCCCCATGTGTGCCATATGCTCATTTCACACCTTGCTCCTTAGAATCCTTAGTTTCCTTCAAAGTTCAACTCAAATACTACTTTCTACATGAGATTTTTTCTGATCCCCTCAGTTACTAGTATTTCCTCCCCTAACTACCCTTGTATGTTATATAGAGATATTTTATAAAGATATAATATATACACACAAATGTTTAATTATATGGATTTTGAAAAATACATTTACAAAAATATATTATGTAAACAATGTAATATATAAACATAATGTACAAAAATATTTTTTACATATCTACCTATATGAGTACATATTGTCTTCTCTATTAGAATATGAGCTCCTTGAGAAGAGGGGCTCTGATTTTTGTCTTTGAATTACCAGTTCCTGGGCCATAGTAGACCTTTAATAAATGCTTTTTTGTTTAATTTATCCAAGTGGTCTTTCTCTGAATGTTTTTCATCTTATCAATGTCACTTCTAAAATGGGAAGCCCAAAACTGGACATAATACTCTATATAAGAGCTTGTCCTGTGCAAGGTCATCCCCAGGCTCAATCCTGTGCCTTTTCTCTTTCCCTTCTTTACTTTGCTTCTTGATGACCCCATCAGTTCCTTTTGGTTGGATTATCTTCTAAGCTAGACTTTACCCCAAGCTTTCGTCACAAATTGCCAGTTGTCTACTGGATATTTCTCACTGGATGACCACTTGACATCTTAAGCTCAACATGTCTACGACAAAACTCATAATATTACCCTCTCTTATACTACCTCCTTTCTTAATTTCTCCATTGCTGTTGAGAGTGGCACTTCCCATAGAGCAGCCTGAATTATTTTAGGTTTCTCAATTTTTCTCACCATATCTATCTAATCAGTTACCAAGTTGTGCTGATAAGGACTGAGCAAGGCAAAATATAGCAGGATCCTAGACATGTTTCATTTTTAGGTGCAGCTTAATATTGGGCTTAGTTTTGGTTTTGAGTTTTGTTGTAGACCTGTTGTACAAGTTGTTTTAAAGATAATGAGATATTTGTAAAGCACCATGCCTGACACACAGTAGATACTTTATAAATGCTAGTTATTGCATTTCTTGTTTTTATTACAAAGAACTATATTAGCCCACAGAATTCCAGGCTATTTAAGTAAAGGAAACACTCTTTGTGTTACCCTGGGTAAGTCACTAAATTGTCATTGCCATCCCTTACCATTCTGCTACCTTGGATCCGCTACATAGTATTGATTCTAAGACAGAAGGTAAAGGTTTAAAAAAAAGAAAAGAAACACTCCTCAGACAGTTTGTGCTCCTAGGATTGCATGCTAGCCAGAACAATTCCTTCTCAATCGTTTTATAAATCAGATAAAAGAGTGGTTTACCACAGGATGTAGAGAGTTTCCCATCACTAAAAGTGTTCAAGCAGAAGCAGAATGACCAGTTTTCCATGAATTGTGTTGAAGAGATTTTTGCTTAAATAGAATTTGGACCTCTGTTGTCCCTTCTAGTTCTGAAGATGTGTGAAATCTTTGAAATACAACTTTTTAATAATAACTATTTGTTTTAAATCTCAATTAGCATATATTGAGGACCTGCTTTGCATTTAAATTTTAGCCCCAATCATTAAAACTTGCTATATTCAGTAGTTCTAAACTTTCCTTGAATTTTTCATAATAAAAGAAAAGCATTCAGAATGAGAGAGGCAACGGTGAGCAGCCTACATCTGGAAAATTGAATTCAGTTCTCTGCAAACTTTGACAGTTCAGGAAAACATTGACAAATAAATCATGTCCAGAGGAAAGTGACTAGGATTGTGAAAGGCTCTTATGCAAGACTCAAAGAAATAATGATTGTGCTTATGCTAGAAAAGTCTAAGTATATAAGCAGAGTCTTTAGATATTTGAAGAAAAGGTAGAAGAGAATTTTGGATTTTTTAACTTTACTCCAAAAAACAACTCCAAGATAGACTGAAAGTTTCCATAACACAAGTTTTGGCTCACATTAAGGGAAAATATCCTCACAATTATAAGTGTCTAAAAGTAGAATGTTATGCTTCAAAGAAGGTAGAGGGTTTTATCACTGGTGAACTTCAACCCAAGGCTGGATAACCAGTTGTTGAAATTGCTAATGAGGTGATTATCCATCAGATTTTTGATATTCTCTCCTCTCCAGGTTCCATGACTTTCTTCTCTCTTGGTCAACCCCATATCCTGTCTGGCCACTTTTTGGCAGTCTCCTCCTTTTGTTCAATATCTATGTCCTACACTCAAACTGTGAGTGTTCCTAAAGCTCTTTTTTAGGTCCTCTTCTCTTCACAGTTTATACCTTCCCTCAGGGATCTCATCAGCATCTCCAGGTTCAATTACCATCTTTATGGTCATAATATCTAGATAAGTATCTCTCTTCTAAGCTCAAGTCACAAATCACAAATTGCCTGTGGACATTGTCCAACATTAGATGTCCCGTAGATATTCCAGGCTCAACATGTCCAGAAGAATTCATTATCTTTTCCTCCAAGTCCACTCCACTAATTTCCCTATTTCTGCCGTGGGTACTACTCTCCTCCCAGATATCCATGTTCACAAACTCAAAGGTATTTTAGCCTCTTCATTTTCCCTCACTCCCCATGTCCAGTCAGCTGCCAAGTGGGGTTGATTCTTCCCACACGTCTCTCAACAACCATACTCTATCCCTCTATTCACATGACCACCATCCTACCTCAGATCCTAATCGCTTCTCTCCTATGGCAATTGAATTCTAATTGATCTTCCCTCCTCTCATCTCTCTAATTTATCCTCCAAATCTGTGTGGACATGTCAAGCCTAGAATATCTACGGGACATCTAATGTTGGACAATGTCCAATAGGCAATTTGTGATTTGCGACTTGAGCTTAGGAGATATTGATCTAGGTGTTATCACCATAAAGACGGTAATTGAACCTGAAGATGTTGATAGGATCCCTGAGAGAAGGTATATATGCTGTGAAGAGAAGAGGACCCAAAAGAGAGCTTAAGGGGACCCTCACAGATAACAAAGCAATATTCCTAGAGCAGAGATTGAATTATGCCACTCTCTTGACCAAAAAATTTTAGTGGTTCCCTATTGCCTTTCAAATAAAATACAAACTTCTTTGGCATTTAAAGCTCCTAGCAAAATGGCTCTAGACTACCTTTCTAAGCTTATTATCTATTTTTCTCTTTTTTGGACACTATATTTCAAGCAAACTGGTCCTCCTACTGTTCCTTCCCCCCGTGTAGCATTCTCTCTTTATGTCTTTCTGCAAACACTCCTCTATGCCTGGAATATATCTCCTTCCTACTCAGCCGTACCTCTTAAAATCCCTATGGCCCTTTGAGGCTTGGTTCAAATGCTATCTCACTAAGATTTTTTGATTCTCCCATGTGCTAGGGCTTCCACCCACCCCCCACAAAAAAATTAACTTTTTTTACTGTTTGCATATCTTTTGTATTTATTTATTATGTATATCTATTATGACACGATCTGATTTGTGCCTGTTGTTTTTCCCAATAAAATGTAAGTTCCTTGAGGACAGGCAGAATTTTATTTTAGTGTTTATTTAGTGTTATTTAATTTATTTTAGTGTTTAGTTTAGAATTTTGTTTAGTCTTTGTATTTCTAACACTTAGCACACTACCTGTCACATAGTAGGCATTTTATAAATGATTTTGAATGAATAAATGAAGTGGAGGACTAGATTAGAAGTTCTCTAAGGAGCCCTTCTAACTCGAAATCCTGCCATTCTATAATTACCACTATATAATTAGAAGTGGCTAGAGTGCTATTTCTGGGGTCGGAAAGACCCGAGTTCAAATATGATCTCAGATTCCCACTAGCTTTGTGACCCTGGGCCGAGTCTCTTAACCTCAGCCTCACTTTCCTTGATTAAAAATGGTGAAAATGATTGTACCTACCTCCTGGGGTTGTTGAAAGTATTAACTGAGATAATATTTTGCAAAAGCATTTAGCACGGTGCCTGGCATTTACCGTGCATTTAAATAAATGTTTGTTTCTTTCCTTTTGTCTTGCTAATACTAGCCTAAGTTCATTAGGCCACTTTAACTGTCTAAGCTGGGAAATTAATAACCCGGTGCAAATTAATAATGTAAGTCAATGTTGTAGCACAATGTCATGGCTTGGATTATTTTGTTTGTAAATTTGTAAATTTGCTTTCATAACTGAGATTGTTAATTTCAGGAAAAATCGCCTTGAAACCGAATGGAAAGCACGTCAAAATTGGTCTAAGAAATGGGGATTTTTAACAACCCCTCTGGAAGAGGTAATAATTAATTTTAAGAGGTGCACAGCTATGAAACATATAGTTTGCAAGAATGAAATTGTAATCTATCAAATACTGACCCAAATGACTATAATCTAATCTGTTAGTCCAATTTTAATTGACATTGTGAATAAAATAGCCAGTGTCAGGTAAAGCTAATTAGGTAAGATACCATTTCTTTTGGGGGGGACTCAAAATGAGATTTTAAAAAGACAGATCATCAGAAACCAGAAAAACTTCTCATTGACTCCTTTATTAGGGTTATTATTAGCTTCAGTGGTGTTCTAGAAATGAAGAGGGAAAAATCTGCTTCACCAAAAATAAGCCAGCCTGCACCATGCTATTTATTTTGATTTATGTCTATAAAATGAGACTAACAATACCAGAAATTCTTCAGGTTTCAATGATGTAGTGGAAATAGCAGTGAATTAATAACGGTTCGCTGGGGTCAGAGTTCAAAACCCAGCTCTGTTACTTATAATTGTATGACCTTGGAGAAATTAACTTCAACTCTCTTGTCCTCTATTTCTTCATCTTAAAATGACAAAGGTGTATTACATGTACTCTAAGGTCTCTTCCAACAGCCTGAGCTTCAGTTTCCATCTCTAAAGTGTGGAGGTTGGACTAGATGACTTCAAAGGTTCCTTTATAAAACTTAAAGTTACTTAAAATGTTAATGAAGCAGGAGAATAAAATGGAAGGCATATTGGTTTTGGGATTAGAGGATCTGGATTCAAATCCCCTCTCTACCATTTCCTATGTGATCCCGAGTTTGTCATTTCCCCTTTCTAGCCCTCAGTTCCTTCATTTGTAAAATGAAGGGGTTGAACTAGACAAACCTCTTAAGGTCACTTGCAGTACGGAATCTAAGACTCTAATTTGAGATATTATCATTATTATATTGGTTCAATTTAGTTTTTGTGCTTTTCTCAAAATTTGACTGAAAAGTGAGCAAACAGTTATATACTTTGGTTATTATGTACACAGCATAAATCTATATGCATATACCCACATATATAGATATAGCTATATAAATATACATACACAAAATTTTTTCCCTTCCAAACATTTTACTTGCAGGTGGGGGGGGGAGTACTCTACATTTAGATAGATTAATATGGTAATTTTTATCTTAGTGAAGATGACCCATACTCTGTTACCCAGAAGTAGTACATAAAAGCAGTCTGTATCTAGGGGTGTCTGGGGACAGCTCTAACCAGCCAAAGCTAATCGTTAAACTTTCAAAACTTTCAGTGTGGACAATTACACCCCAGAAATTACCAAATTATAGATCAAGACTTACTTTGTTTTGTTGATTGTCTAGATTTAAGAAAGTGATAGAGAAAATGTTAATAGTGCAGATTAAACTTGAAAAAATGTATCACTTACATTTTTAAGCAGTTACTAAATATTTATTAGCACATCACTACCAATATCAATGTATTCATTCAATTAGAAAATTCAATTAAGATCAATTTGACCATTCCATTTTAGAATAGCAAAAAAAATAAAAGTATGAATTGTCTTTAACATGGGTTGAGGCAGACATGATTAGGAATGTAGACTCGAAACTACTACACCAATGCAACTATCAACAATTTGGAAATAGGTCTTGACACATGTTAAAACCAGTGGAAATGCACATCAGCTATGGGGAGGTTTGGGGGGGGAGTGAAGGGGAAAGTAAGAACATGAAGCATGTAGCCATGTTAACTTCTCTAAAAAATAAATATTATTAAATGTTAAAAAAAGAAATTCCATTTATAATATCCATGTCCATTCAGCAACTCAAATTTAGCTGAGGAAATAGTATTTAACAAAGGTTGGAGACCCCTAACTTTACCATTATCTATATCTCTATTATGATTTAGGGTATTCAAAGAACTTTCTTCAAAATAACCCTTATAGGGCAGTCAATGCATTGTCATCTCTATTTTACAAATGAGGAAACTGAAGTTTAAATTTATGTTATTTATGAGCTGTGTGACTTTAGGAAAATTCCTCAACCTCTATGAACTTCATTTTCCTCACCTATAAAATGAGATCTATGCCATCCCACTGTAAATCTATGATATCATGATGCTGTATGGTTAGAGTAATTTCCCCAGTTACATGGCTAAGGAGTTCTAGAAGCCAAGCCTGAGTTAGTCACTAAACATTTATTAAATGATAGATCGTAGCACCAAAGCCCCAGCCTTTCGCCAATCCCTACTGAAACCAATAGTGCCACCCTCCCAGCTCCCGTCCAAAACTATCATGGGTCAGTTTCTGCCCTCAGTGAGCTCAAGGTCTTATGGGGAAGACAGCATTCAAACTCATTGCCTTTTCCGCTACAAACCAAATATTGGGTCATAGTGTTTAAAAAGAGAGTTTGTCTTCTTTGGGGTAAACATTACCCCTAGTCTAAATCTTATTTATTCTTATAATGTTTTAGGCAAACTCTTCCTTGATAATGCAAATTAAATTCTTTTAATAACCTTTCTCAAGTAATTGGAGATTTGCCAATGACTCTACAAAGGTTGGGGAAGGTTTAAAGAGACTTTGTTTTCTCACACACACACACTCTCCTCAAACCTCAATTTTAAGTTCCACTAAAAATATTATCAGTTATAGCTAACTCCAGAGTCCAGGATCTTAAATGCGAATATAGGTTACAATGCATTCAAGTATCATTTTATAGTGGAGAATTTAATAAGATAAAACATGGCCCATTTGCTATTTAAAGGTGATTGGAAATGGTCTGCACTAAGCAATTACTCCCAGCTTCTATGAGTATTGGCGTGATAACTACCATAGTTTCCAACTATTTGAGATTTGGTACAACAAAGCATGTTCAGCTTCTGTCCTTGGAAGGTGCATGTGTATGTAATGCCAACTTTTAGACTGTAGTCTTAACAAACTCAAATTTTCAGGTGTGAATGCATTAGCTCTGAGTTTAGTTTGGGAATTAAGTTGGGAACAGGTTGGACTGCTTCGTGGGGGAAATAGTTCATGCTAAATTCAAATATTCTTTGGTGACCTAGACATTCTGTTTTAGTTACTGAAGAGAGAAGGAGAAGTGCTTAAGCCTCCAAAGCCCAAGATAGAGCTTCCAGCACATTTACGCATCCGGCCTGTGACACCAGTGGAAAAATATATTAAGGTTAGAAAATGGAATTTTCAATACTGTTTTCATAAATAAAAAATGAACCACAATGGAAATCATGTTCATTCTGGATGCAAAAATAAAAATTCAGAGGCTAGAAGAATACACCACTGCACTGAATCTTAATTTAGAACTATGGAAATATCCCTTTCTAGTTTTCAGGACATTGAAGGATGTGCTGTATTGTATATCAGAGACATCAAATATTAGAACTAGAAGGGCCTTAAGAATTTAGGGCAGAAGATGTTAACACAGGAAGGGGCCTTTGAATATACAAGATAGAATGTCAGGCCAGCAAGGACTCAGTCAGTCAATAAATATTAATTAAACACTTAATATGTGCCAAGCACTGTGCTAAGCACTGGAGATATAATAAAAGATAAAAGAAAGTCCTTTTTCTTGAGGATCTCATGACCTAATGGGGGAGAAAACATACAAATAACTGTTTTTTTAAAAAAAAAGCAATATACAAAATTCATTGAAAATAATCCACAGAGGGAAGGCATTGGAATTAAGAGGAACTGGAAAATGTTTCCTGGAGAAGATGAGTTTTAACTGAGATTTGAGGGAAACCATAAGTGATGAGGAAAGGAGAGTATTCCAAGCATGGGAGACAGCCAGTGAAAATGCAAGGGTAGGGAGATTAGAATCCAGTGTCACTGGATCAAAAAGTATACACAGGCTGTAAGGTGTAAGAAGACAGTAAAGATGAAGAGGGTAGGGTGGGATAGGAAGGACAGGCAGATTATAAAGGGCTTTGAACTCCAGAGGATTATATATTAGATTCTAGATGTGATGGGAAGTCTATGGAGTTTACTGAGGAGTGGGGTAATCAGACCTGGATCTTGGAACATAGATTAAATTTGAAAGGAAGGGTCAGCTAGGTGGCTCTGTAATTAAAAGCCAGGCTTAGAGACAGGAGGTCTTGAGTTCAAATTTGGTCTCAGACATTTTCTAGATGTGTGAGACTGAGCAAATCACTTAACCCCCATCACCCAACCCTTACTGTTCTTCAGCCATGAAACCAATACACAGTATTGACTCTAAGATAGAACTCAGGGTTCTTGTTTTCTTAAAAATGGAAGGAGCTTAGAGACGATCTAGTCTAATGCCTCATTTTAAGAGGTAAGAAGTTAAGTGACTTGCCTGAGGTCACTCAGTGATTTAACAACAGAGCCAGGGATGAGATTCCAGGTCTTTTGGTTTTTAGTCAAACACCTGTTCCACTATGGTGTGCAGGCTTCTATGTCTACATAGGAGGTGCTTGTGATTCTCTTTTCTCTCTGCTTCCCTCAGTTTAAAGGAAGGCAGTTATCTGAATAATGTGACGCCTAACATGATCTGTAGAACCATAAAATTTAGAAATACAGGAAATATAAGATTTAAGAGGCAGCTGAGTTGTACCATAAAATGCTGTGCTGAGTCAGGAAGACCTGAGTTCAAATCTAGCCTTAGATATTTTCTAGCTAAATGGCTTAAGGTAAGTCACTTAACCTCCGACTCTCTCAGTTTCCTCCTCTGTAAAATGGGGATAATAATAGCACCTCTCTTCCAAGGATGTTGGGAGGATTAAATGAGATGTTTAGAAAGTGTTTTTTGCAAACTTTAAAGCATCATATAAATGCTTGCTATCATCATCGTTGTCAAGTTTGCCATCATCATCATCTAGAGAAACTTAGAGGTCATCTGGATGCAGAATCATAGAATCTTCAAAATGTAAGGTACCTCAGGGGTGTAACATACATCTGAACAATATCCCCTCTAAACACACATGATAAAAAGAGTCATTCAGGTTTTCCTTGAATACTTACTGCCACTTCAGACAATTTATTACTCTTTGGGACAGTGTGTGTGTGTGTGTGTGTGTGTGTGTGTATATATANAGCTAAATGGCTTAAGGTAAGTCACTTAACCTCCGACTCTCTCAGTTTCCTCCTCTGTAAAATGGGGATAATAATAGCACCTCTCTTCCAAGGATGTTGGGAGGATTAAATGAGATGTTTAGAAAGTGTTTTTTGCAAACTTTAAAGCATCATATAAATGCTTGCTATCATCATCGTTGTCAAGTTTGCCATCATCATCATCTAGAGAAACTTAGAGGTCATCTGGATGCAGAATCATAGAATCTTCAAAATGTAAGGTACCTCAGGGGTGTAACATACATCTGAACAATATCCCCTCTAAACACACATGATAAAAAGAGTCATTCAGGTTTTCCTTGAATACTTACTGCCACTTCAGACAATTTATTACTCTTTGGGACAGTGTGTGTGTGTGTGTGTGTGTGTGTGTGTGTGTATATATATATATATATATATATATATATATATATATATATATGCACCTAAATTTTCCCATTTGTAATTTTCACTCATTGTTTGTACTACTACTCTCTGGTGCCAAGGACAACAAGCCTAGTATCTCTTTCCAATGGTAGCCATTCTAATATTCAAAGGTGGTTAATGTTTCTGTATAGTCAAAGCTATGTTTTTGCAGTAGCAGTGTATGGTTGTGAAGTGCTGCAGAATTGACACTTGATTTTTTGTGGTGCTGGAGGAGACTTTTGAGAGTCCCTTGGACAGCAAGGAGATCAAATTGGTTCATACCTAAAAAAAATTAATTCAGACTCTTCACTGAAATGTCAAATACTAAAGCAGAAGTTTAAATACTTTAGTAACATGAAAAGACAGGATTCATTGGAAAAGAGCCTGATGTTGGGAAAGATTGAAGGCAAAAGGACAAGGAAACAGCAGAGGATGAAATAGATAGGTTGTGTCATGGAAGCAATGAACATGGGCTTGGATAGGCTTCAGGAGATAGCGAAGGATAGAAGGGCTTGATATGCTTAAGGTCACAAAGTCAGATATGACCAAACAAGTGAGTAACATTTAAAAAAATGTCCTCCCTTCCTCATCCATTCAAGTGCTGTCTACTTCAGGGTAAACATACCCATTACTTCATGTGGAAAGATTTGAAGGCTCTTCAACATTCAATTCTCCCTCATCTAGACCTTTGTAATGTATGGCATCCAGAATTGGACAAGTACTCCACATATGTGATCCAGTCTGAAATAGAATAAAGTAAAACTATCATCTTCCTAGTCCTAGAGATACAATTCTTCTCTTAATGAACCCTAACACTGCATTAGTTTTTTTGGGCTACTCTAGCATATCAATGACAAGTTGAGCTTGCTGCAGTACATTAAGACCTCACCTCCCCAGATGTTATACATACAGACTGCTATCCAGGCATGTCTCCACTATCTCGCAGTTGTCAAATTGTATTTTTGAACCTTAAGTGTTACACTTTACATTTATCCCTGTTGGCTTTGATCTTATTCAATTCAGCCCAGATTTGTAGCTGTCTTTTTGGATTCCAGTCCTTTCATATCCTTGTGTCATCTATAAATCTGTCTTCTATGTCTTTATCCAAGTCATTAATCCAAATATTAAACAGAACAAACTGTATATAGCAAAAGTACATAGTTTCATCTGTCATCTTTTATATTACAACCTAGCTACAATTTATATAGCTCTTAAAAGCTTACAAAGCACTTTCCAAATATTTTTTCATTTAATCCTCACAACAACCCCATAAAGTAGGTTGTTTTTTTGTTTGTTTGTTTGTTTTTGTTTTACAGATGAGGAAATTAAAGTGGAGAAGTTAAGTGATTTTCTTAGAACTACACAGAGACACAGTTAAGGGTCTGAGACAGGATTTGAACTCGGGTATTCCTGACTTTTCAATTCAGCATGCTACACTCTACTCACTGAATCACCTACCTGCAACTTGAATAATGAAGTATTCAAGGTTGCTGATGTTTATTGTGTCATAATAAAAAAAGAAAAGATTTTTAAATGTTGAGCATTTGAGCAAAAAAGAGGAAAAAAAGATTAAATACACTAGGACCAAGTAAGATCTCCATATATTCCGAATAGAGACCTCCTTTTTAGTTGAAGGGGAAGCTGTATATAAAAAATATTTCCCCCAATTTTCTGCTTTCCTTCTAATCTTGGCTACATTACATTTATTTGTACAAAATCTTTTTAATTTAATATAATCAAAATGATCTATTTTACATCTCACAATGCCCTCTATCTCTTACTTATTCACTAATTCTTCTATCCATAAATCTAATAATGTTCTCTGTTTTTCTAATCTGATTTTGATTTGTCCTCTTATGTCTAGGTCATGTATTCATTTTTATTTTATCTTGGTAAACTTTTTAAGATCTATCAAGTTTATACCAGAGTGCTTTCTGGTTTTTCCACTAATTTTTACCAAATAATGAATTTTTATCCTAAAAGATGTCTCATATCTAAAACATATAGAAAACTTATCAAATTTATAAGAATATAAGCCATTCTTCAAGTGGTAGTCAAAAGATATGAATAGACAACTTTTAGATGAAGAAATCAAAGCTATATATTAACATAAAAATGCTTTAAATGATTATTGTTTAGAGAAACACAGATCAAAACAACTCTGGCATATCATCTCACATCTATTAGGCTGACTAAAATGATAGAAAGGCAAAATGGCAAATGGAGGGGATTTGGGGAATAAAAGGAGACACTAATAACACTGTTGATGGAACTGTGAACTGATCTGACCATTTTGGAGAACAATTTGGGAATTATGTCCAAAGAGTTTTAAAACTGAATATACCTTTTGACTTAGCAATATCACGGTTAGGTTTCTTTCCTAAGGGGATCTAGGAAAAAAGCAAAAGAATGTATATGTTCTAGAATATTTTATAGCAGTTCTCTTTGTGGTGGCAAAGGACAGGATTTTGAGAGGGTGCCCACTAATTGGTAAATGGTTAAACAAGTTGTGTCATATGATTGTGATGAAATACTACTGCACCATAAGGAAATGAATAAGCAAGTTAATTTTTTTAAAACATGGAAACACCTAAATGAAATTATGAAGAGTGGAATGAGCAGAACCAAGGAAACATTATGTAGAGCAACAGAAATATTGTTTGAAGGATGCCTTGCGTGTTTCTACCTCCAGAGAAAGAACTGATAAATAGAGATGACTAAGTCATGGTTTTATAAATACATATATCTTTTTTATCAAGTGATGCCTTCTCTAGAGTGAGGAGGGGAGAAAGGGAGGAGGAGATTCCTGGGAATTTCAATGTAGCAAACAGAAAAGTAAAATTTAAAAATAAAAAATGTAAATGCATTAAAAACATACACAAGATCACAAAAGAAACCTATTATGTTGAAATAAAGTTATCAAATTTTTTAAAAGTTGAAGGAGAACCTTTAATTACTACTCTTTGGGTTCAAATATTCAAACGATTCCAAATCTACCTAAAGATATTGTCATCCAGCCCACATCTGTCTTCTTATCCATAAGGATAGCAATGAGTTTGTCAAAGCATTTGCTAAAATCTAGGTAAATTATACAGCATTCTTCTCATCTACTAATTTTAAAAATCCTGCCTCGCTCCAAAAAAAAAAAAATTCAAACCTTTCATCTGACAGAGAAAGACAATGCCATCTAGAGTCCACCTGCCTTCCTCAAACTTACTCAGCCACTTAACCGCAAAGCCAGAACTAGAACCCAGCTCTTCTAATTGCCTGGTAGACCCAGGCATAGTATGTAGTACATGTTCATGCTTTCCTGAGGCCCTTTCTCAGAAATGATGCTATATCACTTAAGGATAGAAAAAATAAAAGATGTTTTTTAAAAGTGAATAAACTGGGGGCAGCTGGGTAGCTCAGTGGATTGAGAGTCAGGCCTAGAGACGGGAGGTCCTGGGTTCAAATATGACCTCAGACACGTCCCAGCTGTGTGACCCTGGGCAAGTCACTTGACCCCCATTGCCCACCCTTACCACTTTTCCACCTATGAGCCAATGCACAGAAGGGTTTAAAAATTAAAAATATTTTTTAAAAAGTGAATAAACTGAAATCTTTCCCCTCACATCACTGTTTGTTTAAACCAATTTTTCACTACATCCTTAGAACTTCCCATCTTTCCAAGCAGTTCTGGTTCCTCCTTGAGTCATTCCATGCTTCTTCCTTCTTTCATGTCTTCTCTGATGTGGAATATTCATCCTTTTTTCTTCCTCTGTATTCAAGCCTTACCAATCCCTAAAGACCTAACTCAAGTCCCACTTCTCTGACGATGATGTTAATGATGAAATGATCGTCAGTCAGTCAGTAAACATTTATTATAAGCACTCAGAATTCAAAAAGAAGTGAGGGGACAGTTCTTGCCCTCAAGGAGTTTACTTTCTAACGGATAGGGGACAACATTCAAAGGTATATATAGAAACAAACTCTCTATAGGATAAATGGGAAAGAATTAACAGAAGGGAAAGACTAGAATCAAGAGGACGTAGGGAAGACTTCTTGTGGAAGATGATAATAAATTTTTCAAAGTGCTTTCAGATATAAAATAGAATTAGTATTAGCTATTGTTTTCTAGAACTTCAGACACAGGCAGCAGATGGAAGATTTTCTCCATACAAAGCTTCAGAGAGTCCTATTGTTGTTCCCTGAAGGTAAGAAATGGACATTTTGGAGGAATAGTGTTTGCAACTTTTAATTCAGAGTCTATAGTAAATTGTTTATACTTTTTTAAAAAAGGAGCAAAATGCATTGGCTTCTTATGGGAAGCAGTATTGTATAGAGAATAGAGACTCAACTTGGAGTCAGAAAGACCTGAATTTGAATCCCACTTCAGATATTTATTTATTTTGTGACCCTAGTCCAATCATCTAACCTTTCAGGCCTCAGTTTCCTAATCTGTAAAATGGGGAAAAGAGGAAAATTGAATTCAGTGACCTCTAGGATCCCTTCAACCACTAAATCTTTAATATTGTAGTAATAAAAGTGAATCATGTGGGGCAGCTAGGTGGCTCAGTGGATTGAGAGCCAGACCCAGAGATGGAAGGGTCCTGGGTTCAAATCAGGCCTCAGACACTTCCTACAAACCCTGAGCAAGTCAATTAACCCCCATTGCCTAGCCCTTACGGCTCTTCTGCCTTGGGACCAATACACAATATTGATTCCAAGATGGAAGATAAGAGTTTTAAAAAAAGAAAGTGAATCATCATAAGCATTGGACATTTACTTAAACTTCCATCTACAAGCATTGTGTTAAGTTTTGACTGACCCAATCTCTAATATCAGAAGTTTAGAGCTTAAAGTGATAATATAAGATATGACTATGATAAAAAAAATTAGAAATCGCTAAGTGCATGAGAGAAGTATAAACAATATTAAGCAAAAAATTGAAAGAGAGAGAAACTAGAGGATAATGGGGAGAAATTGGAGAAAGGTTTCATAGAAGATGTGGGTCCCTCCTCCCCATAGATTTTTAGAATCTGAAAGATTTCAGCCTGCAGAGACAGAGGAGTCGAGAAGTGGGAGAGTTTCAAGAAAAAGTTCTGGTTTGGCGAGAAGATAGAGGACATGAATGGGAGTAGTAGGTGATAAGGCTAGAAGAGTAGATTGGAAGAAGATTGTAGAAGGCTTTGAATGTCAGACTGAGGCATATGATGACAGTAATCACTGATTTTTAAGATAAATGATACAATCACATCATTATAGTTGGAAAGGAACTTTAGAGAGATTATAGTCCACTTGTTTCATTCTACAGATAATGAATTGAAGGACCAGAAGGGTAAAATGATTTCCCCAAAATTACACAACAGCCTAATGGTGGAGCCCAAAGTCATAACTAGGTTTCCTAAATCCTCAATAAAATGTCTTTACCAATCTCTTGTACTGGTTCTAGGCAAACTATTGAAGTCAGTATTAATGAAATAATAATAGCTAGTATTTATATAGTGCCTACTCTGTCAGACACTGCACTAAGAACTTTTTACAAATATTTCTAATTTGAATCGAGTAACAATCTTCAGAGGTAGGTGCCATTATTATTCCCATTTTACAGTTGAGGAAACAGAGACAAATCAAGGTTGTGACTTGCTAAGTGATTAGCTAAGGTCACATGGCTAGTGTCTGGGAAGGAATTTGATCTCAGGTCTTCTTGACTCAAAGCCTAGTTCTATCCACTGCTCCATCTATCTGTTTGATGATGGAAAGATTGCACCTTGAGGGCAGAAACTGTTTCATTTCTCTTCTCCAGTACTTAGCACAGTGCCTGGCATGTAGTGAGTATTCAATAAATTCAGATTGATTGATTGATGGATGGATGGATGATGGGAAAAGAAAAGGGGAAGAAGAAGAGGGAGAGGTACTTGAAGCTAGTATCTTTTGCCTTTCTTTGTTTACCCGGTTCTCAGCTCAGTGCTTAGCACATAGTCAACATTTAATAAGTGCATGATGACAACACATATGCCCAAGAACCTTTCCTCTTACTATACTGAATTTCTCTCCCCTCTATATTGCTGAGTGTCTGGTCTTCCAAGCCTCTCACATTTTCTTGTGTGATCTTGATTTATGTTTCCAGGTTCAGAATCATGCCCACTAGAGCTGTTTAGGAGATCTGTGTTGGGTACCCAGAAAAATGCCAAAGGTGGGGGGGGGAGCGACTATTAATCCTCTTCACATCTGTGAGTAAAAATGACACTGTCTGCTTTTTTTCTGTTAGCTATGGATCATCAGACTGTATCTCTTCCACCGAGGTGGATTAGATTTAATCCCCCCCCTCCTACTCATTCCTTTCTGGTGTCTGGCTCCTGGTGGCTTCTGCACAGAGGAGCATCGGTTTCCCCATTCTGCTGCTCAGTGGGTGGCACTTGTGACCGCCATAATTATCTTTTCAAAGGAAGGGGCTCCACCTAAGTATCACAAACAGTTTCCAGCCTTGGCTGGAGAACAAAGAAGAACAGTCCTGGCAAGAGAACAAACCGAAACATTGTTTTCTCTCCGTGTGTTTCTCTATTGAGTAAGTCCCCAGATGTGAAAGCCATACAGCAAAGAAGCTGTTTTCCTGTAGCCCCAGCATTCCAGCCAAACTCAGCCCAGCCGCAAGCAGAGAGCAGGGCTGATTTTGCTTGGCTCAGAGCTGAATGTAATATTGCCAGTGAAATGGATCAGCTACTTTACTTCACCATCTTTCTTTCTCGTTGTACATGGAATTCAAAGGTCCAGTTTTTAAGTGTGGGTTACAAGCATCCTCCAGGACCAGTGGTTTTTTTTGAAAGCTATTTGCCTTCAAAACTAATATTTCATTCTAAGCTGTCCCAATAGCAACTCTGGCTTCTTGAGCATCTCTCTTTGACTGTTTTCTCTTTATGTGGATTTTCTTAGAGATTAATTTTAGTACTTGATAGAGAAAATCTATTAAAGGGCAGATTTGTCTTCTCTCTGCAGCAGTTTAAACCAACCTAGACAGCTAACGGGGTTATTATAGGCAGAGATGAAAAAAATAAGAAGATAAGGATGAGTTCAGTAATCCATAATATATTAAACACCCTTGTCTCTCGCTTAACTCTGCTAGATCTAATATTCCTAGTCTGTGTCTTTGTCTAAATCACCTTGTAATAGCAGAACAGATGATTATGTAAAATTACAATCACAAAAAAACCTTTCTAAACATTTACCATCATTTTCCAAAATGCTCAAATCTGTTGATTGAATTGACAAATTGAACCATGTTCTTTCGTTCCAGATATGATCCAATTTTCTTTGTTTTAATTAGATTCAGTTTTCTTTTATTCCTTGTGGTCTAGACAATGAGGGACATTTTTGTTTGGGAGTGTGTGGGGGGCGGAGTGTATGTGTGTGTGTATGTGTGTATGTGGGTGTGGGTGTGCTAGAGCCTTTTAATCAAAATAGGAAGGTTTTGCACAGCCAGAATGTCATCTGACACAATTGCAATAGATTTTATAAAGGGCAGCTTGGACACAGAAATGTCAAACATTTTAGATCAGATTCTTCTTTGTTAATGATGTTATTTTCCTAGCAGAAAAGAATTAAGGACGTTAGTAATTATTAGATAAAAAGTGTTTAATTGATTTTCAGGAATGATGTGAGCAACAGAATGACTCTGATTTTAATATGCATTTTAAAAGTTCATATTGTTATATCCTCGGTGAATATTCTCCCTTGATGTGTCAGTGTGGTGTGGAGTATTTCTGGGATCTTTAAGCTATGACAGTGTGGCGCAGACTCTAGCAAGTCCTTCCCACCAAGCTAAAAAGGATTCAGGGAGTACTGGCTCCACCGATGACCTGGGTAATCTGCAATCACAGAACCTTACCTTTCAGAGCCTTGGCTTCCTCATCTACAAACAGGTAGAACAATATTGGCTCTGCCTTCCCCATAAGGCTCTTGGAGGTGTCAAAAAATCTGAGTTCTATTACTAATTTGCCCAGTGACCTTGGGCTACTTATTTACTTTCTTTGGACCTAGATTCCTCCCATGTAAATTAAGCCCATTGGAGCAGCTTGATTCCTAAAGTCTCTTTCAGCTCTGATATTCTGTGTCCATCTTCCTCCAAGCCCAACACTCTTATCTGCTACACCATTAGCTGCCAATATTTTGGCTACAGAAATTCTAGCAGACCTTGTAATTATTTTTTTTAACCTTTCTGCCTTAGAACTGACATTAAATATCAATTCCAAGGCAGAAGAATGGTAATGGGCTAAGTAATTTCTATCCAGTGACTTGTGCAGGGTTATACAGCAAGGAAGTGTTTGAGGCCAGATTTGAATCCAGGACTCCCATCTCCAATCTTGACTCAGTCCATGGAACCACCTGTCTGTTGTCCCAAACCATATAATTATTAAGACATGAAGGGACCGTGGCTTGTACCAATGAAAGGCATACCCAAACCAGTAAGACCTCAGTTCCTTCAAAAATAGAGTCAATATTATTTTTGTTTTTAAGTTCAGTTCCCTATATACACGTCTTTTTTTTTTTTTATAAAAACCCTTACCTTCTGTCTTGGAGTCAATACTGTGTATTGGCTCCAAGGCAGAAGAGAGGTAAGGGTGGGCAATGGGGGTCAAGTGACTTGCCCAGGGTCACACAGCTGGGAAGTGTCTGAGGCCAGATTTGAACCTAGGACCTCCCGTCTCTAGGTCTGGCTCTCAATCCACTGAGCTACCCAGCTGCCCCCATACAAGTCTTTACAGTGTTCTTTACTTTCCAATTCTCTTGCTTTTTATTCTTTTCCACACATTTGATAATACAATTATACTAGACTACGTCCTCTTCCTCTCACACAAGGCTCCCTCTTCATGCCTTTGCATGGATTCTTACTCACGCTTGGTTTGCTCTCCCTTCCCAGCTCCAAATCCCTTCTTCAGGAAGCCGTGTCTGATGCTCCCAGCTATCTTCTCTCTCTATTTGTACTGTATCCTCTACATATCTATTTATACACAGGTCTCCCCCATTAGAATGTAAGCTCCTTGAAGGCAGGAGCTATTTTTTTTCACCTTTTCTTTGTAACCTCCAGCTCTTAGCAGAGTGCCTTTAATAAATGAATTGGAGGTGAATTGTATGTTCCTTGAGGGGTAGGATTTATTTTGTGCAGGGACTAGTACGGGGTATAGAATAGGTACTCCATAAATATTTGCTAAATTGAATATGAATTTGTTAAAGAGATAACTTAAAAGTCCTGCCTGTTTCCATTTCAGGTACTCCCATCACCACCAGTCCCTAAAACTACTGCAGGTTTTATTGGCTGGCGATCCACGATTCCTGGTCTGGAACTTGAGAGAAACTACAGGATTATAAGCTGTAAAGGTGCCTATGCCAAGCAACTAAAGTGGCCCGAGGCGGGCATCTACTAAAGCCAAGAGCCTATGTACGACCCAGAGTGAGCCATCTGTCTCCTGTAAGGATGTGAGAATCTTAATCGCTTTAACATTAATAAGGAGAATTTAAAATAATTATTAGAGATGACAAAACCTGTGATAATTAGGCAGTTAGCATAGGCTAAAAAAAACTGTATTCTTTTGAAATCAGACAAAATCTCAATTCACAAAGTCAGGTAGATCTATTCTGTTCAAAGAAGTGTCGTGGTTTTATTCTCTCTGTGGTCAATATACCTGTGCCTGAAAAGTGTTTTCTGGTGTATGCTTTATATGATGGGTTAAAATGATAGGGTGAAATGGGAGGGAACCTTGTGTAACTTAAACTTTTTTTTTGTTAAAAATTTGACTCATCAGAATTAAAATAGTCGTTTTCCTTTTTAAAGGAAAGAATAAGACATAAAAGTCTCTCCTGCCTCTAGAATCAGTGGGTCCAACTTTGATCTTGTTCTACACTGTTACAAACAATGGGGTGGGGGAATTGGGGAGTGCAGTAAAGGACTGGATTTGGACGTGAGATGAATCTCCAGGGCTGCACCCACCCACATGTACAAGCATGTGCACATACTGATATCCTCTAGGGAAGAAATAGCCAAATAAGCCAAATTAAGCTGCTTCATTGCTGGCATCCCCGTCAAATGGATCCAACCTTCGCATAAGTACCAGGGGGTGTAACCAGAGATCAGTCTCCAAGAAACTTAGAGCAGCTCAGCTGTGGTAGTGAAGATGTTCCCTTCCTTTCTTCCTTAGCGGTGTGATGTGTGATGTTATTCTAATGCACATCCAAAGAAAGCAGTTGTTTTTGTTTTGGGGGTTTTTCCCCTCATTTCCTCCTGTTTTCCAGTAGAGGTCCCATGATAGGGTTCCAGTATTGCTTGGGAGTCAGGATACAGAGTCTATTCAAGGGGAGAACTGAAATTCGACCTCAGAGACCCATTTCTGGTTCTTCACACTCGAGCTTACACTCTTATCCCTGGGAAGGACTGGCCAGCAGTGGACATCTTTGTGATGGTATGATGAGCAAAGGCTCCCATGTCCACAAGAACCTCCTGTAGCCTCTCTTGGTTGGAGGCCAATAACCAGGCTAGGAACGGGATGAATTTTCACAACCGAGTTGACTTATTGAGTAAAAAGCTTTGAGACTTTCCATTCCCTTCAGACTTTGCTCTCCATTTTATGGTGTTCTGCTACTATTACTGTTGCTCGTATTCATCTTTTTTTCCAAACTTGCTTATCCTACCACCACTCTCCAAAGGTGTATCTTAATCTGCAGAACATTTCAAGTTGTCACTGATATAGGTCTAAATTTTGACCTAATCTTCTCCCTTTTTTTGAATGGAACTGTTCACCAAGTTCACCAAAGCATCCTTCTTTTCCACAAGTCTATAAGGTTTAAAGGAGCCACCGAGAGCAGGATATGGAGGGCAACGAGGTAGCTCAGTGGATATAAAGAGTCAGACCTGGAAATAGGAGGTCGTAGGTCCAAGTCTGGCCTCAGACATTTCCTAGCTGTGTGACTCTAGGCAAGTCACTTAACCCCAACTGGCTAGTCTTTACCACTCTTCCAATGATACTTAATATCAATTCTAAGACAGAAAGTAAAGGTTTAAAAAAAAAAGTTATGGACGGGATACGAAACTAGCACTCAAAATCTAGGTTATATGACAGCCATTTATTAAATGCATATCCTAAAGTAAATCAAAGAACATCTCTCAGCCTCAGTCTTCTCATCTAAAAAATGGGGATAATAATAGCACCTATCTCCGTGTTGAGGATCAAATGAGATATCTGTAAAATATTTTGTAACCCTAAAGTACTATAGAAATTAGATCCATTCCCACCTTTCCCTGTCCCCCAGGTAGAACGTAAGTTCTTTGAAGGCAGAAGTCAATTTGGGTTTTGCCTTTAGTGTCCTGAATAACTAGCACAGAGCTTGACACATAGTAAGAGCTTAATAAGATGTTCATTGAATTAAAGTATATAAATGTCAATTATTATTACAAAAATGGGCATCACTAATACTTGTTGGATTTTTATTTTATCTTGCATGTTTTCAATGGACAATTTAAAAGAGTAATTAAAAAAAAACACCCGATCTTGGCCTTATTTAGCCATAATTTGTGGCCGTGCAATCCCAGGACCTCCTTGGAAGCAAACAAGGGGCCTTTTCGTATCGTATAGGAATTTCTAATTTCACTCATTACTAAATTTTCCTGATTGCTGAACCCCAACATGTATCTATAAGCTTCCTGAGCTTGCTGGGTCATGCATGATTTCCTGGCTTCAGAAATGCAGATATTTGTCCATAGTTCCCTATTTCCCTTCTTCCTTTCTGGTGCAACCATAACTTAATACAAAATTCCAGGAGCAGCTAGGTACCTCAGTCAATTGAGAACCAGACTTGAAGATAAGAGGCCCAGCTTCTAATCTTGCCTCAGATACATCCTAATGGTGTGACACTGGGCAAGTCACTTATCCCCAATCATCTAACCCTTACTGTACTTCTGCCTTGGAACCTATGGGCAAGTCACTTATCCCCAATCATCTAACCCTTACTGTACTTCTGCCTTGGAACCTATAAAAAAGGTTTTTTTTAAATATACAATTAAGTAATTAATAACTAATAAAATAATAACATTATTTTAATAAATAGATTAATAAAATTATTAACTGGTTGAATAGTAATAATGAAATAATGAAATTAATTAAAATACTCAATTGAAAAATACTCGTCTGCTCTCCTTTTTTCCCATCTCATATCTACTGTCACATGCTTCAGACCACATAAGTGCTCTTTCCAGGATTTATTTATAAAGGAAAAGAATTTACAAATGCAGAAATATTATCCCAATATAAACCCCTGGTATATTTATTTTCTAAGAGGATCAATGACAGTAGGGAGACTTCAGGTTAAGATGGTGGCAGAGTAAGGAGCGGCTGCTCCATCTCTCCTAACCGAAGCATACAGGACTCCTCAAGGGGACATAAAAACGAATCCAGACGAAAGAAGGGACCCCACAACAGGGCACAGCATTGAAGGTACATGGAATCGGGGCATTTCCACACTATAAAGGGGTGAAACAGCTCTCACTAAAAATCGAGAGGAAGAAGCCCCTCCACCACCCCCACACCACGTACAGCCCAGAGGCCAACGCACAAGAGTGAAAGCAGGATTGGGGTAGCCAGTAAGTCACTGGCAGCTCCAGGGCTTGTTCCTGAGAGCAGCAAGACTTAGGACCCCAAGCGGCTAAAGAACACACATGGGCTTCCCTGAGTGCTGGCTCGGGTGAAGACATTGCCCTAGGTGCATACAAAGATCTCGAGTGCAGGCTAGGACCTCGAGTGGGGAACCCTGTGCAGATGGGAATACGGCTGTGGAAGCAGCCCTTGAGACTGCTGAAGGAGCCTCGGGCAGAGGGGAAGACCAGGGAAGACCAGGAGGCTCTACCCCAAGAACAAGGAGACCTGAGCCCTCAGGAGCCTAGAAAGTGCAGACAGACCATGAGTGTGAAGACAAAACTGAGATGGGGCGGGGCTAACAATGGCAAGCCGAGAACCGCAGAAGAGAAAGATTACCGAGAAGAACTCTGGAACACTCGACAACTTTTACACAGAGAAAATCGAGACAACAGAGGAGGACAAACAAGTAAACATATCCAAACCTTCCCAAAACAATGAAAACTGGTCACAAGCTATTGAAGAGTTCAAAACTGAGATGTTGAGGAAGATGGAAGAGATCTGGCAAGAAAATAACAGTTTAAAAGGCAGAATTTTGCAATTGGAAAGTGAGGCTCAGAAATCAAATGAACTGATAAGCAAATTGAACACCAAAAATGACCAGATTGAAAAGGAAAACCAGTCCCTAAAGGCTAGAATTGAGCAATTAGAAACCAATGATCTCTCAAGACGACAAGAACAAATAAAACAAAGTCAAAAGACTGATAAAAATAGAAGGAAACATGAAATATCTCAATGAGAAAGTGACAGAACAAGAAAACCGGTCTGGAAGAGACAATTTGAAAATCATTGGTCTTCCTGAAAAACCAGAAATTAATAGAAACTTGAACTCCATACTTAAAGAAATTATTCAGCAAAATTGCCCTGAAGTTCTACAACAAGAGGGCAATATAGACATTCAAAGGATCCATAGATCACCCTCTACACTGGACCCAGAAAAGTCAACACACAGGAATATAATAGCCAAATTCAAGAGCTTTCAAGTAAAAGAAAAAAATCTTACAAGAAGCCAGAAAGAGACAATTCAAATATCAAGGAGCACCAATCAGGATCACACAGGATCTGGCAGCCTCCATGCTAAAAGACCACAAGGCTTGGAATACGATATCCAGAAAGGCAAGAGAGCTGAGTCTTCAGCCACAGATCAACTACCCATCAAAACTGACTATATGCTTCCAGGGGAAAGTATGGGCATTCAACAAAATTGAAGATTTCCAAGTATTTGCACAAAAGAGACCAGGACTAAATGGAAAGTTTGATATCCAACCACAAAAATCAAGAGAAACATGAAAAGGTAAATAAGAAACAGAGGGGAAAGAAAGAAAACATATTTTTTTTTAAAAATTTGACTCTTTAAGGGCTTAAATAAGATCTAATTATCTGTATTCCTATGTGGAGAAATGCTATGTATAATTCTCTGTAGTGAACTCTATTCACTATTAAAGCAATCAGAAGAATAATTCATAGAGAGAGGACAGAATACTAAATGGTCTAAGATGACATGGTGGGGTGGGAAAGAGGTGGGGGAATAGTAGGGGACACGAAGAGAAATTTGAGTGAATAAGAAAAATAGGATATTCTATTACACACAAAGAGGGCATGGGAAGGGGAGGGGATAAATACTATTATAAGAAGGAGAGGAAGAGAGCATTAAGAGGTAATATTTAAACCTTATTCTCAGTGTAATCAACCTGGAGAGGGAAGAGTAGCTATATTATCCATTGGGATAAAAAAAAAACTCTATCTAACCCTACTGAGAAAGTCAGAAGGGATAAACCAAAGGGAGCAGGGGAGTGGGGAGGTCAAAAAAGGGAGGGGAGAAGAGGGAGGGAAATCATTAGGCCTTTAAAAACAAAAAAAAGGGACTAACAAGGGAGGGAGTAGAAAGGGAAGTCAATCAAGGGAGAGGATAAGGGATACTGGCTCAAAGCAAACCACTGGTTTAAAAGAAAATAGTGTAAGAAGAAGAGGTAGGACTAGGGGAGGATACAAAAATGTCAGTGAATGCACAACTGATAATTGTAACTCTGAATGTGAATGGGATGAACTCGCTCATAAAACGGAAGCAAATAGCAGAGTGGATCAGAAACCAAAATCCTACCATATGTGGTCTACAAGAAACACATATGAGGCGGGTAGACATACACAAGTTTAAAGTTAAGGGCTTGAGCAAAATCTTTTGGGCATCAAATGAGAAAAAGAAGGCAGGAGTGGCTATTATGATTTCTGACAAAGCCAAAGTAAAAATAGATATGATTAAAAAAGACAGGGAAGGTCATTACATCCTGAATAAAGGCAGTATAAACAATTAGGAAATGCCACTGCTCAATATATATGCACCAAGTGATATAGCATCCACATTCATAAAGGAGAAACTGGCAGAGCTCAAGAAGGAAATAGATAGTAAAACCATAATAGTGGGAGATCTAAATATTCCTCTTTCAGATCTAGATAAATCAAACCAAAAAATAAATAAGAAAGAGGTAAGAGAGGTGAATGAAGTCCTAGAAAAATTAGATTTAATTGATATGTGGAGAAAAATAAATAGGAACAAAAAGGAATACACCTCTTTTCAGCTGCACATGGTACATTCACAAAGATTGACCATGTAATAGGGCATAGAAACATTGCAAACAAATGCAAAAGAGCAGATATAATAAATGTAATCTTCTCAGATCATAATACAATAAAAATAATATTTAGTAAGGGCACCTGGACAGGCAAATCAAAAACCAATTGGAAATTAAACAATATGATTCTCCAAAACCAATTTGTCAAAGAAGAAATCATAGAAACAATCAACAATTTCATTGAAGAGAATGACAATGATGAGACATCCTACCAAACTCTGTGGGATGCAGCCAAGGCAGTACTCAGGGGGAAATTTATATCCTTGAGTGCATATATTAACAAATTAAGGAGGGCAGAGATTAATGAATTGGGCATGCAACTCAAAAAATTAGAAAGCGAGCAAATTAAAAACCCCCAGATGAAAACTAAATTAGAAATACTAAAAATCAAGGGAGAAATTAATAAAATCAAAAGTAAAAGAACTATTGAATTAATAAATAAGACTAGAAGCTGGTATTTTGAAAAAAACAGATAAAATAGACAAAGTACTGGTCAATCTAATTAAAAAAAAGGAAAGAAGAAAACCAAATTGACAGTATCAAAGATGAAAAGGGAGACCTATCCTCTAATGAAGGGGAAATTAAGGCAATCATTAAAAACTATTTCGCCCAATTATATGGCAACAATTATAACAATTTAGGAGATATGGATGAATATCTACAAAAATATAAATTGCCTAGATTAACAGCAGAAGAAATAGAATACCTAAATAATCTCATATCAGAAATAGAAATTGAACAAGCCATCAAAGAACTCCCTAAGAAAAAATCACCAGGGCCTGATGGATTCACAAGTGAATTCTATCAGACATTCAAAGAGCAACTAATCCCAATACTATACAAATTATTTGATATGGTAAGCAAAGAAGGAGTCCTACCAAATTCCTTTTATGACACAAATATGGTACTGATTTTAAAGCCAGGTAGACCAAAAACAGAGAAAGAAAACTATACACCCATCTCCCTAATGAACATAGATGCAAAAATCTTAAATAGAATATTAGCAAAGAGACTCCAGCAAGTAATTAAGAAGATCATCCACCATGATCAGGTGGGATTTATACCAAGAATGCAAGGATGGTTCAACATTAGGAAAACCATCCACATAATTGACCATATCAACAGTCTAACAAACAAAAATCACATGATTATCTCAATAGATGCTGAAAAAGCCTTTGACAAAATACAGCATCCATTCCTATTGAAAACATTGAAAAGTATAGGAATAGAAGGACCTTTCCTAAAAATAATAAACAGTATATACCTAAAACCATCAACAAGCATTATATGCAATGGGGATAAATTAAAAGCCTTCCCAATAAGATCAGGAGAGAAACAAGGATGCCCACTATCACCTCTATTATTCAACATAGTACTAGAAACACTAGCAGTAGCAATTAGAGAAGAAAAAGAAATTGAAGGTATCAAAATAGGCAATGAGGAGACTAAGTAAGCTATCACTCTTTGCAGATGATATGATGGTATACTTAAAAAATCCTAGAGAATCATCTAAGAAGCTGGTAGAAATAATCAACAACTTTAGCAAAGTTGCAGGATACAAAATAAATGCACATAAACCATCAGCATTTCTATATATTTCCAACACATCACAGCAGCAAGAGGTAGAAAGAGAAACACCATTTAAAATCACCCTAGATAATGTAAAATACTTAGGAATCTATCTACCAAAACAAACACAGCAATTATACAAAAACAACTACAAAACACTTTCCAAACAAATGAAACTGGATCTCAACAATTGGAAAGCCATTAATTGTTCATGGGTAGGATGAGCTAACATAATAAAAATGACCATCCTACCCAAATTAATATACCTATTTAGGGCCATACCTATCAAATTACCAAAAACTTCTTTACTGAATTAGGAAAAACTATAACAAATTTCATCTGGAATAACAAAAGATCAAGAATATCAAGGGAAATAATGAAAAAAAATGTGAAGGAAGGGGGCCTAGCAGTACCAGATATTAAACTATATTATAAAGCAGCAGTCATCAAAACAATATGGTACTGGCTAAGAGACAGAAGGGAGGATCAGTGGAATAGACTTGGGGTTAATAATGTCAGCAAGACAGTGTATGATAAACCCAAAGAGCCCAACTTTTGGGACATGAATCCAGTATTTGACAAAAACTGCTGGGAAATTTGGAAAACAATATGGGAGAGATTAGGTCTAGATCAACATCTCATACCCTACACCAAGATAAAATCAGAATGGGTGAATGATTTGAATATAAAGAGGGAAACTATAAATAAGTTAAGTGAACACAAAATAGTATACCTGCCAGATCTCTGGGAAAGGAAAGATTTTAAAACCAAGCAAGAGTTAGAGAAAATTACAAAATGTAAATGAAATGTTTTTTATTATATTAAGCTAAAAAGCTTTTGTACAAACAAAAAGAATGTAGTCAAAATCAGAAGGGAAACAACAAATTGGGAAAAAATCTTTATAACAAAAAACTCTGACAGGGGTATAATTACTCAAATATACAAGGAGTTAAATCAATTGTATAAAAAATCAAGCCATTCCCCAATTGATAAATGGGCAAGAGACATGAATAGGCAATTTTCAGGTAAAGAAATCAAAAGTATCAATAAGCACATGAGAAAGTGTTCTAAATCTCTTAATAATTAGAGAAATGCAAATCAAAACAACTCTGAGGTATCACCTCACACCTAGCAGATTGGCTAAAATGAAAGAAGGGGAGAGTAATGAATGCTGGAGGGGATGTGGCAAAATTGGGAAATTAATGCATTGCTGGTGGAGTTATGAACTGATCCAACCATTCTGGCTGGCAATTTGGAACTGTGCTCAAAGGGCTATAAAAAATGCCTGCCCTTACCATTGTTGGGTTTGTACCCGAAAGGGATCATAAATAAACAGACTTGTATGAAAATTATAGCTGCGCTTTTTGTGGTGGCAAAGAACTGGTAAAGGAGGGTATGTCCTTCAACTGTGGTATATGCTGGTGATGCATTACTATTGTGCTCAAAGGAATAATAAACTGGAGGAGTTCCAAGTGAATTGGAAAGACCTCCAGGAACTGATGCAGAGTGAAAGGAGCAGAGCCAGAAGAACTCTGTACACAGAGACTGATATAATATGGTAAAATAGAATGCAATGGACTTCTGTACCAGCAGAAAGCAATGACACAGGACAGCTCTGAGGGATTTATGGTAAAGAATGATACCCACATTCAGAGGAAGGACTACAGGAGAGGACACATATAAGAAAAACAAATGCTTGAACGCATGGCCTGAGGAGGACATGATTGGGGATGTGGACTCGAAACTCCCACACCAATGCAACTAACAACAATTTGGAAATAGGTCTTGAACACATGTTAAAACCAGTGGAAATGTGCATCGGCTATGGGTGGGGGGAGAGCAGGGGGTGAAGGGGAAAGTAGGAGCATGAATTATGTAACCATGTTAAAAATAAATATTAATAAATGATTAAAAAATTTTAAAAAAAAGGATCAATGACATCACAGCCGTGATAGCTCAACTTTCCAGTGAATGGGATTTAAGTAAGGCAGAGTTGGACAATACCAGCAGCCTCACTCTCTCTCTTCCAAAGGCATCGAAGCCCAGTGACAAGACAAAAGTTACTGGTAGATGGAGGCAAAAAAAAAAAAAAGAAAAAGAAAAAGAAAAGAAAAGAAAACTACTCAATCCCATATTGACTTATACTAGAGTCTTCTAAACTAGCTTATCTTGCTATCTTTCCCAAAACCAAGCATGGCTCCAGATCCTATGCTCATACTCCTACCTCATGGCTTAGCATCTTCTAACCCTTCAACACCACTCACTGACCTTCCATTAACTATGGTTTTACCCACTCAGGTGCCATGGATGGCACTTGCTTGCCTGGTCTACTGTCCCAGAAGACATTCTAAGGCAAACAGGAAGCTTTCTGATTGCTGGCTTGGTTTGGGTGCTTCCCCAACTTTGCTATAACAAGGCAACAAAATAATATAATTATAGCATTGTTATATATCGTGTTTAGAGATCATGTTTGTATTATGTAATTATATATGATCTATAGTAATAATCATATGATCTAAAGTATTAAAGATGAGTGATAATGAATATGATAACTTAGCCAAGTAGATAGTCCTATGCCCTCCTCCTAAAGTAGAAATGACGTAAAAACGACCATCTCCAATTAAAATTTTGCTCATCACCTCCAAAAGTCAATGTGCCTCTCCTCCTAAAATACATGCAGCCATGGAAATGATCCCTTGGGGAAGCTAACTCAAGAGCTGGACACAGAAGATATGTAATTTCCCAAGCATGATTATCACTGAGTCTTGCCCTCTCCCTGGAGGACAAGGGTTGCTGGTGTAAATGAATAACATTGCTATATCTGGTACAAAAAAAAAGAAGAAAAGAAAGGAAAGGAAAGGAAAGGAAAGGAAAGGAAAGGAAAGGAAAGGAAAGGAAAGGAAAGGAAAGGAAAGGAAAGGAAAGGAAAGGAAAGGAAAGAAAAGAGAAGAAAAGAGAAGAGAAGAGAAGAGAAGAAAAGAGAAGAATAGAGAAAAAAGAATAACTGACCAAATATTTTACATTCTTTTCTTTGGGGACAGAGAATCAAGAGAAGCCCTCCACGTGATAATAACATGTTGTTCATAAGTCCCACCAAGCAACATCGGGCTGCACAAACTATTTACAAACAAGGATATACAAATAGCCATACAATTTCTAGAAAGATAAGGGGTATGGGCCATTCTGTTCTGGAATGAGTTAAAGGAAAGGTAAGACTACCATAGTTGAGAGTGAAGATCTCAGAAGTATTTCAAGCTTCAGGTTTCCTGGTAACAGCAATGGTGAATAATTGAAGAATGATACAGGATTCAATAAACAGACAGGATCCTTCTTGCAGAGTATGTTTCAGACTGAGTTCCCAATCCCCACTCCTACCAGTCTGCTATAGCAATTTTGTGCCCAAGGTAAACAGCACCAAATGGCTTTAAAATCAACTTTATGAGGCACATTTAATTGACTGAGAAAAAAGTCAGAGACCTCAGGACACTGACATCTGAGAGCCTTCTGGTAATCTGGCGAAACCTATGGACAACTCCTCAGAATAGTATTTTAAATGCATCAAATACGATAGATAGGATTACAACGGAAGTTGATTTTATCAAAATGCATTTATTATAATAAATTTTCATTAGATATTAAAATCACGTAAAAAAATGTTCATGAACTATGTTCATGTTTCTGTTTGGACCCTTTGTCCAAAGTCTTGATTCCAAAGTCATGGAATTTTCTGACTTGAGATACAATTCACAATCTTCCAGAATGTACTTGCCTCAGCCCTCAGGGTAGTGAAGGATTTGAAAATCTAGGCAAGGACATTTCTCTTACAGTTCCCTGGTTTGGTCCTCTGGAAATAATTTATCTTCAAAGCACTGGCCAGTGAGGAAGCTAGGTGGCTCAGTGATTCGAGAGCCAGAATTAGAAATGAGAAGTCTTGACTTCAAATGTGATCTCAGATACTTCCTAGTTGTGTAATCCTGGGCAAGTCACTTAACCTCCATTGCCTAGCCCTTACTGCTCTTCTGTCTTGGAACCAATGACATGCTGTTGATTCTAAGATGGAAGGTAAGGGTTTAAGAAAAACTTACTAGTCAAAGAGTTTGGGAAATTCTATTCTTTCCTCATCATTTAAAAAATTTCAGTGACATATATCTCTTCTTATTTCAACTCCAAACTACCTTTCCATGCTCTGGCCCTTTCAGACTATCAGCTCTTTCAATCAATCAACGAATTAACCTGCATTTATTAAGTGTCCACTATATGCCCAACACTATACTAAGTGCTTGGAATATAAAGAATGATATAAAAGCATCCCTGTCGCAAGGTTTTTGGATTCTCTCTTTTTTTTTAGAATTTTTTTAAACACTTAACTTCTGTGTATTAGCTCCTAGGTGGAAGAGTGGTAAGGGTGGGCAATGGGGGTTAAGTGACTTGCCCAGGGTCACACAGCTGGGAAGTGTCTGAGGCCGGATTTGAACCTGAGACCTCCCATCTCTAGGCCTGACTCTCAATCCACTGAGCTACCCAGCTGCCCCCAAGGTGCTTAAATTCTAAGTGGAGAAACAACATGTACAAATAGAGGTATATAACACCCACATATGTGTGTATATATATGTATTTTTGTATATATACATACTTATGTGTATATTACACAAGATAATTGTTGGGGGGAAGTAATAGATGCTGTGGAGGTCAGGAAAGGTAATTCTTGAGCAGAATCTTGAAGAGACTAAAGATTTTAAGAGGCAGAGATAAGAAAGGATTCCTTCTAAGCACAGGGAATAGACATCCTGTGCAAACGCCTCAGGAAGACATAGAGGACTCCTTCCCCTTGCCTCTGTTTTTACCAGATATCAAGCGCAGTCTCAAGCTTGGTCTTTTGTTCAGTGCCATGTTGGCTGAGCACCTTCCAGGTCTCTCAGAGCCCTTCCTGCACAGCTGTTCATCCTAAATTAATTTGCTTTCCATTTTGCAACCTGCATTTCTCAGCATCAGTGGTTGCTCCCTCAGACCCAATGGCACTGCCAGTGTTTTCCTTTGGAATGGACACCAAAGGCATCTTCCTCATAGATATATAGCATGATCAACTTACATGCTCACCCCACCATCACCATCACCACTAATTGGGCAAAGATAATTGGGACTCTTCAGAACTCTTGCACAGACACTGGAACTTAAGCATCAACTTGTCCTTCATCCTTTTTAAAGACAGGGAAACAGAGGACAATTTGACATGAAAATTGGGGAAAGTAACTTCTTCTCAAACTAGAGGTAATTGAGGTTTGTGATCCTCCTGCACTCCCTATGAACTCCTGGGCCACCTACTTTAGTGCCAGCACTAAATCTCAGAGGGTCCTAGGATTCTGGAGTTCTTACTATTGCATTTCCTATAAAAGTCCCTTATTAATGTCTTCTGAGCATGTATCTTTCTAACACTAATATTCACTTAGTAATTCTCTATAGTTGGGGATCATGGAGCCCAATTATCTTAGAGGAAGCATGGTTGGAGGGTGCATAGAGGGCAATGGAAAGTTCCATAGAGTCAGCAAGTAACCCTCAATAATTTCCAAAAGAAGTGGGTCTAGGGCAGCTAGGTAGCACAGTGATTAGAGACTCAGGTCTGGAGTCAGAAAGTCTTAGGTTCAAATCAGATCTTAGACACATCTTAACTGTGTGACCCTGGGCAAGTCTCTAAACCGCCATTTGAGTTCTCCTGCCTTGGAATCGATACTGAGAACAGAAGGTAACATTTTTTTAAAGGAGGTAGTTTGTCATGGAACAAAGCAATCAATCATATAGTCAATAAGCATTTATTATTAAGTGCTTACTATGTGCCAGGTACTGTGCTTGGGTGCTAAAAGACCCAAAGACAAAAATGCAGTTTCTGACCTCAGGGAACTTACATGGGAGGTAATTGTTGATTAGTTTGAGTGTTACACAGTACTAATATTTAAGAAAGTTTAAAAGAACTAGAAGGTCCCCAGCATATGACATTAATAATTTAAAAAAGATTTATATAGGATTTATGCAAAATGTACTGGTAAACATTTAACAACCAGCTCTCTAGAAAAAATATATGCATGACAACATTTTAGTTTAACCTGCATTAATACTTTCTCCATCACCTTTTAAAATCTACACAACAAAAATCAAGTCCTGATTTGTAGTGTTTGCCAATTTCAGAGGTGAAAATGCTCACAAGGAAATTTAACAATCAGCTCTAGCCAATATGAGCTGGCTCTTTATGGATCAACATGGAGAGGATTTGCAAAGGATAAAGAAGTGTTGAAAGTTTGTGATCTGCATTGAAGAAAATCTTAACTGCAACAACAAGATCACAGATCTGTGGAACTATTGAAGTAACTAACGCATTCTAGATGCTTCCCCTCCTTACTGGAGTGACATTTCCACTCAAGGTGTTTGGTAGTCGCTTTGCAGTGGTGTGTGGTCATTTATTAAGCTCACATTCAAAATCCAGGGCTCTAGAAGAAAGCTAAAAGAGGTCTTAAAAACCTGTCATTTGAATTTGGAAGCCAAAGGATCTGTGTACAAAATTCTATGACCAAAGTTCTCTATTTCTTACTGCTTGCCTATCAGGGACTACATCTATTGCTTTTTTTTCTTTTCTTTTTTCCTTTTTTCTTTCCTTCCTTCCTTTTTTCTTTTTTCTTTTCTTTTTTCCTTCCTATCTTCTTTCCATTCTTCTTTTCCTTTTTTCCTTTCCTTCTTTCCTTCTTTCCTTCCTTCCTTCCTTATCTTTCTTTCTTTCCTTTCTTCCTGTCTTTTTTCTTTTCCTTCTTCTTTCCTTCTTCCTTTCCTTCTCTCCTTTCTTTCCTTCCCTTATTACCTTGTTTTCTTACCTTTCTTTCTTACCTTTCCTTCTTTCTTTCTTTTTCTTCCTTTTTCTTCCTTTTTTCTTTCTTTCTTTCTTCCTTCCTTCCTTCCTTTCTTTATTTATTTCATTCTTTCTTTTTCTTCCTTCCTTCCTTACTGCAACAAAATGACACAGAGAGCAGAGAGTTTCAGATTATTATTCTCTGCAGATGGAGTTCCTCTATTGCTTACCCTAAATACTAATATGAGCCTGACTTCTGCTTCCCATTTGACTTTCCACCCCTCACAGAAAGCTATGTAAGTGTTGGAAATGCAGAGCCTGTAGATAGGCTTTCCCAAGGCAATAGAATCTGCTTACTTTCAATAAAACAGGAGAACTCTATATTCTGATCACAAAGGAAATAGCATAAGATTCTGGGCGGCTTTTGTCTGCTTCTCTCCTCGACACGTATCCTATTTTACCTGAGTTATGTTTTGCTGCAGTAAGATGGCTATGTCTACCAAAACATCCAGACCATGAGAAAAATGCAGTCAGTTATTCAGATGTTTCCGACAGCCCAGATGTTTAGTATTAATGTAGACTAAACAACTGAATGATTGTCTACATGATATCAAAACATTAGGATTACAAATGAAAATTTTAGCCAGCGCCTGTGTCTGTTCTTGAAGAAATGCACTGCAGTCAACAGTCCCCTCCACCCCCCACCCCAGCATGCTAGAGAAGGCTGCACATGAAGAAGGAACAGAAAAAAATGGCAGATTGCTTTCAAAGCCTGTCAGTGACTTTTGGCAGCTAAGTTAGAGCTGTGGCTTTCCTTTGTATTGCACTTTATCTCTCTGCCACAAGAATTTCATTTCAATCTGGTTTCAACATGTGAGATACTCCAGAACTGAGGTTTTATAAATGGACCTCTCATCTGAAGTGTCACTTCTGATACTAGTACTTGATACTTCACAATGAATCCAAGATCAATCTTTAACTAGATATTTGTTATATTGTAACCTTATACTTATATTGTGTTATAATTGCCATATATTTGATTTATATTTAACTAGGTATCATACATGCATATATAATATATAAACATTATATGTTATGTTTGTATTCTTGTGAATATGTATATTTATGTACACACACACACACCCATATTGAGTTGACCTTTTGATTGAATCATAGAATCTCAGAGTTGGAAGGATTTCAGAGAACATCTGGCACATCCCAAACCTGAACAAGAATCTCCTCTAGAGGCAGCCAAACAACCCATTGGATAGAGCACTGAGCCTAGAATCAGGACGACCTGAATTCAAATGTGGCCTCAGAAACATATCAGTTGTGTGACTTTAAGCAAATTATATAGCTAGTGTGTTAAGCAAGTCACTTAACTTCTGTGTCTTACTTTCCTCCACTCTAAAACAAAGATAATAATAGCACCGCTTCACTAGGGTTGCTATGAGTATCAAGTGATATAAAATTTGTAAAGTGCTTAGCACAGTGCCTGGTGCAGAATAGGTATTTAATAAATTCTCCTAACCTCTCTCCTTCTCCCCCTCCTTCCTTACTTCCTTCCTTCCATCTTTCCTTCCCTCCCTCCTTCCTTACTTCCTTCTTTCCTTCTTTCCTTCCCTCCCTCCTTCCTTACTTCCTTCTTTCCTTCTTTCATTCCTTGCTTCCCTCCCTCCTTCCTTCCTTCTTTCCTTCTTTCCTTCCTTCCTTCCTTTCCTCCCTCCTTCCTTCCTTCTTTCATTCTTTCCTTCCTTCCTTCTTTCCTTCCCTCCCTCCTTCCTTACTTC
>NC_058131.1:255230881-255267984 GCF_016433145.1 Gracilinanus agilis
TTCCTTCCTTCCTTCCTTCCCTCCCTCCTTCTTTCCTTCTTTCCTTCCCTCCCTCCTTACTTTCCTCTCTCACTCCTTATTTCCCTCCCTCTCTCCTTCCTTCCTTCCTTCCTTCCTTCCATTCATTCTTCCTTCCTTCCTTCCTTCTTCTACAATATCCCCAACAAATAGTCATCCTCAAATTGAAAATTTCTAATGATGGGGAAATTACTACCTCCCAAAGTAAACCATTAAATTTTTGAACATCTTTAGTTGCTATGAAAGTTTTATTTCCCCTTAAATCAAGTCTAAATCAATTTGTCTTTAATTTCTACCCATTGCTCCTACTTCTACCCTCTGAGGCTGAATCAAATAAATATAAATAAATAAATCTGTATTTATTTGTATTTATTCTATGTATATGTACATGTGTATATATGTGTTTGTGTGTGTGAGTGTGTGTCCTTATTGTCTTAATTATTGTTAGATTGTAAATTTATTTTTTGTGTAGTGATTGTTTCATTTATCACATTTATATCCCTAGCACCTAGCACAGTGCATGACACGTAGGAGGCATTTAATAGATTATTGCTCATTGACTCATTGATTATATAGGACAGCCCTTCAAGAACTTGGCAATAGTAATTATATTCACATGGACCCTTGAGTCTTCTCTTCTTCAGGCTAAAATTATTTCAAATGACCCTTATATAGCTTTGTCTCCAGGCCCCTCTGAACTTAGTCGCTCTATTCTGGATGTTCTCTTCAACTTATCAATGTCTTTGATAAAGTATGGCTCCAGGGACAATCTATCTACTCAAGCTGGAGTCTTAGGGGGCAGAGCACCACCAGCCTCTCAATTCCTTTGTCCTGGACATTCCTCTGTTAATGTCATCTGATCATTAGGTTGGGGTGGGGGGTTGTCATATCACACTTTTTAGCTCCAACAGAATTTGGAGCTTTGACTGATTTCCCTCGTCAGTAAAAATTTTCAAAAAACAGTCAAGTAAAAAAATCAAGTTATCAGTCAAACAGCCAATTTGCTTTTATCAAAAATTGTTTTCATGACAGCTCTATTTTGACAGTTGACATTTGAATAGAGACAGTCTACACTGTCAGTTGGTCTAGACACACAAACCTGTTAGACCAACAGTCATCATTAGCTGTGTCTACCCTCATCAAGCAGACATTTACACAAAAATTGGGATAAGCTTGAGGCAAAGTGTCAAGCCTTTTGAACTTCAACTAAAGAAAAGTGTTTAGATCCCCAGGAAACCACGTTTGGGTATTTTCCTACATAGGCTTTGAATTGCCTAATACCACCTTTACCAATAATTCAACAATTTGTTCACCCATAAACGGCACGTGCTCTTAGGTTTGAAAAGGAAGTGGGGTTCTGCAGGTATCAGATTATATCACAATGATTGTCTCGTTCTCCCTAGACTCATATTTTGACTTTTCAGTGTTAAGCAATTTCAGTTGCAATAGTGAGTGAGTAATAGAGAGAACCGTCCAGTCAACTGCCCCAATTGTGAATGCAACTGGACAACACCAGAGTATTAAATTACCCAGTGCTGTTTCGAACTTGACATTTAATCTATGGAAATCAACCTCTTTATTGGAGTCCAAATGGGCCCATAAATGTCACTGCACACTGTAAAATACCACAACATTTCCAAGGTCAGAACAATGCTAGTAAACTCAATGTACACATTAAAGAAATACATCAAGACAATGAACTCCCGGGTGGATTTGTTTTTAAATGACTAAACTCAGGAATGATGGGACATGTAATTGGGATGCAGGCACCAAATAGAAGTTTTGGCCTCTGCATTTCAGTCCCAGCCAAATTAAAGTCTCCTGCACTCAAATTATATGAGAATTGCATGATGGACACTGGGAATATGAAATCAATGTAAAATAAACACAAAGAGTTTTCACCCTTTTTTTTTTCATTTTAAACATCACTTAGTGATGAGGCAGCGTTGCATACTGGATAGGTCTTAGGAAGAACAATGCCTGGGGGTAAATAACCTCTCTGAATATCCTAGTTATATGGCCCAAAGTAGGTCCCTCAATTTCTTAGTGTCCTGGGCAACTTCAGGTGAAGGGAATTTCCACCCTGGGAGGCAGTCCTCTATGAAGATGAAATCACAGGTTAAGACACACTTCCCCCCACCCCAAATAGTGATTGTTATCCTCCAATGCTGAAATGTCTAATAATATAAGGTATGAAAAAGTAATGAGAAAAATTATTTTGTTAACAAGTAGACCAGATTTGGGAAGCTGGCCACTTATTTCAGTAATGCCTCCATGGTTCTATAATACCTCTTTATGAAATGCTTAACTAGGGGGTCAAAGATCCCATCCAACACACAAACTTGTCTTCCCATCTTGATAATACTACATAGTTTTACACTGGTTTTGACCCCAAAATGGTAATTTCCATAACTTGATCTGCCCATAGCATTTGCCAGAGTAGCCTCGGCTCTGTTTTATGCCTGGAAGTTAATTTCATTTTTTAGAAGCAGCCAAAAGATATGTTAGTGATGAAGATGTTCAAAAGAAATGTGAATGCAATTCTCAAAGAGGAACTCTCTAGTCATCTGGAGCAATGAAAACATTTTAGAATAAGTGGACATTGTTAGAATAAGGAGATTACTTTGTTGGGAAAATGTTCATTTAGACAGGTTAAATTCCAATCTGCTTATAAAGTAACATGACTGATTTTTTTAAAGTCATATTTAATATATAATATATAATAACTACTATCTCCACAAAAGAAAGGAAACTCCCTTTCTACATATTATAAAAACCTAAATTTAGAGATAGAATGGATCTCACAAGTCATCTAGTTGAACTTCCTTATTTTACAGATAAAGAAACTGAGGCTCAGTTAACTTGCTCCAAATCCCACAAGTTATTTGACTTGACATATTAGGTGAGATGTTTCCAAGTCCTGAGTTTGAGTCCTGTCTCAGACACTAGCTCTGTAACTTTGCATAAACTACTTAAATTCAGAGTTCTTTTTAAAATTAAATTTTCTTTTCTTTTCAGATGGAAATTATCTCCCTCCCTATCTTACTCATCCCTCCAACTGAGAAAGCAAGAAACTTGTTCAAACATATATGGTCAAGCAAAACAAATCACCACATTAGCCATGTCCAATAAAAAATATATCTCAGTCTGTACACAGAATCCATCACTTCTCTCTCAGGAAGTGGGCATCATGTTCCTTGAGTCCCCTGAATCACTGGTCAATGTGTTGTTCACAGGGTTCTAAGTCAATCAGTCAATAAGTATCTACTAAGTGCCTGTTAGGTGCCAGGCACTAGACTAAGGGTTAAGGATACAAAAAAAGGACAAAAAGGGGGGGGGGGGTTGCCCTCTTCAGATCTGTAATTTGATGGATTCTAAATCTTTAATCTAAATCAAAATTGTTTCTCTTTACAACATTGCTATTATCAGGCAGGAATTCTTAACCTGGGGTCTGTTAACTTCTTTAAAAATTTTTTAATATAAAATTGAAAACATAAAATAAAAGTTTAATTTAAAAATATATATAAAATATTTTAATAACTGAATTTTGACAAGTTGGTTTCTTTTGTAAAGCTATGTATTTTATTTAATTCACTTAAAATATTATATAGAGAAAGGTTCTATAGGCTTTTAGGATCTATGACAGAAAAAAGGTTAAGGATCCCTGCTCTCAAACTCTGTGATATCAAATCATTGAAATTCCCATCAGTGGAGGACATTTCCCTTCCAAAGAAATTACCTCTTCTCTCTTTTAGACTATACGTTCCATTAGAGTGGAGGCTGTACCTCTTCTAAAGGTTATATCTCTCTTCGTGCCTCCAACAGGTGTCTCCCATTGTAAGTGCTTAATAAATTTGTTCAAGCAAATTAAAACATTTCAACTGAATCTAGTCATCTTTTAATGAACATCTACCACATGTCCAGTACTAGATGCTGTGAAGACTATATAAACACCAAATGGGGGAAAAAATCCAGATGTATATCCAAATATCTAAAAATAATCAGATTTTTTTCTTTCTTCATATTGTTCTTCTGGATGTTATTGTTGCTTTAAAAAAAATGCCTAGAAGCATCCCAGGCTTTCTAGCTCCTGTTTATGATCACGTTACCATAAGGAACATTGACTGAGTCTTAGTTTGGGAAAGTCGGTTCTTGTTTAATAAGACATGTTCTGCATCGGTGCATACAGATTCTGATTAGATGAAATTCAAACGATGATTTGGTTTGGGAGTTGTATTTGCCAATAGAGAGTATTTCTTTCTCCAGAGAAGAAAGTTAACTACCAGGCGAATTGGCTGCAGAATGTATGTATGTAAGGTTGATTTATTTACTGTGCAGAGAGCTCTTATTTAATTAGGAAATAAATCTTGCTTCTCAGTGTATAAGTATCCCATTCCTATAAATGCGTACATTGAATTTCTGTGTGCTTGCATCATTTATGTTCATGTACTCTCCAGCTCTCCCCCACCTTAGCTGTTGTTATAAAGTCACAAGGGCAGCAGAGGCAAATGACCATGGATGTGAAGGTAACCTGTACCAATGCTGGAACTCTAGCAAGGGGGTGAGAGTGAGGTAGAAGGTAGTATAGGAATCAGTATAGAGAAGGTACTGGCCTGAGACTGATCGCTGTGGTTGCGAGGCTGGGATTCCATCCCATTCTTTCTCTATTCCCATAGTCAGTCAGTTACCAAGTCTTATTGATCCTATTTCCACAAAATTTCTTGCCTCTCCCATCTCCCTCAATGCACACAACTTCAATCTTATTTTAAACCCTTTGGTCTAGCCCAGTCATTCCCAAAGTGGGTGCCACCGCCCCCTGGTGGGTGCTGCAGAGATCCAGGAGGACGGTGATCGCCACAGGTGCATTTATCTTTCCTATTAATTGTTATTAAAATTTTTTGAATTAATTTCCATGGGGCTAAGTAATATTTTTTCTGGAAAAGGGGCGGTAGGCCAAAAAAGTTTGGGAACCACTGGTCTAGACTGTTAAAGGAAGCTTCTTAATCAGGCTTTCTCCCTACAGTTGTTCCCCTTGATAATCTATCCTGCACAAAGCTGATATTCTTAAAATGTGGTTCTGACCATGTCACCCCCTCAAAATATTCAATGGTTCCCTATTGCCTCTAGAAAGGATTCTAAACGTGGGGTCCAGGGACTTATTATTTGAAAAGAATGTTTTTACACTTACATTTCAATATTATTGGATTCCCCTGTATTGGGAAATTTCTATTTGTATCATGTGTCTTATCCAATTAATGACATTATTCTGAGAAAGTATCTATAGGCTTCTCTAGACCACCAAAGAAATCCATGCAGAAGTATGCTGGTAAACATCTAACCAACAGTTCTTAGCGGGGAAATTATACAAATTGCAACCTTTTGAGTTTAGTTTGAATTATTTTCTTTTTATCCATCACTTTCTTAAGTCTAAACAATCAATGAAATAATAAACCAAAGAAATATGTAGTTTGAGATCTGGGGATTTCCAAGGTGTAAATTCTCACACTGAAAATTAAATAATTAACTTTACAGAGCCTGTACAAACTGGTTCCAGCACACTCTTGGATGCACCACACACACACACACACACACACACATACACACACACACACAAAAACACACACACACGGTTAAAAATTTTTGCCTTAGAATAATATATCAAAACCTTGGGCTAACATATTAAAACTTGTTGCAGTTTGGTTCCCACTTTGCTCTTTCAGGTTTCTTTTCTATTATTCTACTTCATGCACTCTTTGTTATGGTCAAACTAGTCTGCTAACTGTTCTCTGTATTTGGCATTCCATCTTCCACTATTGCGCTTGTCTGGAATGCACTCACTCCTCACTTCCGCAGAATCCTCAGCTTTCTTCAAAGCACACCCAGAGGGGGCAGCTCAGTGGAGTGAGAGTCGGGCCTGGAGACAGGAGGTCCTGGGTTCAAACCCGGCCTCAGCCACTTCCCAGCTGTGTGACCCTGGGCAAGTCACTTGACCCCCATTGCCCACCCTTACCAATCTTCCACCTATGAGATAATACACCGAAGTACAAGGGTTAAAAAAACAACAACAACAACAAAAAAAAAAGCACACCCAGATACCATCTCCTATTCGAAAATTTTCCTGATTCCTTCAATTACAAACACTTTTCCTCTTGAGGTTACTTTGTATTTATTTGTGTTGTTATGTTTATTTTGTGTTCTTGTTATATTTCCCCTCTTTCTAATAGAATGTAAGTTCCTTCAAGGCAGGAACTATTTTTGCTTTGTCTTTGTACACACAACACTTAATCCATTGCCTTTAATGAAAATGGAGTTTAATAAATGTTGAATTAAACTGAATTGGATTACTGAATCAGGGAAGTTCTCCCCAGATTTTTTAGCCAATCATTCTGTCCTGTAAAATATTGAACATACCTGGATTATAGAAATTTATAGTTTAGGCAGGGACTTTCTCACTGATTAAGTCCAACCTCTCTCCAATGCAGGAATCTCATCACTGAGCCACTGGAATTGATGGAGGAGTAGGGTAACACAGTCAGACTCACACTTTAGGAAAATCATTTTGCTGCCTGTGTGGAGGAGGGATTGGAGTGAGAAAAGACTTGAAGAGGGGAGCTCAAATAGTAGTCCAGTGGCAAGGTGACAAGTGCATGAACTAAGGTGATGTCTGTGTGACTAGAGAGACTTCTTTTTGAAGATGTCAGAGAGTACTCTGGTATTCACTTGTCTCCACTCTCAAAAGAATGCAAGTTCCTTGAAGGCAAGACTGTCTCATTTTTAGTCCTAGCATCCCCTGCCCCTAGCACAGTGTCTTTAATAAAATGAATTCTCAAAATGAACAGAGTAAGGCTCCTTTAGGGCTCTACTGTATAGTACACCCCAATGTCCTATGAAACTTGACTCCTGTTTCTGCTTCAGCAGAATAAATGTAATCAGCCTCCAGGTACCCTTGTTATTCAATTCACCTCTCACTGAGCCCTGAATGAACAGAAGAAGACCAGCAGTAAACAAGACAAAATAAAAATTAACTGCAGAGCCAGAGGCATCTAAAAATCCCAGGGAAAAAGTAAGCACTTGGTTCTACTTAGATTAGGAAAACAAATGAACACTGGGGAGCCAGTGATAAACTAGGGTAGATGAGTGACTCTGGGATGGTTGTGGCATAAACCTGCTCATATCCCATGGGAACTTCTCTCTTGAAGAGCTGGAATGCTTCACTGAGTGAATTTTAAATACACATATTTCCTTGTCAGATCTCATTCCACTCTATTCTGCAATGTGTCCCTACCTCTGCCCATCATTCTCCATGTTGCTGAATTAATCATAGATACAAAATTGTTCTAGAAAAAGCACAGAGCTGGCCTAAGACTGCAAATTTCCATGAAGGGGGAATGTGATGACTATATCTTTATTAAAATCATTAAAAATTATCCCAGGTAATCGAATTCCCAATCAGTAATAAAAAGATAAATGATTTGCCAAATTGTAGCCCAAAGATTTCTAAACATGGAGCACATCAGGTAACAAGGAAGAGAAAAGAGATTTTTTAAAAATGTATTTGTTTGTGGGCAGCTGGGTAGCTCAGTGGAGTGAGAGTCAGGCCTAGAGACAGGAGGTCCTAGGTTCAAACCCAGCCTCTGCCACTTCCCAGCTGTGTGACCCTGGGCAAGTCACTTGACCCCCATTGCCCACCCTTACCACTCTTCCACCTATGAGACAATACACCGAAGTACAAGGGTTAAAAAAATGTATTTGTTTGTTTGTTTGTTTTGAATATTTTCCCCTAGTTACATATTTCATGTTCTTTCCCTTTCCTCCAAGCCCCCCTATCCCCCCTTAGCCAATGCACAATTCCACTGGGTTTTATAAGTAAGAACCAATTCCATATTATTGATAGTTGGACTAGAGTTAGCATTTAGTGTCTACATCCCCAATAATATCCCCATCAGCCCATGTGTTCAAGCAGGTGTTTTTCTTCTGTGTTTCTCCTCCCACAGTTCTTCCTCTGAATGTGGCTAGTTTTCTTTCTCATAAGTCCCTCAGTCTTGCTCTGGATCCTTGCATTGCTGCAAGTAAATAGTAGAGAAGTCCATTTTGTTCAATTGTACCACAGTGTATCAATCTCTGTGTACAATGTTCTCCTGGTTCTGTCCCTTTTGCTCTGCATCAATTCCAGGAGGTCATTTCAGTTCACATGGAATTCCTCCAGTTCTTTATTCCTTTCAGCACAATAGTATTCCATCACCAACAGATACCACAATTTGTTTAGCCATTCCCCAATTGAAGGACATTCTCTCATTTTCCAATTTTTTGCCTCCACAAAGAGCGCAGCTATAAATATTTTCGTACAATTCTTTTTCCTTATTATCTCTTTGGGGTATAATCCAAGCAGTGCTATGGCTGGATCAAAAGGCAGATAGTCTTTTAAAGCCCTTTGAACATAGTTCCAAATTGCCATCCAGAATGGTTGGATCAGTTCATAACTCCACCAGCAATGCATTAATTTCCCAATTTTGCCACATCCCCTCCAACATTCATTACTCTCTCTTGCTGTCATTTTAGCCAATCTGCCAGGTGTAAGGTGATACCTCAGAGTTGTTTTGATTTGCATTTCTCTAATTATTAGAGATTTAGTACACTTTCTCATGTGCTTATTGATAGCTTTGATTTCTTTATATGAGAATTGCCTATTCACATCCCTTGCTCATTATCGATTAAGGGATGGCTTGATTTTTGGTACAATTAATTTAGCTCCTTGTATATTTGAGTAATTAGATCTTTGTCTGAGTTTTTTGTTATAAAGATTTTTCCCAATTTGTGGCTTCCCGTCTAATTTTGGTAGCATTGGTTTTGTCTGTACAAAAACGTTTTAGTTTAATGTAGTCAAAATTATTAATTTTACATTTTGTGATTTTTTTTTCTAACTCTTGCTTGGTTTTAAAATCTTTCCCTTCCCATAGATCTGACAAGTGTGCTATTCTGTGCTCACCCAATTTACCTATAGTTTCCTTCTTTATATTAAAGTCATTCACCCATTCTGAGTTTATCTTGGTAAAGGGTGTGAGATGTTGATCTAGGCCCAATCTCTCCCATATTCTTTTCCCATTTTCCCAGCAGTTTTTGTCAAATAGTGGGATTTTGTCCCAAAAGCTGGGTTCTTTGAGTTTATCGAAGACTATCTTGCTGTGGTCACTTACCCCTAGTCTATTCTACTGATCCTCCCTTTTGTCTCTTAGCCAGTACCATACCATTTTGATGACCGCTGCTTTATAGTACAGTTTAAGATCTGGTACTGCTAGGCCCCCTTCCTTCATATTTTTTCATTATTTCCCTTGATATTCTTGGTCTTTTGTTCTTCCAAATGAACTTTGTTATAGTTTTTTCTAATTCAGTAAAAAAGATTTTTGGTAGTTTGATAGGTATGGCACTAAATAGGTAAATTAATTTGGGTAGGATGGTCATTTTTATTATGTTAGCCCGTCCTACCCATGAGTAATCAATGTTTTTCTAGTTGTTTAGATCTAGTTTTAATTGTGTGGAAAGAGTTCCATAGTTGTGTTCGTATAATCCCTGTGTTTGTCTTGGCAGATAGATTCCTAAGTATTTTATATTGTCTAGGGTGATTTTAAACAGAGTTTCTCTTTCTAACTCTTCCTGCTGTGATGTGTTGGAAATATATAGAAATGCTGATGATTTATATGAGTTTATTTTGTATCCTACAACTTTGCAAAAGTTGTTGATTATTTCCACTAACTTTTTAGTTGATTAAGAGAAAAGAGATTTTAAATTTTCTTTCAAAACTATTTCTTTGGTCTCTCAGATTGCTCTCTTTAAAGCCCCAGTCTCTTAGGAATCACAATCATTTGGAAGAAATTGGTGACAGAGATGATAGAGTTCTCTGGGCTTGAAGTCAGAAAGACTCAAGTTTAAATCTGGCCTCAGACACTTACTGGGCAGCATGATCTTGGGCAAGTTGCTTTACTCTGTTTGCTTCAGTTTCCTCATCTGTCAAAAGAGCTAGAGAGGGAAATGAAAAATCAGTTTAATATCTTTGACAAGAGAACCCCAAATGGGGTCACAAAAAAGTCAGATAGGTCTAAAGCGACTGAATAACAACAACAAAAAAAAGCCTTGGAAGGTTATTGTGAGGACCAAATGAGATAATATTTATTTTAAAATTTTAGTACAATCAGTTATTAATAAAGTCAGAATAAAGTAAAATGTTTATTCCCCTTCGCCATTTTCATAGCTGTATTAAAATGAACAACACAACCAAGAAAGAAATAGTGTAATGTAGTTGGCGGAGATCTGGTTTAACTCAGGAAGATGTGGGTTCAGATTCTGATTTCATCAGTTATTGGCTGTGTAAACCTGGGCAAATCACTTAATCTCTCAGTCCTTCCAAAGAAACTCTTAATGTAGTTAAGACTATAGTCTACAGAGAATGTGGCTGCCTGTCTTCATCGATAAAGTTCCTCACCAGGAGCTCCTAAAGGAATTAACTAAACAATTTACTTCCTTTTAGGAGGGAGATTGGCATTGCATTGTTTTCCTGGCAAAGATACTAGAGTGGTTTGCCATTTCCCTCTCTAGCTCATTTGACAGATGAGGAAACTGAGGCAACCAGGGGGTGAAGTGAGAGTAGACCAGGGTCACACAGCGAGGAAATCAATCCTTGAGAATAAATATTTTTAATGGAAAGCAACGTAGCGCAGTCAAATGAGCAGTGATTTTGAAATCAGAGGGCCAGAACTCAAATACTGGCTCTGCTTCTTACTCCTGGTATGGTCTTGGGCTAGTCACTTAAACTCTGAGCCTCAGTTTCCTCATCTTTAGATTTTGGAAGGGAGGGATTAGAGAAGATAACTTTTCAGGTCCTTTTTAGCTCTAACTTTATGATTCTATGAATGTTTAGAGGGGAGCCAGATTTTACAATTAAGCAGCAGACTCCATGCAAGTAGCTTACATCCCCACAGGAGTTAGCCCAGTGAGTGATGGACTAGAGAGGTATATCATGGATGTTCGTTTTCTGATGTAACCATCATCTCTGCCATACCCACTGCGCACTGCTCTTTGAAGTTTCTTCTGCAGCATTAGATCTGAGAGGCCTGTTTCCATGGAATACTTCAGAGGAAAACAGCCTGCCATGTCAGATGCAAATTAATTACCCTTGATCTTTTCCAATAAGGAGGAAAAGGTCAAGCTATTAGAGTACAAAGCATAAATTCCTGCCTACCCCATTCCCCAATATCATACCCTATTTTATTTACAGTTGTAAAAAGGAGGCTTGGAAAAGAAGTTTCTCAGAAGCCAGATATCCCTTTTGTATAAACTACTATCCACAGTGAAGCTCAACCCTTTCAGATCAAATGGTTTAGAACTTCGCACCCATCCCTATAACTCATTTACTCTGTTAATTGCAAAATAAATGGAAAAATGTCTCCATGACACTACCCTGAAATGCAAGCACTGGTCAGGACTGCTTGGGCTCCATCCATTTAAATGGTTGCTCTTAGAAAATTAGTCGTTTCTTTAAGTTGATGGGTTTTGCTATTTGGTGCCATGAAGTAGTTACCCAGTCTGGGTCATGAAATGATTAAGAAGAAGATAGTTGAAAAAGAGGAGATACTTATTTTTTCAATATATTTATTACTTAGAGGGATAAGGATAGAAAAGAAAAATTGATATATAGAGAGATGGTTTATTAAGTACTATGTGCTAGGCATTGTGATAAGTGCCAAAGGTCAAATATAAACAACAACAACAAATACAGCCCCTACCCTTGAAGAATTTACATTTTAATGGGGGAAGGCAACATATAAAGAGAAGTATGAAAGGAAATGAGGAAAAGACTATACTTCTTTGAGAGGGGCATTGATTGATGGAGAAGCCCAAAATGTGAGGCATGGAATCATGAATGAAGTGAGCTCAGACTAGGTAGACAGGGCACTTCATGAAACTGTGCTTTGACCAGGGACTGGATTAAGGATGCACAAATCAGAAGAAAGGGCCACAGGGCAACCACATCTCCAGAGCAGGAAGGAGAGGAGACAGGAAGCTAGGACATAGGGATGGAGATTAGACTTGTGATTACATTGTTATCTCACAGTATCTCTCTGAGGAAACTCTCTATCAGTACAGGTTGGCAGTTTCTCTGTAAATAATAATATTTTTTTAATCTTTGAAAAAATTTATTTCATCAATTAATTTAGGATATTTTTCCATAGTTACAAGATTCATGTTTCTTCCCTCCCCTCCTCTACCTCCTTCCTATAGCTGATGCACAATTCCACTGGGTTTTACGTGTGTCATTGATCAAGACCTATTTCCATACTATTGATATTTGCAGTAGGGTGATTGCTTAGAGTCAACATCCCCAATCATTTCCCCATCAATCCATGTGATCAAGCAGTTGTTTTTCCACTCCCACAGTTCTTCCTCTGAATGTGGATAATGTTCTTTTTCATAATCCCCTCCAAGTTGCCCTGGATCGTTGCATTGCTGCTAGTAGAGAAGTCCTTTACAATTGGATTGTACCATAGTGTATCCGTCTCTGTGAACAATGTTCTCCTGGTTTGGCTCCTTTCTTTTTTTTAAACATTTATTAATATTCATTTTTAACATGGTTACATGATTCATGCTCCTACTTTCCCCTTCACCCCCTGCTATCCCCCCACCCATAGTCGATGCACATTTCCACTGGTTTTAACATGTGTCATTGATCAGGACCTATTTCCAAATTGTTGTTAGTTGCATTGGTGTGGTAGTTTCGAGTCTACATCCCCAATCATGTCCACCCCAACCCATGCGTTCAAGCAGTTGTTCTTCTTATATGTTTCCTCTCCTGCAGTCCTTCCTATGAATGTGGGTATCATTCTTTACCATAAATCCCTCAGAGCTGTCCTGGGTCATTGCTTTCTGCTGGTACAGAAGACCATTACATTCATTTTTACCACAGTATATCAGTCTCTGTGTACAATGTTCTTCTGGCTCTGCTCCTTTCTCTCTGCATCAGTTCCTGGAGGTCTTTCCAATTCACTTGGAACTCCTCCAGTTTATTATTCCTTTGAGCACAATAGTAATGCATCACCAGCATATACCACCAGTTTGTTCAGCCATTCCCCAATTGAAGGACATATCCTCCTTTTCCAGTTCTTTGCCACCACAAAAAGCGCAGCTATAATTTTCGTACAAGTCTGTTTATTTATGATCCCTTTCGGGTACAAACCCAACAATGGTATGGCTGGATCAAAGGGCAGCCATTTTTTATAGCCCTTTGAGCACAGTTCCAAATTGCCAGCCAGAATGGTTGGATCAGTTCATAACTCCACCAGCAATGCATTAATGTCCCAATTTTGCCACATCCCCTCCAGCATTCATTACTCTCTCCTGCTATCATTTTAGCCAATCTGCTAGGTATGAGGTGATACCTCAGAGTTGTTTTGATTTGCATTTCTCTAATTATTAGAGATTTAGAACACTTTCTCATGTGCTTATTGATACTTTTAATTTCTTTACCTGAAAATTGCCTATTCATGTCTCTTGCCCATTTATCAATTGGGGAATGGCTTGATTTATTATAGAATTGATTTAACTCCTTGTATATTTGAGTAATTATACCCTTGTCAGAGTTTTTTGTTATAAAGATTTTTTTCCCAATTTGTTGTTTCCCTTCTGATTTTGACTACATTCTTTTTGTTTGTACAAAAGCTTTTTAGCTTAATATAATAAAAAACATTTCATTTACATTTTGTAATTTTCTCTAACTCTTGCTTGGTTTTAAAATCTTTTCTTTCCCAGAGATCTGGCAGGTATACTATTTTGTGTTCACTTAACTTATTTATAGTTTCCCTCTTTATATTCAAGTCATTCACCCATTCTGAATTTATCTTGGTGTAGGGTATGAGATGTAGATCTAAACCTAATCTGTCCCATATTGTTTTCCAAATTTCCCAGCAGTTTTTGTCAAATAGTGGATTCATGTCCCAAAAGTTGGGCTCTTTGGGTTTATCATACACTATCTTGCTGATGTCATTAACCCCAAGTCTATTCCACTGATCCTCCCTTCTGTCTCTTAGCCAGTACCATATTGTTTTGATGACTGCTGCTTTATAATATAGTTTAATATCTGGAACTGCTAGGCTCCCTTCCTTCACATTTTTTTTCATTATTTCCCTTGATATTCTTGATCTTTTGTTATTCCAGATGAAATTTGTTATAGTTTTTCCTAATTCAGTAAACAAGTTTTTTGGTAATTTGATAGGTATGGCCCTAAATAGGTATATTAATTTGGGTCGAATGTTCATTTTTATTATGTTAGCTCATCCTACCCATGAACAATTAATGGCTTTCCAAATGTTGAGATCCAGTTTTATTTGTTTGGAAAGTGTTTTGTAGTTGTTTTTGTATAATTGCTGTGTTTGTTTTGGTAGATAGATTCCCAAGTATTTTATATTGTCTAGGGTGATTTTAAATGGTGTTTCTCTTTCTACCTCTTGCTGCTGTGACGTGTTGGAAATATATAGAAATGCTGATGGTTTATGTGCATTTATTTTGTATCCTGCAACTTTGCTAAAGTTGTTGATTATTTCTACAAGCTTCTTAGTTGATTCTCTAGGATTTTTTAAGTAGACCATCATATCATCTGCAAAGAGTGATAGATTAGTCTCCTCATTGCCTATTTTGATACCTTCAATTTCTTTTTCTTCTCTAATTGCTATTGCTAGTGTTTCTAGTACTATGTTGAATAATAGAGGTGATAATGGGCATCCTTGTTTTACTCCTGATCTTATTGGGAAGGCTTCTAATTTATCCCCATTGAATATGATGTTTGTTGATGGTTTTAGGTATATACTGTTTATTATTTTTAGGAAAGGTCCTTCTATTCCTATACTTTTCAATGTTTTCAATAGGAATGGATGCTGTATTTTGTCAAAGGCTTTTTCAGCATCTGTTGAGATAATCATGTGATTTTTGTTTGTTAGACTGTTGATATGGTCAATTATGTGGATGATTTTCCTAATGTTGAACCATCCTTGCATTCTTGGTATAAATCCCACCTGATCATGGTGGATGATCTTCTTAATTACTTGCTGGAGTCTCTTTGCTAATATTCTATTTAAGATTTTTGCATCTATGTTCATTAGGGAGATTGGTCTATAGTTTTCTTTCTCTGTTTTTGGTCTACCTGACTTTGGAATCAGTACCATATTTGTGTCATAAAAGGAATTTGGTAGGACTCCTTCTTTGCTTATTATATCAAATAATTTGTATAGTATTGGGATTAGTTGCTCTTTGAATGTCTGATAGAATTCACTTGTGAATCCATCTGGTCCTGGTGATTTTTTCTTAGGGAGTTCTTTGATGGCTTGTTCAATTTCTATTTCTGATATGAGATTATTTAGGTATTCTATTTCTTCTGCTGTTAATCTAGGCAATTTATATTTTGGTAAATATTCATCCATATCTCCTAAATTGTTACAATTGTTGCCATATAATTGGGCAAAATAGTTTTTAATGATTGCCTTAACTTACCCTTCATTGGAGGTTAGGTCTCCCTTTTCATCTTTGATACTGTCAATTTGGTTTTCTTCTTTCCTTTTTTTTTATTAGATTGACCAGTACTTTGTCTATTTTATCTGTCTTTTCAAAATACCAGCTTCTAGTCTTATTTATTAATTCAATAGTTCTTTTACTTTTGATTTTATTAATTTCTCCCTTGATTTTTAGTATTTCTAATTTAGTTTTCATCTGGGGATTTTTAATTTGCTCGCTTTCTAGTTTTTTGAGTTGCATGCCCAATTCATTAATCTCTGCCCTCCTTAATTTGTTAATATATGCACTCAAGGACATAAATTTTCCCCTGAGTACTGCCTTGGCTGCATCCCACAGAGTTTGGTAGGATGTCTCATCATTGTCATTCTCTTCAATGAAATTGTTGATTGTTTCTATGATTTCTTCTTTGACATATTGGTTTTGGAGAATCATATTATTTAATTTCCAATTAGTTTTTGATTTGCCTGTCCAGGTACCCTTACTAATTATTATTTTTATTGCATTATTATCTGAGAAAGTTGCATTTATTATTTCTGTTCTTTTGCATTTGTTTGCAATGTTTCTATGACCTATTACATAGTCAATCTTTGTGAATGTATCATGTGTAGCTGAAAAGAAGGTGTATTCCTTTTTGTCCATATTTATTTTCCTCCACATATCAATTAAATCTGATTTTTCTAGGACTTCATTCACCTCTCTTACCTCTTTCTTATTTATTCTTTTGGTTTGATTTATCTACATCTGAAAGAGGAATATTTAGATCTCCCACTATTATGGTTTTCCTGTCTATTTCCTTCTTGAGCTCTGCCAGTTTCTCCTTTATGAATTTGGATGCTATGCCACTTGGTGCATACATATTGAGCAGTGTTATTTCCTCATTGTTTATACTGCCTTTAATCAGGATGTAATGACATTCCCTGTCTTTTTTAATCATATCTATTTTTACTTTGGTTTTGTCAGAAATCATAATAGCCACTCCTGTCTTCTTTTTCTCATTTGATGCCCAAAAGATTTTGCTCAAGCCCTTAATCTTAAACTTGTGTATGTCTACCTGCCTCATATGTGTTTCTTGTAGACAACATATGGTAGGATTTTGGTTTCTAATCCACTCTGCTATTTGCTTCCGTTTTATGAGCGAGTTCATCCCATTCACATTCACGGTTACAATTATCATTTGTGCATTCACTGACATTTTTGTATCCTCCCTTAGTCCTACCTCTTCTTCTTACACTTTTTCCTTTTAAACCAGTGGTTTGCTTTGAGCCAGTATCCCTTATCCCCTCCCTTGATTAACTTCCCTTTCTACCCCCTCCATTATTATTCCCCTCTTTTTATTTTTAAAGACCTAATGAATTCCCTCCCCCTTTTTCTCCCCTCCCTTTTTTGACCTCCCCTCTCCTCTGTTCCCCTTGGTTTATCCCTTCTGACTTTCTCAGTAGGGTTAGATAGAGTTTTTATTTTTATCCCAATGGATAATATAGCTACTCTTCCCTCTCCAGGTTGATTACCCTGAGAGTAAGGTTTAAATATTACTTCTTAATGCTCTCTTCCTCTCCTTCTTATAATAGTATATTATATCCCTCCCCTTCCCATGCCCTCTTTGTGTGTAATAGAATATCCTATTTTTCTTATTCACTCGTTTCTCTCGTTGTCCCCTACTATTCATCCCCCATGTCATCTTAGACCATTTAGTATTCCACCCTCTCCCTATGAATTATTCTTCTGATTGCTATAATAGTGAATACTGTAATAGTGAATAGAGTTCAAAACAGAGAATTATACATAGCATTTCTCCACATAGGAATACAGATAATTAGATCTTATTGAAACCCTTAAAGAGTCAAATTTAAAAAATTATGAGTTTTCTTTCTTTCCCCTCTGTTTCTTATTTATACCTTTTCATGTTTCTCTTGATTTTTGTGCTTGGATATCAAACTTTCCATTTAGTCCTGGTCTCTTTTGTGCAAATACTTGGAAATCTTCAATTTTGTTGAATGCTCATACTTTCCCCTGGAAGTGTATAGTCAGTTTTGATGGGTAGTTGATCCATGGCTGAAGGGCCAGCTCTCTTGCCGTTCTGAATATCATATTCCAAGCCTTGCAGTCTTTTAGTGTGGCGACTGCCAGATACTGTATGATCCTGATTGGTGCTCCTTGATATTTGAATTGTCTCTTTCTGGCTTCTTGTAAGATTTTTTTCTTTTACTTGGAAGCTCTTGAATTTGGCTATTATATTCTTGGGTGTTGTCTTTTCTGGATCAAATGTCGCGGGTGATCTATGGATCCTTTCAATGTCTATATTGCACTCTTGTTGTAGAATTTCAGGGCAATTTTGCTGAATAATTTCTTTTAGTATGGAGTCCAAGTTTCTATTAATTTCTGCTTTTTCAGGAAGACCAATGATTCTCAAATTGTCTCTTCTAGACTGGTTTTCTTGGTCTGTCACTTTCTCATTGATTTATTTCATGTTTCCTTCTATTTTATCAGTCTTTTGACTTTGTTTTATTTGTTCTTGCTGTCTTGAGAGATCATTAACTTCTAATTGCTCAATTCTAGCCTTTAGGGACTGGTTTTCAGCTATAATCTTTTAGTTTTCGGCTATGATCTTTTGGTTTTCCTTTTCAATCTGGTCATTTCTGTTGTTCAATTTGCTTATCATTTCATTTGATTTCTGAGCCTCACTTTCTGCAAAATTCTGATTTTTAAACTGTTATTTTCTTGCCAGATCTCTTCCATCTTTCTCATCATCTCAGATTTGAACTCTTCAATAGCTTGTGACCAGTTTTCATTATTTTGGGAAGGTTTGGATATGATTACTTGTTTGTTCTCCTCTGTTTGGATTTTCTCTGTGTAAAAGTTGTCGAGTGTTGCAGAGTTCTTCTTGATAATCTTTCTCTTCTAGGGTTTCTGATTTTGGCTTGCCATTATTAGACCTGCACCTTCTGTATTTTATCCTCACACTCAGGGTCTGTCTGCGCTCTTTAGGCTCCTGAGGTCTCAAGTCTTGTTGTTCTCGGGGTTGAGCCTCCTGGTCTTCTCTGGTCTGCCTCTCTGCCCGAGGCTCCTTCAGCAGTCTCAGGGCGCTGCTTCAACAGCCGTGCTCCCGTCTGCACAGGGTTCCCACTCGAGGTTGAAGCCTGCGCTCAAGATCCTTGTCCACGCCTAGGGCAATGCCTTCACTCGCACAGGCACTCAGGGTCTATATTCAAAGTCCCTGTGTGTTCTTTAGCCTCTTGGGGTCCTAAGTCTTGCTGCTCTCAGAAACAAGCCCTGGAGCTGCCAATGATTTAATGGGTGCCCCAAAGCTGCTTCAACTTTTGTGCACTGGCCTTGGCATTGTACGTGGTGTGGGGGTGGTGGAGGGGCTTCTTCCTCTTGCGTTTTAGTGAGAGCTGTTTCACCCCTTTATAGCGTGGAAATGCCCAGATTCCACGTACCTTCAGTGCTGCGCCCTGTTGTGGAGTCCCTTCGTCCCATCTGGATTTGTTTTTATGTGCCCTTGAGGAGTCCTGTATGCTTCGGTTAGGAGAGATGGAGCAGCTGCTCCTTACTCTGCCACCATCTTAACCGGAAGTCTCGGTTCTGCTCCTTTCACTCTGTGTCACTTCCTGGAGGTCATTCTAGTTCACTTAGAATTCTTCCCGTTCATCATTCCTTTCAGCACAATAGTATTCCATCACCAACAGATACCACAATTTGTTTAGCCATTCCCTAATTGAAGGGCATCCCCTCATTTTCCAATTTTTTGCCATCACAAAATATGCACAGCTATATAATAATCTTAAAAAATTTCTTGGATCACTCAGATTTAAATTGACTTGCCTAGGGTCACTAGGATCACACTCAGCCAACATATGTCCATGACGAGTCTTAAACACAGGTCTTCCAAACTTAAATGTTAACTTTCTGCCCATTATACACTGCTGCCTCTTCTATTTTATTATTATAATTGGGAGAGGGGGATTTTATTGAATACTAGAGGAGGCTAGCAAAGGAAGCAGAAGGACTAATTGGGTTACTCTAGTTTCCTTGATAGCATTCATCATCTAAGCTTCACAAGTAAAAAGGAGTCTGCAATTTAAAAGTAAATAAATAAATGTGATTTTGAGACAGATGAGAGCAAGAGAGTGCTAGGTCTGAAGGAATCTTGGAGATGATCTATTCCAGTGATGGAGAACCTTTTAAAATGTTTTGAACACCATATACCATAAACACCCTACCCAATTGAGTGCCACACCCACCCTCCCCAGAGACTGAGTGCCCCCTTACCCCTCACTCCAGACAGGGGTGGGAGAAAAGGAGGGAGTATGGCCCAGACATTCCTTTCAGGGGAGGTAGTAAGAACTTCCATTGGGCTGCCAGGCAGAGGAATGGGGAGGTGTGGTAGAGAGGGGTAAGGAAGCACTTCTGTCCAAGTCCCTCTGCCTTTCTAGTAACTAACTGGCAGGTGATAGCGTGCATGCCCACAGAGAAGTCTCTGCATGCCATCTCTGGCACGTTTGCCATCATGGGTCTATTGTAGCTCTTTCATTTCACAAAGAATGAAACAAAAACTTTGAGAAGATAAATGATTACTCATTGTAAATTGTAGAACCAAGATTTCAAATCAGGAACTCTCTGACTCCAAATTCAGTGTTCTAATATTTGAGGATGATCTTGAAAGTCTCAAAACCAGAATGGGTGAGGAGGGAGAATCTCCTGTCATATTTGTTATGAAATAGATTGTAGTCATTACACAATAAACTGTAAAAATTCTACATTCTTTAGCTTCTCACATACTTAAAAATTAATATGTCAATGGCACATTTCTAGAAGGTATTCAAATCTATGTGTCAAAAAGCTAAACAAAAAAATATTGAGAATCTATAGGAATAGGGCTTCCCTTTTTAATGTTCTATTCATTCATTCAATAAATATTTATTGAACATCTACTAAGTGCAGGATCTTGCCATATGAAGTGTGGAGATTCAATAAATAATCAGTCCAACGCTCATACATCAATGAAGAGATTGAACATATACACAAATGCCAAACAAGACCTACTGATTATGGGTCAAAGGCAGATGGTATAGAGAATAATCGGGCAGTAGGAAGTCTGAGGAGAACATGTCTGGCTGGGTGGGTCAAAGTAGGTTTCCTAGAAGAGGTGAAACTTGTTAGACTTTGAAAGATGGGTACAATTTGGTTAGGCAGAAGAGAAGGGGAATGAGGGAAGGAAAATGCCCCAGGGAAAACCATTTGAGAATGCTGAAGGTCTAGGAGGAAAGTCTCTCCATGAAGATGGTTCAGGGATACAGAGGTGTTTCTCACAGAAATCTACACCAACATAGAGAGAAAATTAGGCTTTGGTCAGGGACCCCTTTCTCAGAATAATTACTTTACTGTTTAGAGAAAACTTAATTATATTAAAATATAATTATCAAAATACTTAAGGAAAAAATAGTTTGCACTACACCCGGTTATCAACCTGTGCAAGTGGACAGGTACCAGGGATGGTTTTCCATTGTGTCCTGGTACTAGAATGGTGGGCTGAGAAGAACAAGGAAGGGGGAAAGAGAGAAGGAAGGTAAATGAAGGTCTGTGGCCTCTTGAATAAATGCATTAAAGGATCTATAAAAGCAGAAAAGTTGGGGGAGCGGGGGAAGGAGGGTTGGGAGTGGATAGGAGAGGATGACATTTAAAAACAAGGCTCTGACCAGTGCCAATTTCTCTGAGATGGGTCTCTACAAATAGCAATATTTTCTGAATCTACTTCCCTGAAAGGTCACGTCTCAGCGCACCATAACAAAATACAAAGGGGGAGGGGGTGAAGGGAAGGGAGGGAGAAGAGGGGAGGCTAGGGAAAGGGTGGGAAACTGCCTTGACCATGCTCCCCACCATCTCCCTACCTTCCCTGTTTCCCCGCCTTCACTATCTCCCCATCACCACCAGCAAGCCCATATAACACCCCCACCCACCCACCCACCGCGCTAATGTCTGACATCAGCCTTATCTGTCCAGTGCCTAGAGAGCGCCCCAGAACTGGGCTGCTGTCTGACTCACACTTGACAAAGGCTCACACCTCTCCCAGCTTCCTCTCTCTCTCCCCGCAGTCCCCAAGCCAAGCCATTAATGCTTCTTCCATTCCTTGTGGGGGAGCAGGACAAGCTCCGCTGGGCCCCGTGAATCCTCCTCTTTTGCTGACAAGCGACAGACATAACATTCTCCAGGGGTACTGGGGAGGCTGGGGGCGGGATGGGCTGCGGGGAGGTTGGAGAGGGACGCGGAGGAGACAGGGAGGGAGCTACTATGTCTGTCTGGAGAAATTGCAGAACCACTGCCCTCCTTTCAACCAAGGCACAGTTTAAATCCTTTGTTAAACTGGAACAGGCAGGAGCCCTGTTCTCCACCACGTGCCTACGCAAATCAATGGCCCGCTTTGCTCCATTGGGGCGAAAAAGAAATATTTATAGCGTCTCTCTCACAAATAACCTCTCGTGATTTTTTTTCTTTTTTAAACAAGTACAGTCTGCTCTGTATCGGCCCCCACTGACATTTTGTGCAAATGTGCAGGGAAAAAATGAATTGTTTGAAGGCTTTCTCTGCCCCCACCAGATGTTTGGGGCTGGGCTACAGATTTCAATCAGCCAGCTTGGTGCACTGGAAAATCGGGCTCAGATTCCTCTCCTGGGATAAGAAGAAGAACAATTCTCAGCATGGGCAAGATTACAGCAGACAGATTCTGCGACATCACAGACAGCTCCGAATTCACCACACTGCTGGTGGTTTTGCTTCTTTTGGAGAGACGCACCAGGGACTTTTGTCTGTTGCACCCAAGCAGGAGAAATGTTGACAGAGCAAACGATAGAAAAGAAAGAAATGTGAATGAGCTTTTCTCAGTCTCCGCTTCATTAAAGTCTGGCTCCATCCAGCAGGCAGGGGTTAAGAGCCCACAAAACCCAGACTACCTAGCAGATAGCGAACACTGTTAGAGTCGGAAGAAGCCTTACCAGCCATCTAGCCCAAACTACCTCTTTTAACTGATGAGCCATCAGAAGCCCCAGAGAAGGGAAATGATTTAGCTAAGGTCACCTAAATGAGAAGTGACAGAATTCCAACTTGAACCCCAGCTCTCCTGATTCCAATATCCAATACTGTCTCTTAAGCAATGCTGCCTTTTTTTCTATGCTTTGCAGTCTCTTCTGAAAGGACCACTTGGTATGAACAGAAAGGGGGAAAGTCCTATTAGGTATTGGGGAAGTAAGACTTCTTCCTGCATATGCCATTATCATTATGTGAAGCAAGCAGCCTTGCCCACGTGGGCATAGTGCTAAGCAAAGCAAGAGAAATCCATGCAGGATTTGCCCTGAAGGAGCTTTTGATGGGAAACGGGCAGTGTTATTTAGAATCTTCAACCATCAATCTATCAACCAATAAGCATATACTAAATGCCTACTATGTACCAGGCACTGTGTTCAGTGATGGGTGTGTGAATTTAATATAAATTGTACCCTCCATTCCATTTGAAAGCCCATTTGGTTGGTATCGGTCTCTTCCTTTAACTGGGCAGTGCATGACTACCTGGCCACCTGGAATGGGCTGGTCTAAGTCCCCTGTGTGACCTGTGGCATCTGAAAGACAGGGTTCAGATACAGACCTGGGTTAAATCTGACCAACCAGAGTCTCAGGAGATGTGGCAAAACTGGTTTTATAAGAAAGGGCATAGGGGAAGAACAAATTCTTTGGGGGGGGGGGGCATTAGGGGGCTCGAGACTCTTGCTAGCACAGCCACTTTTGGCTAATAAACTGAGACAGCATGGGAAACTCAGATTAATTAGATCTGGCCAGGTAGCCATTCTCTCTCTCTCTCTCTCTCTCTCTCTCTCTCTCTCTCTCTCTCTCTCTCTCTCTCTCTCTCTCAAAATAATATATAGTCTCCAGAGAATTTGAATATGGGGATGCAAAAATAGGCAGAAAACAGTCTCTGCATTCAATGAGTTAACAATCTAATGGAGGAAGCAGCAAACATATAAAAAGCAAGCTAAATACAGGATAGAAAGGAAATAATTAAAAGAAGGAAAGCTCTGTGGGATTAAAAGGGTTTGGAGAAGGCTTCCTTTAGAAAGTAATATTTTATTTGGGACTTAAAGGAAGCCAAGGAGGTCAATAGTTGGAACAGAAGAAGGAGAATTTTCCAGGTTTGGAGCCAGTAAGAGAAAATGTATTGAATGTCTTCTAGGATGCAAAGTCCAATTTATTAACATGATAGAATTATTGTTGTTCAATCACTTAGTCATGTCCAATTCTTCATGATCTCAGGGATCCCAATGAATCTTGTCTTTGTATTATGTGGCCAAAATACTTAAGCTTTGGCTTGAGTATTTGTACTTTCAATGAATACTCTGAATTAATTTCCTTAAGAATTGACTGATTTGATCTTCTTACTGTCCAAAGGACTTTCAAGTCTTCTTCAGCACCACAGTTCAAAAGGATCAATTTTGCAATGCTCAGCTTTCCTGGCAGTCCGTGTTCTCACAGCCATACATTACTACAAGAAAAGCCATAGCTTTCACTATAAGGACTTTTGTCTGAGCAAGGTGATGTCTCTGCTTTTTAGCATGCTGTTCAGATTTGCCATATCTTTCCTCCCAAGGAGTAAGCATCTTTTAATTTCATGACTGCAGTCACTGCCTGCAGTGATCTTTGAGCCCAAGAATATAAAATCTAATACTGCTTCCATTTCTTCTCCCTCTCTTTGCCAGGAAGTGATGGGACCAGTTGCCATGATCTTAGTTTCAGGGGGCTTGGGGGGGATGGGGGAGGAGGTATGTTAAGCTTCAAGCCAACTCTTATACTCTCCTCTCTCATCCTCATCTAGAGACTTCTTAATTCTTTTTCATTTTCTACCATCAAGGTGGTATCCTCTGCATGGCTCTCCCAAGAAGGTAAATTCTGACTTTTGATTCATCTAGTCTAGCATTTCTTATGATGTATTCTGCATATAAGGACAGCAAAGTGGCTCAGTGGATAGAATGCTGAGCCTGAAGTCAGGAAGACTCATCTTCCTAAGTTCAAATATGGCCTCAGACAGTGACCCTGGACAAGACACTGAACTATGTTTGCTTCAGTTTCCTCATCTGTAAAATGGGCTGGAGAAGAAAATGGCAAACCACTCCAACATCTTTTTCAAGAAAATCTCAAATGGTGTCACACAGAACCAGACATTACTGAAATGAGTGAACAAAACCTCTGCATATAAGTTAAATAATGCGACAATATATGGTCTTATCATGCTTCTTTTCTAATCTAAAACTAATCAATGTTTCCATGTTTGGTTCTAACACCTGTTTCTTGGCCTATATACAAGTTCCTGAGAAGACAAGATGATCTGGTACTCTCATCTCTTTGAGGACTCACCACATTTTGTTGTGATCCACACAGTTAAAAGCTTTAGTATAGTCAATGAAACAGAAGACACTTTTCTGGAATTACCTTGCTTTCTCCATAATCCAAGAAATGTTGGCAACTTAGTCAATTAGAATTCCTTTGCCTCTTTCTTTTTTTAAACATTTATTTAATATTTATTTTTTAGAAAAGTTAACATGGTTACATAATTCATGCTCTTACTTTCCCCTTCACCCCCCCCCCAGCTCTGCCCCCATGGCTGATGCACATTTCCACTGGTTTTAACATGAGTCATTGATCAAGACCTATTTCCAAATTGTTGATAGTTGCATTGGTGTGGTAGTTTCAAGTCTACATCCCCCATCATGTCTGCCTCAACCCATGTGGTCAAGCAGTTGTTTTTCTTCTGTTTCCACCCCTGCAGTTCTTCCTCTGAATGTTGGTAGTGTTCTTTTACATAAGTCCCTCAGAATTGTCCTGGGTCATTGCATTGCTGCTAGTACAGAAGTCCATTACATTCGATTTTACCACAGTATATCAATCTCTGTGTACAATGTTCTTCTGGCTCTGCTCCTTTCACTCTGCATCAATTCCTGGAGGTCTTTCCCTGTTGCCTCTTTGAAAACTAGTCTGCACTTCTGGTAATTCTCAGTTCACATATTGCTGAAACTTAACTTAGATTCTTTTTTTTAATGAATTTATTTATTTAGAAGATTTTTCCATGGTTACATGATTCATGATTTCTCCCACCCCTCTTCACTTCCCAATCCTAGAGATGACAAGCAAGTCCACTGGGTTATACATGTATCATGGTTCAAAATCTATTTCTATATTATTCATATTTGCAATAGAGTGATCTTTTAATGCCAAAACCCCAATCAAGTCTACATCGAACCATGTGATTGATCGTATTTAACTTAAAGATTCTTAAACATAACCTTTCTGACATGTGAAATGAGCACAATTATTGGATAATTTGAACAGTCTTTGGTATTGCCCTTCTTTAGGACTGAGGCATAAACCAGACTTTTCCAACCCAATGGCTGCTGTTGAGTTTTCCAAATTTGCTGGCATATTGAGTGCAGCACTTTAACAGCATCATCTTTTAGGATGGTTAAAAGAATTCTGTCACCTCCACTAGCTTTATTGTTAGCACTACTACTGAAGGCCTACTTGACTTCCTTCTCCAAGATGTCTCGCTCTAGATCAGGAACTACACCATCATGGTTATCAGTGACATTAACATCTTTTTTGCATAGTTCTGTATATTTTTGCCACCTCTTCTCAATCTCTTCTACTTCTCTTAAGTCCCTGCCATTTTTGTTTTTTATCATGCTCATTTTTGCATGAAACATACCCTCAATATCTCCAATTTTCTTGAAAAGAACTTTGTCTTTCCCATTCTACTGTTTTCTTCCCATTTTTTCTTCCTTCATCCATTTGTAAAGCCTCATTAGATGGCCATTTTGCTTTCTTACTCTTCTTTTTCTTTGAGATGTTTTTTGATGCTGCCTCCTGTACAATATTGCTAACCTCCATTAGTAGTTCTTCACTATATGCCAGATCTAATCCTTTAAATCCATTCATCACTTCCACTTTCTATTATAAAAGATGTTGTTTAGGTCATATCTTTAAGATAGTTTTCCCTACTTTCTTTAAGTCTTAATGTGCAATAAGAAACTCATGATTGAAGCTATGGTCAACTCCAGGTCTTGTTTTAACTGACTGTATAAAGCTTCTCCACCTTTAATTGCAAAGTATATGATCAATCTGATTTCAATATTGACCCTTTGGTGATGTCCTTGTGTAGAGTTTGCCTGTTGGGTTGTTGCTTTTTGGGTTGTGTTTGCTATGACCACTGTGTTATCTAGACAAAATTCCATTAGTCTTTGCCCTGCTTCATTTTGAATCCTAAGACCAAACTTAGCTGTTATTTGAATTATCTTTTGATTTCCTACTTTAGCATTCTAATCTCCTATGATGAATGTAATATCTTTTTTTATATTTTTCTAAGAACTGTTGTAGGTCTTCATAGAATTGACAAACTTTGTTCTCTTTAGCATCAGTGATTGGAACATAGACTTGTATTACTGTAATGTTGAATAGTTTACCTTGGATTCTAACAGATATCATTTAGTCATTTTTGAGATTATGTATAATGCTTTTCTCATTCCTTTATTGACTATTAGCTCTACTCCAATTTTTCTAAGGGAATCTTGTCCACAATAGTATATGTAATAATGATCATCTAAATTAAATTCACTCGTTTCCATTGATTTAAATTCACTGATACCCAAGATGTCTAGATTTACACTTTTCATCTCCTGTTTGGCCACATCCAGCTTACCATGCTTCATAGAATTTAAATTCCAGGTTCCTGTGCAGCATCAGACTTTCTTTTAGTCACCAGACACATCCATGGCTGAGCTTCCTTTTAGCTATGGCCTAATTGCCTCACTCTTTCTGTAGCCACAATGCACGCTTCTTAACGTCAAGGGCTGTCTCATTTTTGTGTTTGTGTCCCCAGAGGTTAATAAAGTACCTGAAACATAATAAGCCCTAATAAAAACTTGTAGAATTTAATAGAAGTGACCTTACTTTTAGCCTGATGTCCAGGACTATTCTTTCCTTTCTTTGTTGGAACATAGAACTGGTATCATAAAATCCTGGATCAGGGAGTATGCTGGCCCCTCCATCCCTTCAGGACAAGAGAGCCATCTTTTTCCTTCTTAAAAATTTCTAGGGTTCTGAGTCATGTAAGGAACAAAATGGCAGTCTAGACATTTTCTTTGATCCCTATGACCTTCTCAAACAACTCTAAAACGGAAATTATTCACCAAAGGTAGAGCAATGTCATCTCTCTCCATGCTTCAGGACATCCAGAATCCAAAAGAAGGTTAAACAAAAAGAAAAAGACATAAACTCTCATTGATCCTGGGCTCACTTATCTCTTTCCTACCTCCCATGATACTGGCATGATACTTTCCTACCTCCCATGATACTGAAGCTGCACTAATGCATCCAAGGACACAACTAAAGGCTTGCAAAAAAACCAATTCCACATCTCATCCTCTTTTCATCTTTTCAGTACCATGGAAACCTTGGTTCTTGGCTACAGAAGTTTGCTTTCCAGTGACAGAGTCAATGCATATGGCAATCTGCAACCCTTTAGGATCAAAAGATGACTGGAAACCACAACCCTGCAACACCAACACTGCAAAGCTCTGAACTTCCAGTTCAAGATCAGAGAACTAAGAAACAAAGAAGAAAGAATAGGACGCCCAAAGACACCTTCTGGGAATGGGAAGGGGTGCTTCTGCTGCTCAAAATATCATTAAGAGTGAGGGAAAGAGCTCAGCATCCTGCTAGGGCCAGTTCTGACCACCCAAAAGTCACTTGGGGCAGAGACTTAGGCTGATGAATTGTGAATTGCTCAACCTCAGAGAAAGCTGAGATGCTTTGAGATATACAGCCCCCCCAAAGAAACCTCTATCATATGAGAAGGAGTTAGAAAGTAAATAGGGGAAAACTAAAAGGAAAAAAACACTAACATTTTCAGGAAGAAGAAAACTCAAAGACCTTGAACATAAGTAGATAAATCAACAGGAAAAATATTAAGTACAGAGAGAAATACAGCTTCCAGATCTAGTTAAGTGAGTTCTGGTGTCTATGAATAAATACTGCAAAATAAAGGAAAATGAACCAACCAACACTTGATGAGACAGAGTACTCTGTGGAATGTGAGAACAAGTAACCACAACACTCTGTTCCTGAGAGGTTCAAAAGAGAAATGAGAATTATGAGAGCAGAATTTGTGGCCTGAACATCAAAAATAATTGACAGAATTTAAAAAAACCTGAAATCTGAAAATAGTAAGCCTCACCAAAGAAACAAAAGAGAGAATGATACCTCTAGGGTACAAATACATAAAAGTCAAGGACAATCTAGAAGAAGAGAAGCAAAAAAAAAATAATATTGAAAGAAAATATGCTCACTATGTAAGCAAAACGTACTGATCTCAAACACAAGATACAAAGAGACAACCTAAGAATCACAGGTCTCCCAAAACAGAATAAGACAAAAAAAACAGCATCATAACAAAAAAACTAGTAGAAGAGAAATGCCCCAAATTTCTGGACATAAAATAGCAATTGACAGAACTCACACAGGGACTCTAGAAAAAAAAAAACCAACAGCTACAGACTCCAAGACATGTAGTGACGAGATTTAACAATTCAATTCAGAAACAACTAGTTCTGCCTGTGATCAAGAGAAGGATTTTCAAGAAACATAGAAAGGGATGGAATGATGTGTTTAGAAGAGTAGTGAGACTCAGGATTCTGCCTAGGGTGGCCTACCCTGAAAATCTGAGCTTACCCATACATTAAAAAGCTTAATCATACATAAAAAGATAGACTTCAATAAAATAAAGAAGCACTTAAAACATTTTAGGAAGAAAATTAGAACCAAAGAGATTGTTTCACAAGCACCCCATAAAAGGCAGTAGTGAATAAATGCAACCACCAGGACAGAAGCAGCAACAGAGTGACAGCAGAGAGACTGGTAAAAAAACTTCTCTTAAAAAAATTATAAAAATTCTTACTTTCTGTCTTAGAATTGGTTCCAATGCAGTAGGACCAGGTAAATAACTTACCCAGGGTCACCCAGCTAGGAAGCGTCTGAGGATAGATATGAACCCAGGACATCCTGTCTCCAGGGCTGGCTCTCTATCTACTGAGCCACTGCTCCAGAGACTTCTTTTTAAATGTATACAAGGAGACAAAGGCGAAGGTGGAAATCCAATAGAAGTAATACTAAAGAGGTGGTTTTGAGGTGTTATGGGCAGAATTTGATGGCACCCTGCCTACAGATAAATCATTTTTTGTTGTTTTTGTTGAACTACAACATGAAAGGGAGATAAGGGAGCAAAGGGAAAGAGAAGAATGTATGATGTGCTTCTAAATCTAGAATCAGCAATGAGGAAAAGGTGAGCTCTGTGGCCTTAGAAAAAGAAGAGCCTACAGGAGAATGGGTGAAAAGTGGGGAGGAATGAATGAAAAAAAAGGAAAAAAGGAAATAAAAAGCCTTGCTCTGGTGGTAGGAAAGGATTTTACTCATGAATATTTCTATGGGTAAAGAGAGATGACCTATGAGGGGAGATGGATGCCTTGCTCCAAAGTCTTAACCTTTCAGCCTCATGGCCCTCAAGGACTGCAAATCTCAGAACACTGCAATCATGGAGAAATTGAAATTATGAATGGAGACAGCTAGGGAAAAGGTGGTAGACACAAGTAGGCTTTAGCATAATTTTAATGCTGACCTACACTCAAAAAGTATCTATGACAGATTTCACTGAGGAAAACTTTGAGTAGAAAAAGAGGTGAGCATAATCGTGTGATATAAATGAGAGAGGGACTACAGAGAGATGGTCTAAGTGTTCATTCATTGGTATATTAAAATGGAAAACAAACTAGAGCAGGCTGGGTCCTTAACCAAGGGTCTCTGGACCTCCAAAGTGTTCTATGGAAAGATTTCAAAGGGTCTATGAACTTGGATGATTAAAAAAATCACATCATTATTTCAGTATAATTTATTTCCTTGGTCATCCCTTGTATTTTATTTTATGCATTTAAAATACTATTCTGAGGAGTCCTCAAACTTCATCTGACTACCAAAGAAATGAATCCACCATACATTAAAATATTAAGAACCGGGGGAAAGCCTGTAGCACATTGGATGGATTATATGTGAAGGATCTACAATAGAACATGAAGTATTATCCAAAACAAGAAGGCATGGATGTGTTGTGCTAGTACCCACACTGATGTGCCACTCCAACAAAATACTAAAGCTTGCCCCATGAAGGCATCCTTTTCTGTACTTGCAGACAGAAATTATTATTCTTTAGCCTTCTTTTCTTGAGCAAAACAATGTCAGTTTTCTTTAATTTTTTCTCACACAATCACTGTGACTATGGATTGTATTTTAGAGATAACAGAACCCACAGTCTGACAAGTATTCCAGGGGTTTGGGCTTTCTTGAAACCTAAAGGCCTGAGTTTAAGTGCTGGCTCTGTCATTTTCTGAGTATGATCTTATACATGTTATTTTCTGCTCTGGACCTCAATTTTCCCATCTGTAAAATGAGGAGATTTTACTCAATGACCTCTAAGAAACTTTCTTACTGAGTTCTCTAATTCTATGAATCTGTCCTTTCTCTCCCTACTAGACAAGTGTGTTCTGGAAAAGTTTAAATTTTCACTCTTTCCCTACCACCAATGGGTGAAGAGAAGCTGACTTTGGCCCTGGGAGGTTTTGAATTGAAAGCCCCAAGAGGAGTATTACTTCAGATGCCAGAGGAAAATTCTCTTCTTTGTACATAAAAACTCAAAATGGAGTGGGATTGGATTTCCTGAATATTCATCACTCAATCTGTAGTGGATTTGGGTTGAAAAGTATTCAAGGAAAAACATGGCCCTCCATCCCTCACCTTACTGATTCCACAGAGCATGGGAAAAAAGCCTTTCCTGTCGACGCGTGTAATGGAGGTCATTGGAACTTGGGAATCGTTCTTATAGTTCTTATCTCAGCACTCCAAATAAACCAAGTGACCAAATTAAAAGTTGAAAGGCAATTTCCCTAAGTTGCTTGGTGTTGGGAAAGCATGCGGTGCTTAAGAATAAATGTGAATTGTTGTTAATAAGAATAAGTAGATTTTCAAATGGTTGAAGTAGGATCTCAAAGGCTTCAATTTGTGAAAAATGAATACTAGTAGCCATAGAAATGTCCACTTGCTGAAAGCAAACAATTTCCTCCTCACAGTTTGAAATGTTATTGAAAGCGATCATGGTGGGAGTTTGGGCACTGAGACAGACCAAATGAAGAAAGTATGCAATAAAGTACTGACCCAGGTGTGTGCGTGACTGTGGAAAGAGCCCCCCTGGGTACCTGGGGCACTTAAGGAGGGGGTAAAATCTGCTCTAATCAACCATGTTTCTATTTTTAGTTTGGTTACTAGATAACATAAGATCAATCAGTCAATTGATTAATAAACATTTATTAAGAACCTGCAATGTGCCAGGAATAGTGGTAAAGGATGGGGATGCAAAAGGAGGCTAAAGATTGTCCCTGCCATCATCTAAAGGGTAGATAATATGTAAACAATATATACAAACAAGCTACGTGGAAGACAAATAGAAGATAATTAGTAGAAAGAAAGCGCTAGAATTAAGAGAGGTTGGGGCAGCTGGGTGGCTCAGTGAATTGAAAGCCTGGCCTAGAGACAGGAGGTCTTGGGTTCATATCTGTCCTCAAATATTTCCTAGCTGGGTGACCCTGGGCAAGTCACTTAACCCCCATTGCCTAGCCCTTACCACTCTTGTGCCTTGAAGCCAAAACACAGTATTGATTCTAAGATAGAAAGTAAGGGTTTGAAGAAGAAGGAGGAGGAGGAGGAGGAGGAAGACTAGGACGAGGAGGAGGAGGAGAGAGGTTGGAAAAAACTTCCTGTAAAAGATAAGATTCTAGTTGAGACTTAAAGGAATCCAGAGAAGCTAGGAGGCAGAGCTGGGAAAGGAGAGTATTCCAGACTTTAAGGACAAGCAGAAAAAATGCCTTGAGAAGTGTCTTGTTTATGAAATAGTCAGAAGTCCCATGTAAGAATCTAGAAAAACATATAATGTTTTATTTTAGATATTAATTATTTAGTAATTGATTTATTAATAATTGATATTATATTAATAAAATGTACAATATAAAAGAATATAACATATCTAAAAAATTTTAATGAGAAAAAATAAGAGCCTCCTGTGGGTCAAGCCTATGGTCTATCCAAGTCATAAAAGTGCTAATATTTCAAATAGTCTCAGCTTAGCTCAATAGGAACAACACTAAGATGTTCTTTTGGTGTGTCAAGGAAGACCCTTCCCTCCCTTCTACACGCACAAACTCAAAATGTGTGTGATTAAGAATCCCTTCCAAAAAACCTAAAAGAGTCTAGTTGAAAGGAGAATGTTTTTGTTGTTTTTTCTACATCTGTTCTGCAAGAAGAATCAGCATTTCCTTTAAAAGGAATTGTCAGGGCACTCATTCATTCATTCAATTGACATTTACGAAGTGCCTACTATGTGCCAGGCACTGTGCTAAGCCCTGGTTAGCAGTCTAATGAGAGCCAACATGAAATTTTTTCAAGGATTTCTTAGTGCTTCCAGATCTGTGACATCTTCCAAGTGGGCACTCCTTTCAAAGGTGCAGAGCACATCCCAGTGATGCTTTCTCATCGTGTCTAACACTTGTCTACATCCTCCTCTAACGGGAGGGCCACCCAAAACAAGGATTGCCTTCCTTGAGATGCTTCCTAGTATCATATTGGTACGATCTGAGCAGGCAGGCGGTCTGGTTAGCTCTACTCCTCGGCCCTCCCTAACTCCTTCCTCTCACCCCTAATAATATGACAGCCCTGCCTGCTTGTCCTCTAATACATCTCTCTGATGATATCCTTCAGGCTGCTTCTCCTGTGCAGTTCTTTGTCAGTTAATACACTGTTCAGGGAGACATGTTAAAAAATGATAATAAAATAAAGAAAAAAAGATCATTGGCAAAAGCTAGCTGAGGTATAGTGGAAGTACCCTTGAACTGGGAGTTGGTAGACCTGGGTTCTAATTCTGTGACCTAAGTAAATAATTAAACCTCTCTTAGCCTCAATTTCATCATCTGTATTTTTTGTTAAGTGACAGGAGGTTGGAGGGTTTGAGGTTGGAAGAAATTATTTCTGAGGTTCCTTCAAGTCTAAAAACTATGAACCTATGATACCCTTGGGCCTCTTCTACAGTGCCTGCTATCCTTTATTACTCAACCTCTCTAGATTTCATTTATAAAATTAGAGAACTGGATGGGAACAATCAACAAGTAATTTACCAATTAAATGAGCAATTCCCTACTATGTACAGAATACTATTAGGCTTGGTGGAAATATGAAATGTAGAGAAGAAAGATGATAATTGATGATAATAGTTCACATCTATATAATTTTAAAATGTATAAAGTGATACTTATAAATATAAAATCTTATTCGAAGTTATGATGAGATTCCTGACTTCAACAAGCTTATAAATTAGTAGAGAGATGAAATGCAAACATAGATAATTATGATACACAATATCAAGTGTTAAATGCATTTAGAGTTGTAAAACAAAGTGCCTTGTGAGGTCCAAAGGGGAAAGTCATTAAAGATAGAAAGACCACTAAAGGTTACATGGAAAATATGCTGAGTTGGATTTGAAAGTACTCAATAGAATTCAACAGTAAATTCTAGGCATAGTGAATAGCCTAGATGAAAATATGAAGGTGGAAGAATGTGTTTGTATTTTGTCCTAGAGGCAATAGGAAGCCAGTGGTGCTTTCTGAGGAGGGGAGTAACTCAGATCAGACTCATGCTTTAGGAAAATCACTGATCATTCTTTTAAAAACCCTTCCCTTCCAACTTAGAATCAATACTGTCTATTGGTTCTAAGGCAGAAGAGTGGTAAGGACTAGGCAATGGGGGTAAGTGACTTGCCCAAGGTCACACAGCTAGGAAATGTCTGGGGCCAAATTTGAACCCAGGACCTCCCGTCTCTAGACCTGGCTCTCAATCCACTGAACCACCCAGCTGTCCCCTAGTCATTCTTTGAAGGAAGAGTTGGAGCCCAAGTGGGAACCACTGGAAATAGTCCAGTTAAGAAGCTGTTGGATCTGAACTAGAGTGCTGACTATGTGAGGATGAAGGAGAGATATGTGAAGACAATAAAGTGCAGAATCCAATAGAGTTGGAAACATAGTATGTTACTAGATTGTGGATGATCTTAAATGACAGACAAAACAATGTGAACTTGACTCAAGAAGTCATAGGGATCCTGTAAAGGATTCTAACCAACATGACATTGTAAGATACATGCATATTGATGCACGAATGCCTCAGTATGAAGGATGGATCAGTGGAAAGAGACAAGGGAGGTGGGAAGATCTGTTATGAGACTACTGCAGTAGGTTAAACAGGCAGAAATGAAAGCCTGCATGAAAATTGGTTTCAGGAGAGATAAAAAGGAGAAAAAAGATATAAAAACATGGTGGGTAATGGAGCTGATGAAAGCTGATGGATACTCTCTCAGTGAGCTCATCAACTCACACAGGTTTAATTATCATCTCTATGGAGATGATTTTCATGTCTAAAGTATATATCCAGACTCAATTTCCCTCCTGAGCCTCAGTCCCTCATTGCCTTTTGGACATCTCCCACCATACGTCTCAAAAATATCTCAAACTTAACTTGTCCCACACCGGATTTGTTTTCTCTCCCCAAAACCCACTATTTACCTATTTCTGACAAAGACACAAATCATTCTTCTAGTTACCCAAGTTTGCAGTATAGGAATCAGTCACCCTCCTTATTTCCTGTCTCTAGTCAGTTGCCAAATCTTTCCACCTCTGCCTGGACATCATTGTTCCCATTCCCTCCCATCTCTTGATCTCCATGCCTGTTCAAGCAATCTTACCCAGCCTACTGCTGTAGCAGCCTCAAATCTCTCCCCACTCAAAATCATCCTCTAGTGAACTGACAAGGTGACTTCCATTTCCTTACTCAGAAAACTCAATTCAAGGCTCAGCTCAAGAACCAGTCAGGGGTTCTGTATTGTCCGGTGAATAAAATCCGAATCCCTCATTTGTCATTTAAAGATCTTCACAATGTGACTCCAACCTACCTTTCCAGGATCTTCTTCTTCTTCTTCTTGAACTTCCAGGTTCCAATCAAACTGTCCTATTTGCTAATTCCACATATACAACACATTCTTTTTCTGGCATCTGATTTTGCATAGATCCAGCCCTAAGCTTGAAATGCACTCTCTTCTCACCTCTGCCTCTTCTAATAAAATCCTTATCTCCTTTCCACATTCAGCTCATGTCATCTCCTAATGGAAACCTTTCATAATTATCTCAACCCAATTGCCCGTGTCCCCCTTAGATTACTTTGTATCTACATTTTTTAAAAAATAAAAACTTTTCCCTTCAGTCTTAGAGTTGATTCTAAGAGGGATAAGGACTAGGTAATTGGGGGTCAGGGACTTTGCCCAGGGTCATGCAGCTAGGTGTCTGAGGCCAGATTTGAACTGAGGACCTCAGGTCTCCACCAAGTTACCTAGATGACTCTCTGTATTTATTTTATATAGAATTCATATGTACTTAAAATTATATGTAGTATTTCCCTCCAATAGAATCTTAAGTTCCCTAAGGTTGGAGACTGTTTTGTTTTCATCTTTGTATCTCCAACAACCAGCATAACACCTAAAATATATAATAAGAGCTTGTTGACCAATTAATCATTGATTGTCTAATGATCTCCTTTTCCAGCTCAGAATTCTATGAATCAATAAAAAGACTCTTTTCTTCACAGCCAGAGCTGTCCCTGCATTGATGACTGAAGGAATAATTTGATCAACGCCACCATCCTGACCTTGGGGACCATTATTGTCACTGTAAGAACCATAGTTATGCAAATGTCCAAAGACTTATATGATAAGTCAAAAGAAATGCTGAGACATCAAGCAGGGGAAGGAGAAAAAGATGGGTTGCTACTGCCCTCTTCTGGATGGAATCTGAGACCTGCTCCACTCACATATTCTTCGCTCTTGACAGAGAGCCCCAGTAGGTGCATCACTACTGAAGAAGTTCCATCAGTTCCAAAAAATGCTCAGAGGAATCCCTGGAGCTTTTGGCTCACCTGCTACAACAGTAGTACTCATGGACTATATAGGCTCTGTCTCCAAATGTGCCGTGTTGTCTTGCAGAATAAAGCCAACAGCACTAAAAGGTTTTTCAGTTTTTCTTCAGCGTGATCTTCTTAGACATCATAGGCTTTAGAAATAAACTCATCCATTTAAACCCTTTCGTTTTTCAGAAGAGGAAATTAAGAACCAGGAAGGTAATACAAATAAAATAGTAAATGGTAGAGCCAAGATTCAAACTCGGAGCCTATGACTTGAAGTTCAGCAAGGAGGCTTTAAACAAACTTCAATAATTGGCGGGGGTGTGTGTGTGTGTGGAGAGAGAGAGAGAGAGAGAGAGAGAGAGAGAGAGAGAGAGAGAGAGAGAGAGAGAGAGAGAGAGAGAGAGAGA
>NC_058131.1:255268356-255297306 GCF_016433145.1 Gracilinanus agilis
GAAAGGAATCGGGAGATAGAGAAAGAGAGAAAAAGAAAGAGAAGGGGTAGGGAGAGAGAAAGAAATGGGAGAGAGAGGAGAGAGGGAGAAAAGGAGTGAGGGAGGGAGGAAAAGAGAGGAGCAAGAAAATAAAAGAAAGAGAAAAGAGGGGGAAAAGTGGAGGGAGAAAGGAGAGAGAATAAGAGAAAGGAAAAGAGGAGGGAAAGGAATCAGGAGAGAAAGGGAGGAAGAAAGGAGAGAGAGAGGGAAAGAGAGGAGGGGAGAGAGAGAGAGAATAGAGAGGAGAGGACTAACAACTAAATATGGACTNAGGGGGGGGGGAGAGAGAGAGAATAGAGAGGAGAGGACTAACAACTAAATATGGACTGCACAATCCCATAACTCCTCCACAGAACCACAAAGCCCTCTTGTCCCAGGAGATGAGGAATTGTCACTGGATGGAGATATAGAGTGTTGTGGGATGTTTGAGATCAAGTTAAAGAGCTCACTGAAGAAAAGCTGAAGGAGTCAGAACCCAGAGGCAATGAAGCATACAACTATATGACATGGAGCCAACCTAAGCTTTGCCCTTTATTGCTGTGTCATTTGGACAGTGCTGGTCCTGGAGAGGGTTGATTTACTCTAGGAAAGGAATTCTAAATTCCTTTCCCTAGTGGCTAGGACCACTAGGGAAGTACCACATATTCTGGGAGGCTCTCTTGTCCTCTGAAGAAGGTGAGGATCACCAGAAAATAGGATTGCTTGCTTTCCAGAAATCCCTAGGGCTTTTTTTGTGCACAGGCTCACTCAAGATATCCTATCTATTTCACCATTGCAAATCTCTCCTCTGACACAGCCATTACCCTGTTGCAGGCCCTTATCATCTCACGCTTGGACTATCATAATAGCCTGCTAGTGGGTCTGCCTTCATTAAGTCTCTCCCCTCTCCAATCCTCCTCTATTCAAAAACCAAAGTGATTTTTTTAAGTGCAGGTCCAACCATGTCACTTCCCTACTCAATAAATTACAGTGTCTCTCTATCATTTCCAGGATAAAATACAAAATTCTCCATTTAGTATTCACAGACCTTCATTACTTAGCTCTTCGCCTCCCACTTTTTCAGTCTTCTTACACTTTTCTTTCTAACACATACTTTGTTAGCCAGGGACATTGGCTTTAATCTTCTACAAACAAAAATACTCCAATAAAGAAGCGAGGGACCATCATTCAAAAGTGGGGGGAATGAAAGAAAGAAGATGCGAGCGACGGTCATGTTTTGTCAAGATCATCCTTTGTCTAGGGTGGGTCCCTTGTTAAGTGGTACCGATATCTCCTCCATCACTCAAAGAGGAAGGTTACTCCTAGGTTCCAAGGTCCTACCCAAGTGGTGAGGTGAGGATGGGAATATTTCTGGTAATGTGAGAATAGTTAATGGCAACACACTCAATTTCAGAATGCATTAATTCCCAGAGCTCCCAATAACCTGAGTCTCTGTCACATCATTAAAAAATAAAATATATCAGAATTTTACAGGTTGGGCTATAATTCCATTTCAGAATTCTCGAAACATGAGCCAACCCTCAGGAGTCTCTGCCTCCCTTGGTTTATGATCCCTATAGAACCACTCGATGGAATTACAGCTTTATTATGTATAATTGGCTATATATAATTCCATATTTTATTTTTATTTATCATTATTGTTAATTATACATGCATATAGTTGTCACTTATTGGAGTCTATAAATTGTGCTTGAAACATTTGCAGAGAGAGCTTATTTTCAAAAGGAAGAATAGTAGACCTTATGTAAGCAACTCATAGGAAATTCTCCTTCCCCCAACTCTCCTCTAAAGCAGTTAGCATGTCCAAGGATATCATTTCCAGATACATCCTTACAAAGGGACCCTGGGAAAATCACACCCCACAAAAACAGACACAGATTACCTCTGTATATATGTGAGCTGATCCCTTGAACTAAATATTTACAAAATTGAACTATTGGGAGTCAATCTTTTCCAGTCACCAGGAAATTATTGTCCTGGGATTGTAATACATACATTACACATGACCTGACCCACTTTAATATAACTTCCACAGTTCTTAACTTAACTCATATTTCTATAATCCTTTAAAGTTTGTAAAAGTCTGTAACTGTAGCTCGACAACAAAGCTCTAGACTTCTCAATAATTAATCATCTCTAGAGCTTATTTCAGCCTTCCTAAGGTCCAAGCTCTGGGAACATCTGAATCTGTCTTATCTAGGAAAATTCACTTCCTCTGCAGGCACTCCAGACTAACAAGACACAGAACAATAGAACATAGATCAAATTTATTACACAGAAGAAAATATAAAAAGATAAGTCATGTAAGCTCCTTGGGCTTCCATTTCCTTGAGTATAAAAATGAAGGAATATGACTATGTTTTCAGAGTTTCCTTTCAGCTCTAGTATAATAGTCCTATAGACCCATGAGTTGCAGCTAAGCTGAAAGGCAGTGAAAACTTTTGCCTTAGGAGGGTCCTATCATCTCCAGTAACCTGAAAGATTGTTCCAAACATGTTGGGCTCCTTAGGATGGAACCCAATTGTATGGGAAAAGAACTTTTGGTCACTAGACAGGTGATTCCCCTAACCTGGAACTACAATGTCTCACAGTACCAGTGAACAACAGTCCATTTTTCTATTTCTTGGCCTGCTCGTGATTCTTTTGTTCTTATGTTTTATTTGTTCTTATGTTCTCACTTCTAGTTCTCGGGTTCACTGCCATGAAACTTCTCTTCCCCTTTTGGCATTTCATCACTCCCTGATCTCTGCCTCCAGTTCTGTATGTCATCCAGTTTGTTTAGCCTCCTTCAGGAGGAAGGATTTAAGCTGTCTGTCTGTCTGTCTGTCTGTCTCTCTCTCTCTCTCTCTCTTTCTCTGACCTTTACATGGCTCACTATTACCTTGGTTTCTGGCTACTACTAAGGCTTTCAGGTTCCATAAAGCCCTTTACAGACTGCTTCCAGCCTATCTTACCAGGGTTATTGTATATTATTATATCTCATTATCTCACATTATATTCTAAAAAGTCTAATGTATTTACCGTTTTCTACAAGAACATTCCATCTACTACATCCAGGTCTTTCCAAAGGTTGCCCCCTTGCTTGGGATACACTCTTTCCTCCTCTCCACCTTGAAGAATCTCTAGTGAAAATGCCACCTGATCCCTCTGTCTACCAAAATCATATTTATTTGATATTTTTAAAAAATTTACTTAGAAGCAGTTTGATGACAGAGTGAACAGAGTTTCAGTCCAGGAGTTAGATCTGACCTCATAAACTTATTAGCTATGTGACCCTGGCCAAGTCACTTAACCCTATTTGTCTCTGTTTCCTCTTCTGTAAAATGAGCTGGAGGAGGAAATAGCAAATCACTCCGGTATCTTTGCCAAGAAAACCCCAAATGGGTTCATGAAAAGTCAGAAGTGTCTTAAAAGGCATGAATAACAAAAATGTATGTCTTCTCCCAATAGAATATAAGCTCCTCTAGAGCAGGAACTGTTTGGGGTTTTTTGTCTAGTTAAACCCAGCACTAACACAGAAAATTGAATTTAGTCAACATTACGTAATGCTTGTAAAAAAAGTGGATGCTGCACCGCTATTGCTGATGCTGCACTGCTATTGCTGGCACTGCCATCTATGTCTCCTTTCTCAGGAAAGTGTTACAGCTCTTACCATAAGGTAACCAGGGTCAAGACATGCTACTAGGCTAATTGCCATATTTCCAGCTTTACTTGGCCAACACATAAAAGCCCCTCAGGTAACTAGGAAGTCTTTTTGACCTACCCTCCTCCGACCTCACTTCTAACAATCTTAGGGCAACTAAATACCCTTTATTTCTTCCCGGTTTCAGGGTTTCATCTCCCACTTCCACTTCTCACTTTAATCCAATTCATGCACAAGTCAAAATACCACCATCTCAGTATCCTGATGCCACTGGTCTTCTTCGAAAATGAAGGACAAACAGAAAAAAAAACCCAAAAACATGCCACCAATTCCTAAGGAGACTGTCTGAAGAGGAGGAAAACACACTTTTCTATAAATCTAACTCTTGTCATATTCTCCCCATATACAAAGGTCAAGGCAAGCAAATTGCTCTGTAGCTTAGAGAAATCTCTTGAACACCCTATGAATACTAAAGAGGGGGAAGAAAGCTGGCAGCCTTCTAGCAACCCCACAAAGGACCAAGGCACGGCCCCTCCCCTAGTGCCTGACTTTATCTCATCTGATCCTCTCACTACTTTCGTGAGGTGGATAGTGTCTTAGTGTCCCCATGTTACTGAAGAAGAAATGAAGACTCAGGAAGATATCACTTGCAAAAGATCAAAGGCACGACTTAAAGATAGGCTCTCCAATCTCCAATCTATCATTCTTTTTATTATGCCACAGTATCTTCCCAATTATTGGAGTTTGAAGAGTTCTATGAGAGGAAGCTTCTATCTGTGGCTCCTATTGAGTGAAGATGCTTCATCTCAAGAGGTAGTGATAGAATATATGATAATCTGGTCCAAGTTACCACCTAGATAGTTACTTGAACTTCCATTCATACCCTCAGCTATTGTACCACATTAAAACAAGCTTCTTGCCTCAACTGAGTTGGTGGATACAACCTAAAATTAATCTTATAGTTCTTTAAGAATTGGTCATCTGCTTGAACAAAAATATTTATAGCAGTGCTCTTTGTGATGGCAAAAAATTGGGAAATGAGGGAATGCTCTTTGACTGGGGAATGGCTGAACAAATTGTGGTAATTGCTGGTGATGGAATATTATTGTGCTGAAAGGAATGATGAACTGGAGGAATTCCATGTGAACTGGAACAACCTCCAGGAAGTGATGCAGAGAGAAAGGAGCAGAACTACAGAGACTGATATACTGTGGCACAATCAAATATAAAGGTCTTTTCTATTAGCAGCAATGCAAGGATCCAAGATATTTCTGAGGGACCTATGAGAAAAAATGTTATCCACAGCCAGAGAAAGAACTATGGGAGTAGAAACACAGAAGAAAAACAACTGCTTGATCACATGGTTCAATGGGGATATGATTGAGAATGTAGACTCTAAATGATCACCCTAGTGCAAATATCAATAATATGGAAATAGGTCTTGATCAGTGACACATGTAAAACCCAGTGGAATTGCACATAGGCTAAGGGAGGAGGGTGGGAGGAAAGGGTTGGGAGGAGGGGAGGGAAAGAATATGAATCATGTAACCATGGAAAATTTTTCTTAATTAATCAATAAAAAAATTGCAATAAAAAAAAAAGAATTGGCCATCTGGCCTCAGATACTTCCTAGTTATGTGACCCTAAGCAAGTCACTTAACCTACATTGCCTAGCCCTTACCACTCCTCTGCTTTGGAACTGATATTTAGGATTAATTCTAAGAAAGAAGGTAAGGCTTTAAAAAAGAAAAGGTGAAATTGATGAAAGTCATACAAATAACTGAAAGCCCAACACGAATTTTGTGGCATGCATGGTAAAACAAGAAATGGCTTGAGGAGCAGAAGACCTTGATTAGAGCCCAGAGCCAATGATTACCATGTGATACTTACTAGCCTCAGTTTCTCATATATAAAATAGAGATAATAATAAACATGTCATTGATACATTACAGAGTTGTGGGGAAAATGTTACATCATTTTAAAGTATTTACTTAACACTCAACTTGAAATGAGGAACACTGTGGTTCAAATCCCAAATCTGGAATTTATTGGCTGAATGACCATGGACAAATCCCATATTCTCTTGAACCTCAGTTTCCTTATTTGTAAAATAGTATTGATAATAGTGCCTACCTCATAGGATTATTGTGAGGATCAAATGAGCCGAGATATGTGTAAAGCATCTTGCAAGCCTTAAAAAGCACTGCATAAATGTGAACTCTGATTATTACTACTAGACATGTTGAATCCATATAATATTTCTCAGTTAGCAAATAATTCCTTAGCCCAGGTGAGGAAAACCTTACTATCTCTGGACCGGTTGCCTCTTAATGATGTGTTCTTGAAAAACTCCCAGTGGTTTATGACTCCAACTAAGAATCATTATATCTTAATGACAGAGGGACTAGGTACCCACATGGTAGATTTGCATCATTTGGTTTTGTTTGCTATTTTACTTCCAGATTAGTTGTTACTCATTTATTTTAGTAGGAGGGCGGGGTACAGATGGGGAGAAAATGGCATCGACAAGGAAATTTAATGTGCCCTCTGCAAAAACCTCTCATCTGCAACTTTTCATCCTCACCTCCCTTCCCATTCTATTCCGCCCATGAAATTTCACTCCAGCTTCATTGGCCAGTCAACACTGGAAACCTGCCAAGGCTTTGGGAGGATTTGAGTCCTGAACAAAAGGTCCTTCCCCATGACGTGTATGTTTAAATTTAGTACTAAACCAAGGGAGGGAAAAGTAAAATATGTAAAATGTCAGTTTCTGACAGGCAGAAAATTAGAATTCATTCCCCCGAGACCCAAATGGACTTTTTTGCTTCCAGTCACTAAATATGACAAGGTTACAAGTTTTCAGTTTAATAACGAAGGACATTAAGTATGCCTATGAATTGGAGATACAGGTTGTGTATGTGTTGAGGGGAAAATGACACAAAGATATTCACTTGAGTAATTTAAAAAAATGAAAGAACTACAGAAAAGCAAAAACAGAAAAGTCAACAAATAATGCAGGAGAAAAGCTATGATTGGTGAGGAGCTGAAAGCTGATTGGTTCTGTTCTGCTCATGTCTAGTCTGTCCTTCCTCTGATCAGGGCTACTGGGAAGAAAAAAGCTTTTTTCTTGCCCAGGAAGGTCATTGTCTTGGTTAGAAGGCAGTCAATGCCAGTATGTTTAAGTAGGATATTCAGCATTCCACAAATACCTAAGTGCCTATACCGTGCATGGTGGGACTATTATTTGACAGACAATAAGAAGGTATTGCTTACTGTTCAATATATTTTGTCAGTGCTGGTTCAAAAACTTAACTTTTAAAATCTCGCCCAGAATACTGTATTGGACTTAGAATCAGAAAGCCTGGGTTCTGTCACTTGCTACAGTAGATCAGAGATAATGGACATTTTACAGATGAAGAAGCTGAGACTCAGAGAGATGAATGAGTGATAGAAAAAGCCCAGGAGGGGGACAATTCCCTGGATTGAGAGTCCGGAAGTCCTGAATTCAAATTTGGCCTTAGGCGCTTCCTAGCTGTGGGACCCTGGACAAGTCACTTAACAACCCCCATTGCCTAGCCTTTACTGCCATGGAACCAATACACAGTATTGACTCCAAGATGAAAAGGTAAGGGTTTAAAAGAAAAAGAAAAAGCCCTGGATGTAGCATCAGAAGACCTGAGTTTGAATCCCCATTCTATGATTTATTGTGATCTTGGACACATCTCTTTGCCAATTCGGACCTCAGATTCTTCATCTGTAAAAGGAGAGGTTTGGACCAAGTGACCTGTATACTAGCATTCTATGAATCATAGGATCCTAACTCTAGATGTAAAAAACAAACCACTTAGCTCAATTCCCTCAACTTTTAGTTGCAGAAACTGTCTGAGGAAAGTTATGTTAAGTTAAGTCTTACAGATAGTATAAGGGGCTGGATTTGAATCCAGGTCATGACTCCAGAATCAGTATTCTTCCTCCTGTTCCATGCTTCTTCCCTAGCTATCAAATTAAGACTTGCACTACACCTGCCTTGTAGGGTTAGGAAGTGTGAACCTTGTAAACCAACTGCTATATGAATGAGAGCTCTTTTTATCATCTCAGGATGGGGTGGTGAAAAAGATAAAAACTCTTGTGTATTTAAGACACTCCCTTGTAGTCCTATAGCTATTTATATGGGAAAACCTCGACTTTTTTCATTTACTCATGTATCCTTCTCCCATGAAAGTCAGCTACACTCATAAAAGCCAAGGAAAGGAAATCCACTGATTTTTTTGTAATTGACATTTCTATAGCACTTGAAGATTCACAAAGTTCTTCAACTATATTTTCTCATATGCTTGAGAGGATGGGAGAATCCATGGTGAAAATGTTTTTTCTAGCCTTAACTTTTTTGTCATAAATCCCTTTGGCTGACTGGTAAAATTTATGGACTCCTCGAAATGTTTTTTATTCTTAAAACAAAAATGCATTGGAGTTTAAAGGAAACCAATTATATTCTAAGAGAGTTGTGAAATATCAAATATTTTAAGTGAGTTCTTGAATTAAAAATTAAGGGCCTTTGTCTTTTAGTGGATATTTCTTCTATTGTATTAGAAACCTGGCCTAATGCACATTTCATGACTTCAAGAGGGCAGCCAGGTGGCACAGTGGATAGAGTGCCAGACCAGACCTGAAATCAGGAAGATACAAGTTCGAATCTGGCCTTGGACACTTATTGGTTCTTTAATCTCTACCCAACATCTTTGCCCTCTATCCTCTGTGCCACCTAGCTGCCCTGGTAAAAAAAAATTATTAAAATGCCCTATTCCTTTTTTTCTGAGTGTTTCTTGTACATTTGCTTCATTCAGATTCAGCTGCAGCTCTGAGGATTCTTGGGAAATCAATTTCTTTGATGTTTTCAAAGACCCCCCAAAAAATTCTTACAGTTTCACGTGCCAGCCGGGCACAGATAATGACTGTTCCTGCTTGTGGGAGTGCTAATTAGTGTGCTCATTAGAAACCCATAATCATTGCCCCGACCTGCCAGAGAACTCCAGTGTACCTCTTTGTAAAACAGATGTTTCGTATATGACTTTGACTAGTGTCCTGGTTTGCAAAGCATTTACATTTTCCTTTAGAAAAACTATCTCTAAATACTTATATGATCTACAGACCTCACTCCCTACTTTGTGATCCATTATAGTCCTCATCCTGACACCAGAGGCCTTTTACAATCTAGCTACTGCCTTTTTCTCTGGTCATCATCATCTCCCACTCCTCCACTGTGCATGAACTCTCTGCTCCAGCCAAACTGGGCTGCTGCCTCAAACACACATACACTCTCCCCTCACAGCCTTTGCTCACATCCTTCCCCTTTACTCAAAAGTTGTTGGTCATTTTGTGTGCAGCTCTTCACAATCCCCCTCTTGGGGAGGATTTCTTGGCAAAGAGGCTGGAGTGGAGTGCAGAAATTCATTATTTCCTTCTCTAGCTCATTTTACAGATGAGAAAACTGAGGCAAATAGGGTTACACAACTAGTAACTATTGTTATATTGTGTTTTATACCCCCCCCCCTGGGTCAACTGCTCTCTCCTGTGTCCTCACGGCCCTCTGGGAACATTCCGATATCCAACGGATCCACCTGTCAATCAACAGTGTGGACTCCTGGCTCCCAGAGATTCAATATAACACTATCTGAGGCTGGATTTGAACAGAGGAAGATTTGAACTCCAGGCCAGGCCCTCTATCCCCTGTGCTACCTGGATGTCCTGGAAAAACAAACAAACAAACAAAATGTTAAAATGCCATATTCCTTTTTTTTTTCAAAATCCCTTTCCTTTAATTCAAGTTCTTCTTCCTCCAAAAAACTGTACCAAATTCTTGCAACACATATGCCATTTATATGCTTTAGTTGTATGTGTTCCAACAATGCAAATTAGAATGTAAATTTTTTTAGGGATAGGATACTTATTTTTGTCTTTGAATCCTGAACACTTAGCATAGTGTCTTGCACATACTGTTTTAGGTACTATACATGTCTGAGATGAATTGTTGAGTATGTTTTCTTCTCAATTAGATCTGAAGCTCCTTATTATATCTCTTTATATCCTCTATGTCATCTTTTGTTGTCATTCAGTCATTTCTTTCAAGTCTGACTCTTTCTGACCCCATTTGGGGTTTTTGTTGGCAAAGAGACTGGAGTGGTTTGTCATTTCCTTCTCTGACTCGTTTTACAGGTGAGGAAACTGAGGGAAACAGAGTTAGTGCCTTGCCCAAAGTCACACAACCAGTACATGTCTGAAGCCAGATTTGAATTCTGGAAGATGAGTCTTCTTGACCAAAGGCTCACCACTCTACCCACTGGGCCACCTCGCTGCCCTCCATATTATCTATTACAGTGTTTTATCTATGGGGTTTATTCAATCAGTATTTGTTTGATGCCTTGAATGATATTATATGTGATCACTGGTACCTTTTAGAAGAGAACCTACCAATGGAATTGTTATAGTGGAGTGGTACATCACCAAAGATAAGAAAAGCACCCATTGGTTCAACTTCCACTTTTATTTCCAATCTCAATTTCTTCATCTGTCAAATGAACTAAATGAAATCTAAAATTCCTTCTAGCTTTATTCTATCAAACCCAGTTTGCTTTTAGAATAGGAAGGACTGTTACTGAAAAGCTTAATCTAATATTTTACTTTAAAAATTGTGCCTAACTTGGGAGATGTTAGCTAACAAATGAGAAAGAAAGATGGCAAAGTAGAAGGAAACAGTCTAGCCTGGGTTTCCCCACAACAAATTCATCAAAGATTTTAAAAAGAGCACAAGACCAAGCAGTGATGGAGAAATCTAAGGAGAAATTATAGTGGATCTTTTTTCAGTCGAAAATTTAAAATTTCTTCCTACAGACAAGTAACCAAGGAAAATACTGTGGAACACTGGCTTTGATTTCAGAGCCAAATCATGGAATACACCCTCAGTCTCTGCTCAGGTGAGCCAGTAGTTCTATCATTTTTGACCCCAGAACACAATGTATTTACTACACTAGGTGGACTCATAAACTAGGAACAGACCCAACTCCATCCCTCTGACCATAAAACAGGATTTAGGATTAGGTCCAAGAGTGAGTGACCAAAGAATGGGCTGCAGAAGCAAGTATTGACTTAGAGCTCTCTTACTCTGAACCTTCAGTCTCCCATCTAGCTGATGGGATTTAAGGGTATCAATAGTCTGATGGAGCTCCATCTAGGTCCAAGTCTATAATTGTGTTACCTAGCACCAAAACAAAAGCTTGAGCCTAAGAAAACCAGGAGAGAAGAAATCAATGTACCAGACCAGATCATTTTAGGGTCTGCTGAAAGTTTGTAACTCTCTGACTAGAGCCACCACTGTGATCCAAGAAGAACTTAGCAATCATAGCTATGAATGTGAATGGAATGGACTCACCCATAAAATTGAAGAAGATAGTAGAATGGATTAAAAAACAGAATTCAAAATTTTGTTGTTTACTGGAGATACACTTGAAATATAGAAAGACACACGGATGGTTAAGATGATAAGGTGAAGAAGAATCTATTATACTTTAGCTAAAGTAAAAATTACAGGTATAGCAATCATCATCTTAGACAAAGCAAAAGCAAAAATAGGCCTAATTAAAAGAGGTAACAAGGGAAATAAGTTTGTTTTAAAAGTACAATATACAAGGGGGCAGCTGGATGGCTCAGTGGATTGAGAGCAAGGCCTAGAGATGGGAGGTCCTGGGTTCAAATCCAGACTCAGACACTTCCTAGCTGTGTGACCCTGGGCAAGTCACTTAACCCCCATTGCCTATAACAAATAAAATTAACATACAAGGATATATATAAAAAAGATATTAGGGTTTAAAAAAAGTATAATATACAAGGAATTAATAATAATATCAATACAGAACATATATGTATCAAATGGCATAAAATCCAAATTGTGCAGGGAAAAGTTAAATCAATTAAAGGTGAAAATAGAGAGTAAAGTCATAATAATTGGGAACCTCCATTTAGCCCTCTCAAATCAAGATAAATATAACCATGATATAAACAAGAATTTGGAAATTAATCGAATTTTATAAAGTTAGATATGATGGGACAATTCTGAAAGACTTATGATGGAAAATGCTATCTACCTCCAGAGAAAGAACTGTTGGAATCATCTTTCACATCAATGTATTTTTGGTTTTATTTTGGGGTTTTTGTTACTTATGACTTTGTTCTTACAATAATGACTAATATGGAAGTGTGTTTTGCATAACAATAAAAATCAAAAGGAATATAGCATGGTAAAAAAAAGTATACATTTTTCTCAGATGGACTTGGCACTTCATCATATATATAGGGTATAAAAACTTCACAAACAAATGCAAGGAATAGAAATATTCAATGCAGGCTTATCAGAAAATAATGTAGTAAAAATTAAATTCAATACAGTGCCTTAGGCATAGATTAAAAATCAATTGGAAACTAAATAATGTAATCCTAAAGAATGAGATAGTCAAAGAACAAATCATAAAAAAAATCAATAATTTCACTAAAGATAATGACAACAATGAGACAATATACCAAAGCAATACTTTGGGAAATTTTATAAATAAATTCTATCAAATGTTTAAAAAATAACTAAATCTAATATTATATATACTCTTTGGGGAAAACATGACAAAGAAGAGGTCCTACTAAATTTCTTCTATGACAGAAATGTGGTTTTGATACCTAAATCAGGAGAGCAAAAGCAGGTAAAGAAAACTATATACCAATTTCCCTAATGAATGTTGATGCAAAAATTTTAAATAAAATACTAGGCAAGGAAGTAATAGCAACATATCACAGGTAACTCTGACCAAGATGGTCTTCATAAATATATAATGAATGCAAAGCAGGTTCAGTATTAGGATATTATAAGCATAATTGATCATATCAATAACAGAAACAATATAAATCATACAATCATATCAATAGATATAGAAAAAACTTTTGGTAAAATACCACACCCCATTCTTTCTAAAAGCACCAGAAAACATAGGAATAAATGGGACATTTTTAAAATTATAAGTAGAACAAAGTATGAACATTATCTGTAATGAGGACATAGAAGTCTTTCCAATAAGATCAGGAGTGAAGCAAGGATGTCTATTATTCCATTATTAATCCATATTGTACTAGAAAGGCTATTTATGGCAATAAGAAAAAGAAAAAAATAAATAGAAAGAATAAGCATAGGCAACAAGGAAGTGAAATTATCTTTTTGTCAATGATATAGAGCCCAGGAACCCAGGAAAATCAAGAATCTAGTTGAAACAATGACAACTTTAGCAAAGTTTCTAGATTTTATAAACCCACACAACTTAGCAGTGTTTCTATATATTATGAAATCCAGAAGGAAGAGACAGAAAGAGTAATTTCAATTAAAATAATTAGACAGTACAAAATTCTTGGGAGCCTACTTGCCAAGACATACCCAGAAAATATATAAACACAATTTCAAAATTCTCTCCAAGCAAATAAAGACAAATCTAAATACAACAATTGGAAAAATATTAATTGATCAGGGGTAGGCTGAACTAATATAATAAAAATGACAATATAATATAACATACATTGATTTACTTATTCAGTACCATACCAATCAAATTACAAAAGGATTATTTTATAGAGCTGGAAAAAAATAATAACAAAATTCATCTGGAGGCACAAAATGTCAAGAATATCAAGGGAATCAATGAAAAAAATATGAAAGCAGAGAGGGGTTTCTAGCAGTGCCAGATAGCAAATTATATTACAAAATGACATCATCAAAATAATTTGAAACTGGATAAGAAATAGAGTGGTTGGATCAATGGAATAAAGTAGGTACATAATACACAGAATCAAATGAGCACAGTAGACTAGTGCGTGATAAACCCAAATATCCCAGCTAATGGGGAAAAAACTCATTCTTTGATTAAAAAAAAAAAACTTTTGGGAATACTAGAAAATAGTCTGACAGAGAAAGTAGGCATAGACCAACATTTCACACCATATATAAAGATAAGCTCAATGTCTAAATGATTTAAACATAAAGGGTGATATTGTAAGCAAATTGGGAAAGAATGGGAAAAAATTACCTCTCGTATCTATGATAGGGGAAGAAATTATGACCAAATGAGACAGAGGGGTTAACAATAGATAATATGGATAATTTTGATTATATCAAATCAAAAAGCTCTTTTACAAACAAAACCAATGTAACCAAAATTAGATGAAAAGCAAAAAACTAGAGGGACGGGGGAATTTACAGCAAGTTTCATTGATAAAGGTCTCATTTCTCAAATGAGAATTGAGTCAAATTTATAAAAAAAATGGGCTTCATTTGCAATTGATAAATGATTAAAGGATATGAACAAGCAGTTTTTCAGAAAGAGAAATCAAAGCTATCAACATTCATATGAGAAAATATTCTAGTCACTAATAAATTAGAGGAATGCAAATTAAATCAACTCTGAAAATTACCTCATGCCCATCAGAATGGCTAACATCACAGCAAAATGACAAATGCTATGGGGATGTGAAAAATAGGCACAGTAATGCACTATTAGTAGAGCTATAAACTAGTCCAACCACTCTGGACAACAATTTGGAATTATGCCCAAGGGGCTAAAAAATTGTGTAAACCTTTTGACCCATCAAAACTCCTACTAGGACTCCACCTCAAATCAAAGAAAAAGGAAAAGGCAAAGAATTAGAAACTGAAAAGATGCCTATCAAATGGGGAATGGCTAAACAAGTTAGGGTATACTAATGTAATTGTATACTATTGTACTATAAGAAATGGTAAGAATGCTTTAAGACTTTAAAATAAAATTAAAAATTAAATTAATGATGCAGAAAACTTAGAAGAAAAACTTGAAAGGGAAATTAACTACCTTAGCATAAAATGTACAAAAATTTACTCACATTACATACTCCTTGTAAATTAGAATTTACCAAACAGAAGTTAATGACTCTTTAAGACAAAAAGAAATGTTAAAAACCAAAATTGAAAAATTGAAGGAAAAAAAAAAGAAAATGTAGCATCTCTAATCAAAAACAACAGACCTGAAAAATATGTTAAAGACAGATAAGACTCATTGGCCTATATAAAAACCATGGCCAAAAACAAAAAAAGAACCTAGTGATCCTATCACAAGAAATTGTAATTGTAAAAGAAAATTGCCCCGGAACTTATTATGACATAAAAGCAAAGTTAAAATAGAAAGAATCACCTAGTTATGAAAAATGACCCAACTGAAAATTCTCAGGAATATCAGAGCCAAACCCCAGAGCTTTCAGGTCAAAGAAAAATTGCTGTAAGAAACACCAGAAAAGCAGAAAGAAAGAGTTCGAATACTAAATATCAGTCAGGATTACACAGGATATCTTTACTTTAAAGGGGCAGAATATGAAATTTGATATCCTAAAAGGCAAAAAAATAATAATAATAAGCTAATACTGAGTTAAATTGAGTATAATCCTATGGAGGAAAAAAATGTAATTTAAAAAAGCTTCAGAAAGAAAAGATTACCAAAGTGAAAGAAAAATTAATTAAATTAATAAATAGAACTAAGGAACTAGGAACCAATTTTTAAAATGATAAAATAGGTAAACTATTAGCTAATTAGAATTTTTAAATGAGAAGCAGTATATACTATTGAAAATAAAAAAGAATTCACAACAAATAATGAGGAAATAAAGGGACTTATTAGCACTATTATTAGAACTACTCTGCCCAACTATATGCCAATAAAATTGACATCTAAAATGAAGACATAAAAATTTACCAAAATATTAAAAATCCTGAATAGGACAAGAAATAGAAATTTTAAATAACCCAACCTCAGTGAAAGATATTTTAAAACCACAACTAAGTTCCAAAAGGAGAAAAAAAGCAATCTAGAATCATCTGGATTGGTAAACTAATTCTTTCAAAGAAAAAACAATTAATTCCAATATTACACAAAATTTTTGCATGAATAGGAAAAGAAAGTATTTAACCAAATTCATTCTATGATACAAAGTGGTCTTACTACCCAAACCAGGAAGAATAGCAATAAAGAAAACTGTAGACCAATACTCCTAAAGAACATAGATGCAAATGTTTTAAATAAAATGCCAACAAGGGGGTTGCAGCAATATAACACCAAAGATTGTACACCAGGATGGATTTATATTGTGATAAAGAGTTGATTCAAAAGAAGGAAAAATAGCAACATGATAGACTATATTAGTAAAAAGAACAACAAAAAATATTTCTATTGGTAAGTTCAGAAAAAGCTTTAATAAAATAAAAACTCATTCCTCTTAAAAACACTTGAAAATATAAGAATAAATAGATCTTTCCTTGACATATGCAGTTTCTATCTAAAACCAAGAGCTATTATTACATGATGTGGAATAAATTAAAAGCCTTTCCTAAAAAATCAAGAATAAAGAAAGAGAACATCCTTTATTATCACTATTATTTGATATAGTGCTAAAAATGGTAGAGAAGCGGGGGAAAAAGAAATTGAGGCATAGGCAAAAAACCCTTAAATTATTACTTTTGAGATGACATGAAGTTTTATTTAGAGAACCCTAAAGAATCTACTAAAAATTAATTGAAACAATAACTAATGTAAATTTGCAGAAAATAAAAATAAATCTACAAAAACTGTCAGCATTTTTGTATATCACCAAAAAAATCCTGAAGGAAGATATGGAAAGAGAAATTCCACTTAAAATAACAATAAAATGTTATGAAATATTTGGATATTTATCTACAAAGACACACAGGAACTATCTGAATGCAATTACAAAACACTTTTTATGGAAATCCAGAACTAAAACGGTTAGAGAAATATTAATTTTTCATGAGTAGGCCAAGCAAATATAATAAAAATGATATTACCTAGATTAATTTATTTATTCAGTGTCCTACCAATCAAACCGCCAGCAGATTACAGAGCAAAGGGAAAAAATATTGGAATTCATTTAGAACCAAAAAAATCAAGAATCTTAAGATAAAGAGTTAACCGAAAATGGGAAGAGGGCCCTAGCAGTTCCAGATTGGTCTCAAACTCTACTGAAAATGATACCCCTTAAAATTATTTGATACTGTTGAAAAAAAAAACAATCAAACCAATAAAAAAGATCAGAGACATTACAGGAAAAAAGAAAGCTACTAACCTAGTGTTCAATAAACCCAATGATTCCAACTAGACTCATTATTCAGCAAAAACTGCTGGGAAAACTGGCTAGCAGATTGACAGAAACTGGATTAGACAAAAACTTCGCACTATATACCAAGAAAAGTTCCAAATGAGAAGATACATTCTAAATATAAAATAATGCATTTTAAACAAATTAAAGGAATAAGGAAAAAATTAGCTTTTCTTTCAGATCTCATGACCAAACAAGGGATAAAGAGGATTACAGAAAAAAAAATGGACAGTTTTGATCACATGAGATTACAGTTTTTTGCACAAATAAAAACAATGCTGTTAAAACTAGATGGGGGAAAAATCTGCATCAAGTTTCTCTGACAAAGATCTCCTTTCCAAGACATACTGTATAAGGAAATAGATTGAAATTTATGAGTCATTCCCCAATTAACAAATGGTGAAGAGATATAAATAGGCAGTTTTCGGAGGAAAAAAATCTTAATGATCTATAGTCATATTAAAAAAATGTTGCAAAGCACTAACCATTAGAGAAATACAAATTAAAACAACCTTGAGGGCAGCTAGGTGGCTCAGTGGATAGTCAGACCTGAAAAAGGAGATCCTAGATTCAAATATGATCTTATACACTTTACAGCTTTGTGACCCTGGGCAAGTCACTTAATCCCAACTGCCTGGCCCTTACCATTCTTCTGCTTTGGAATTGATTAGTATTCATTCTAAGTCAAAGATTTTAATAAAGATTTTAAAAAGACAACTCTGAGATTTTGCCTTCCCAGTAAGAATGACAAATCTGACAAAAAAGACAATGAAATGTTGGCAAAGCTATGGAAAAACAGGCACATCAATGTGCTATTAGTAGAACTATGATTTTATCCAACAATTCTATAAAGCAATTTGGAAGCATGTCTATAAAAAGTTACTAATTTGTGCATATTTGTTGACCTAATTATATGACCAATTCATCAAAAAAACAAAAAGGGAAAGGACCTCTATGTACAAAAATATATCATCTCTTTTTTCAGGTAGCAAAGAACTAGAATCTAAATAAGTGGCTTTCTGTTGAACAATGGTTGAACAAAATATGGTATATGAATGTAATGGAATATTATTATACATTAAGAAATGACAAATGCTGTTGGACAGGGTGGCATATGCCTGCTACTAGAAAGACTGAGGCTGGTAAATCACTTGAGCTCAGAAATTCTGAGCTGATTTTAGACTCAGATTATGGCCAGTCGGGTGTCTATAGTAAATTCAACACTCCAATGAGCCCCCAGGAATGTAAACCACCAGGTACACATTAGGCAAAATAAATGAAAAACAAAACACTATATTTTTATGTTTTCTTTACTGGCCAAGTGAAAGGGGATAACCATTTTTCACTTGCTGTAAAATTTAACAAAAAAGTCTTATACTGAGCATCAATAATCCTTGAGTACAAAATCTATAAGGAATTAAATCAATTTTACAAAAAAAAATCAAGCCATTCCCCAATTGATAAATGGGCAAGGGAAATAAATAGGCATTTTTCAGATAAAGAAATCAAAACTATCAATAAGCACATGAAAAAGTGTTCTAAATCTCTCATAATAAGATAAATGCAAATCAAAACAACCCTGAGGTACCACTTCACACTTAGCAGATTGGCCAATATGACAGTGATAAATGTTGGAAGGGATATGGCAAAATTGGGTCTCTAATACACTGCTGGTGGAATTGTGAAATGATCCAGCCATTCTGGATGGCAATTTGGAACTATACCCTAAGGGCTTTAAAAGATTGCCTGCCCTTTGATCCAGCCACACCGCTGCTGGGTTTGTACACCAAAGAGATAATAAGGAAAAAGACTCGTACAAAAATATTTATAGCCAAGCTCTTTGTGTTGGCAAAAAATTGGAAAATGAGGGAATGCCCATCAATTGGGGAATGGCTGAACAAGTTGCGCTATCTGTTGGTGATGAAATACTGTTGTGCTCAAAGGAATAGTGAACTGGAGGAATTCCATGTGAACTGGAATGACCTCCAGGAATTGATGCAGAGTGAAAGGAGCAGAAGCAGAAGAACATTGTACACAGAGATAGATACACTGTGGCACAATCGAACGTAACAGACTTCTCTACTATGAGCAATGCAATGATCCAGGACAATTCTGAGGGATTTATGAAAAAGAACGCTATCCACATCCAGAGAAAGAACTGTGGGAGTAGAAACACATGGTTTGTGTCTCTTGATCACATGGTTCAATGGGGATATGGCTGGGGATGGAGACTCTAACTGATCACTCTATTGCAAATATTAATAAGATAGAAATAGGTCTTGATCAATGATACATGTAAAATCCAGTGGAATCACTCATTGTCTATGGGAGGGGGAAGGGAAGGAGTAGAGGGATAAAACATGAATCATGTAACCAAGGGAAAATATTCTAAATTAATTAAATTTTTTAAAATGTTTAAAAATAATGTTGAAAAAATAAATAATCCTTGAGTATTGTTAGGCAATTTATTGAACCTCTCTGGATTTTAGTATCCTTATCTATGGAATGGGGCTATTTCTGAAATACTTTTGAGATTTTGCAGATGCAATCACTACAGATTGTAAGCACTCCATGCTGTTATGATCATCGTGAGTTGCTATAGCCAAAAACTTTATCACTTGGCATCACTTTTGGTGATAAGCAGGCTTTAAAATAGGAGTAATAAAACTCATTTATTGAAAAAAGAGACAACACACTCATTATAAAATATTTAAGAAATCATTGGCGTTTTTTCTGGGTTAAGATGGTGGCAAAGTAAAAAGCAACTGCTTGACCTCTCCTAACCCATGCATGTAGGACTCCTCAAGAAGACATAAAAACAAATCCAGATGAGAGAAGGGACCCCACAACAGGGTGCAGCATTGAAGGTACATGGAATCTGGGCATTTCCATGCTATAAAGGAGTGAAACAGCTCTCACTAAAACGTGAGCTGAGCAACCCCCTCCCTCACCCCACAACACCTACAGTGCCAAAGCCAGCACCCAAGACTAAGAGCAAGTTTGGGGCACCCATTAAGTCTCTGGCAGCTCACCAGGGCTTGTTCCTGGGAGTAGCAAGACTTAAGACCGCCAAGAGGCTAAAGAACTCACGGACTTTGAACACAGACCTTGAGCGCAGGCTCAGGTGAAGGTGCAGACACAGGTGCTGATTAAGGCGCAAACAAAGTGGCTGATCCTGAGGGCAGGAGTGGACCTTGAGTGGGGACCCAGGGCAGAGAGGTGCTTGACTATGGAAGCAGCTCCCTGAGACTGTTAAAGGAGATTCAGGCAGAAGAACAATCAAGGAGACCACCAGGAGGCTTGACCCAGAGAACAACTAGACCTGAGACTTCAGGAGCCTAAAGGGCTCAGACAGATCCTGGGCACGAGCATAAAGCTGAGAGGGCACGCAGCTCACAATGGCAAGCCAGAATCAGGAAAACCAGAAGAGAAAGATAAAGAAGAAACCTTTAACACTCTACAACTTTTACACAGAAAATATCCAGACAACAGAGCAGAGGAGAACAAACAAGTAACCATATCCAAATCTTCTCAAAACAATGAAAACGGGTCGCAAGGTCTTGAAGAGTTCAAATCTGAGATTAAGAGAAAGATGGAAGAGATCTGTCAAGAAAATAACAGTTTAAAAGGCAGAATTTCACAATTTGAAAGTGAGGCAAGTAAATCAAAGACCAGAAATGACCAGATTGAAAAGGAAAACCAAAAGATTGTAGCTGAAAACCAAAAGATTGTAGCCAAAAACCAGAATCTAAAGGCTAGAGTTGGGCAAATCGAAAAAGATTTGCCTCCAAATCAAAAGAATTGATAAGCAAATTGGAGACCAAAATCAAACAGCTGGAAAACAGGACAGACCAAATTGAAATGGAAAATCAAAAGCTTAAAGCAGAAAATCAGTCTTTAAAGACAAGAATTGGGCAAGTAGAAGCCAATGATCTATCAAGACAGCAAGAACAAATAAAACAAAGTCAAAAGACTGATAAAATAGAAGAAACATGAAATATCTCAATGAGAAACTGACTGATCAAGAAAACAGGTGTAGAAGAGACAATCTGAGAATCATTGGACTTCTTGAAAAAGTAGAAATTAATAGAAATTTGGACTCCATACTAAAATAAATTATTCAGCAAAATTGCCCTGAAGTTCTACAAGAGGGCAATATAGACATTGAAAGGATCCATAGATCACCCTCTACACTAGACCCTGAAAAGACAACCCCCAGGAATATAATAGTCAAATTCAAGAGCTTCCAAGTAAAAGAAAAAATTTACAAGAAGCCAGAGACAATTCAGATATCAAGGAGCACCAATCAGAATCACACAGGATCTGGCAGCCTCCACACTAAAAGACTGCAAGGCTTAGAATATGATATTCAGAAAGGTAAGAGAAATGGGTCTACAACCAAGGATCACTTACCCATCAAAACTGACTATATTCTTCTAGGGGAAAGTTTGGGCATTCAACAAGATAGAAGATTTCCAAGTATTTGCACAGAAAAGACCAGGACTAAATGAAAAGTTCAATATCCAAACACAAAAATCAAGAGAAACATGAACAGGTAAATAAGAAACAGAAGGGAAAGTAAGAAAACTCATATTTTTTAAATTTGCCTCTTTAAGGGCTTCAATAAAATTTAATTATTTGTATTCCTATGTGGAGAAATGTTATGTATAATTCTCTGTAGTGAACTCTATTCACCATTATAGTATTCACGATTATAGTAATTAGAAGAATTATTCATAGGGAGAGGTTGGAATACTAAATGGTCTAAGATGATATGGGTGGGTGGGAAAGAGAGGGATGATTAGGAGAGGACCCCAAGAGAATCTTGAAGGAATGAGAAAAATAGGATATTCTATTACAAATGAAGAGGGCATGGGAAGGGGAAGGGATGAATACTATTATAAGAAGGAGAGGAAGAGAGCATTACGAGGTAATATTTAAACCTTACTCTCAGTGTAATTAACCCAGAGAGGGAAGAGTAGCTTTAACCACTGGGTTATAAAACTCTATCTAACCCTACTGAGAAAGTCAGAAGGGATAAACCAAGGGGAACAGAGGAGTGGGGAGTTCAAAAAAGGGAGGGGAGAAGAAGGGGGAGGAAATTCATTAGGCCTTAAAAATAAAAAGAGGGGAATAATAAAGAAAGGGAAGAAAATCAAGGGAGGGGACAAGGGTTACTGGCTTAAAGCAAACCACTGGTTTAAAAGGAAATAGTGTAAGAAAAAGAGGTAGAACTAGGAGAGGATACCAAAATGTTAGGTAATACACAACTGATAATTATAACTCTGAATGTGAATGGGATGAACTCACCCATAAAACAGAAGCAAATAGCAGAGTGGATTAGAAACCAAAATCCTATCATATGTTGTCTACAAGAAACACATATGAGGCAGGTGGACATACACAAGTTTAAGGTAAAGGGCTTGAGCAAAATCTTTTGGGCTTCAAATGAGAAAAAAAAGGCAGGAGTGGCAATCATAATTTCTGTCAAAACCAAAGTAAAAATAGATATGATTAAAAAAGACAGGGAAAGTAATTACATCCTGATAAAAGGCAGTATAGACAATGAGGAAATAAAAGTGCTCAATATGTATGCATCAAATGGCATAGCATCCAAATTCGTAAAAAAGAAACTGGTAGAGCTCAAGAAGGAAATAGATAGTAAAACCATACTAGTGGGAAATCTAAATATTCCTCTTTCAGACCTAGATAAATCAAACCAAAAGAATAAATAAGAAAGAGATAAGAGAGGTGAATGAAGTCCTAGAAAAATTAGACTTAATAGATATGTAGAGAAAAATAAATAGGGACAAAAAGGAATACACCTTCTTTTCAGCTATACATGGTACATTCACAAAGATTGACCATGTAATACGGCATAGAAACATTGCAAACAAATGCAAAAGAGCAGAAATAATAAATGTAACCTTCTCAGATAATAATGCAATAAAAATAATAATTAGTAAGGGCACCTGGACAGGCAAATCAAAAACTATTTAGAAATTAAATAATATGATTCTCCAAAACCAGCTAGTCAAAGAAGAAATCATAGAAACAATCAACAATTTCATTGAAGAGAATGACAATGATGAGACATCCTACCAAACTCTGTGGGATGTGGCCAAGGCAGTACTCAGGGGAAAATTTATGTCCTTGACTGCATATATTAACAAATTAAGGAGGGCAGAGATTAATGAATTGGGCATGTAACTTAAAAAATTAGAAAGTGAACAAATTAAAAATCCCCAGATGAAAACTAAGTTAGAAATACTAAAAATCAAGGGAGAAATTAATAAAATCGAAAGCACAAGAATTATTGAATTAATAAATAAGACTAGAAGCTGGTATTTGGGAAAGACAGATAAAATAGACAAAGTACTAGTCAATCTAATAAAAAAAGGAAAGAAGAAAACCAAATTGACAGTATCAAAGATGAAAAGGGAGACCTCACCTCTAATGAAGGGGAAATTAAGGAAATCATTAAAAATTATTTTGCCCAATTATATGGCAATAAATATAGCAATCTAGGAGATATGGGTGAATATTTACAAAAATATGAATTGCCTAGATTAACAACAGAAGAAATAGAATACCTAAATAATCCCATATCAGAAATAGAAATTGAACAAGCCATCAAAGAACTCCCTAAGAAAAAATCGCCAGGGCCTGATGGATTCACAAGTGAATTCTATCAGACATTCAAAGAGCAACTAATCCCAATACTACACAAATTATTTGATATAATAAGCAAAGAAGGAGTACTACCAAATTCCTTTTATGACACAAATATGGTACTGATTCCAAAGCCAGGTAGATCAAAAACAGAGAAAGAAAACTACAGACCAACCTCCCTAATGAACATAGATGCAAAAATCTTAAATAGAATACTAGCAAAGAGACTCCAGCAAGTGATTAAGAGGATCATCCACCATGATCAGGTGGGATTTATACCAGGAATGCAAGGATAGTTCAACATTAGGAAAACCATCCACATAATTGACCATATCAACAGTCTAACAAACAAAAATCACATGATTATCTCAATAGATGCTGAAAAAGCCTTTGACAAAATACAGCACCCATTCCTATTGAAAACCCTGGAAAGTCTAGGGATAGAAGGACCTTTCCTAAAAATAATAAACACTATATACCTAAAACCATCAACAAACATCATATGCAATGGAGATAAATTAGAAGCCTTCCCAATAAGATCAGGAGTGAAACAAGGATGCCCACTATCACCTCTATTATTCAACATTGTACTAGAAACACTAGCAGTAGCAATTAGAGAAGAAAAAGAAATTGAAGGTATCAAAATAGGCAAGGAGGAGACTAAGCTATCACTCTTTGCAGATGATATGATGGTCTACTTAAAAATTCCTAAAGAATCAACTGAGAAGCTTGTAGAAATAATCAACAACTTTAGCAAAGTTGCAAGATACAAAATAAATGCACATAAATCATCAGCATTTCTATGTATTTCCAACACATCACAGCAGCAAGAGGTAGAAAGAGAAATACCATTTAAAATCACCCTAGATAATGTAAAATACTTAAGAATCTATCTACCAAAACAAACACAGTAAGTATACGAAAACAACTACAAACACTTTCCAAACAATTAAAACTAGATCTAAACAATTGGAGAAACATTGATTGCTCATGGGTAGGACAAGCTAACATAATAAAAATGATCATTCTACCCAAATTAATTTACCTATGTAGCGCCATACCTTTCAAACTATCAAAAAACTTTTTCACTGAATTAGGAAAAACTATAACAAAATTCATTTGGAATAACAAAAGATCAAGAATATCAAAGGAAATAATGAAAAAATGTGAAGGAAGGGGGCATAGCAGTACCAGAAATTAAACTATACTATAAAGCAACAATCATCAAAACAATATGGTACTAGCTAAGAGACAGAAGGGAGGATCAGTGGAATAGACTTGGGGTTAATGACGTCAGCAAGACAGTGTATGATAAACCCAAAGAGCCCAACTTTTAGGACAAAAATCCACTATTTGACAAAAACTGCTGGGAAATTTGGAAAACAATATGGGAGAGATTAGGTTTAGATCAACATCTCACACCCTACACCAAGATAAATTCAGAATGGATCAATGACTTGAATATAAAGAGGGAAACTATAAATAAGTTAAGTGAACACTAAATAGTATACTTGTCAGATCTCTGGGAAATGAAAGATTTTAAAACCAAGCAAGAGTTAGAGAAAATTACAAAATGTAAATTAAATGGTTTTGATTATATTAAGCTAAAAAGCTTTTGTAAAAACCAAAACAATGTAGCCAAGATCAGAAAGGAAACAACAAATTGGGAAAAAATCTTTATAACAAAAAACTCTGACAGGGGTCTAATTACTCAAATATACAAGGAGTTAAATCAATTGTATAAAAAATGAAGCCATTCCCCAATTGATAAATGGGCAAGAGACATGAATAGGCAATTTTCAGGTAAAGAAATCAAAAGTATCAATAAGCACATGAGAAAGTGTTCTAAATCTCTAATAAATAGAGAAATGCAAATCAAAACAACTCTGAGGTATCACCTCACACCTAGCAGATTGGCTAAAATGATAGCAGGAGAGAGTAATGAATGCTGGAGGGGATGTGGCAAAATTGGGACATTAATGCATTGCTGGTGGAGCTGTGAACTGATCCAACCATTCTGGATGGCAATTTGGAACTATGCTCAAAGGGCTATAAAAGAATGCCTGCCCTTTGATCCAACCATACCACTGTTGGGTTTTTACCCCAAAGAGATCATAGATAAACAGATTCGTATGAAAATATTTATAGCTGCGCTTTTTGTGGTGGCAAAAAACTGGAAATGAGGATATGTCCTTCAATTGGGGAATGGCTGAACAAATTGTGGTATATGCGGGTGATGGAATACTATTGCGCTCAAAGGAGTAATAAACTAGAGGAATTCCATGTGAACTGGAAAGACCTCCAGGAACTGATGCAGAGCGAAAGGAGCAGAGCCAGAAGAACATTATACACAGAGACTAATACAGTGTGGTAAAATCGAATGTAATGGATTTCTGTACTAGCAGCAATGCAATGACCCAGGTCAATTCTGAGGGACTTATGGAAAAGAATGCTACCCACATTCAGAGGAAGAACTGCAGAAGAGGAAACAAAGAAGAAAAGCAACTGCTTGAACATATGGGTTGAGGCAGACATGATTGGGGATGTAGACTCGAAACTACTACACCAATGCAACTATCAACAATTTGAAAATAGGTCTTAATCAATGACACATGTTAAAACCAGTGGAAATGCATATGGGCCATGGTAGGGGGGGAGGTCGGGGTGTGTAGGGGAAAGTAAGAGCATAAATCATGTAACTCTGTTAACTTTTCTAAAAAATAAATATTAATAAATGTTAAAAAAAAAAAAGAAATCATTGGCCACATCACTTTGCTTTGAAGAGACAAAGCATCTACATGGACCAGTGCTGGAGTGGTTTTCATTTGTCAAAGCCAAAACCTGGTTACCGACCTTTTGGCAATGAATCTTCAGACTTGGCTAGATTGAACTTTGAATGATAGACACACAATATACTTCTGCTGACAATGAAACCTTCCTACCTTGGTATTATCTGTCAGATTTTTTTCAAATTGGCATAGCCAGTCCCTTGGATGGCAAGGAGATCAAATCAGTCAACACTTAAAGAAATTAATTCACATTAGTCATCGGAAGGTTAAATACTAATGCTTTTAAAGCTTAAATACTCTAACCACATAATAAGAAGACAGGACTCATTGGGAAAGACTTCGATTTTCAGAAAGACTGAAGGTGAAGGGAGAAGGGGACAGCAGAAGATGCGCTGGATAAATAGTGTCATGGAAGCAATGAACAGGAGCTTGGAGAGACTTCGGGAGAGAGTGGAGGATAGAAGGGCTTGGCACATAACTGAATAACTCAACAACAACAAATAGCCTTCAATAACCCAGAGCCACCTTCATGCCGAAATGATGTACTAGAGCATATAACTTGAGTGAAGAAAAATGAAAATCATATTAATAATGTGATCTGGCATAATATCACACATTAATGAGCCAAGAACCTATGATTTTTATCCCTCATTGCTGACAGTGACTTGTCTATCTGGTATTAAAGTATTACCAAAGGCTCAGAGAAATTGGGACTTACTCATTGTTAGAAAGCTAGTAAATGTCAGAGGTGGATCTGAAGGTTTTCACACTTATTGAGTCCAACTCTATCGTTTTACAGATGAGTTCCACAGAGGAGAAGGTATTTATGCTCTGTAACACATTGCCTCTTACAGAATATTTTATTATTAATACTAATACTCACACTACATACTCAGAGGGTTCTTTTAAGGCAATTTTTATGAGCTCTAAAGTGTTTATATTTTTATTATTACTGTAGGCAACAGAAATCCATATGTGTATTTACATTGTCGAGAGGCAGAGAATTAATAGAACTTAATATTAAAATAATATATAAAATATGATAGAAAGTAAACTTAATAGAAAATTTAAATTCCTGATTCTTTCCTTTCAAATATTTCCCTCTACCCTCACCAGATTAGGCTGAGTAGAAAATACAGGATGTCAATTTGGAAAAGAGAAAACGCAAGGTAGTAGATAGAAAGCTGGCCATGAATCCAGCACCACTTCTGACGTAATAAGAGCTATATGACCCAGGGGCAAGCCACATAACAAATCCCTCAGTACTCTAAGCAATTTTGTATGACTTTTGTAAGTTACAGAGAAGGCACCAACCTGCATGGTAAATGGAGTTTCCTCATCCACAATTTCTTTATATTAAAGATGTCCCTAGTCCAGTTCCTATCTCTATATTATTCAGATGTTGAAGTAGGTAGATTTTCATGGTAAGAAATCCATGCCTAGTTTCCCTAATCAGCACCAGGGACACCAAATGCATTTTTATCTGGTTCCTGTCAATGCCTAATTATATCATAGTAATTCTTGTAGTAAAACTAAACCTGGTAACTATATAATAACCTTGATTGTCTTAACTATCAGAAATGCATCTTGTAACTTAAAATCTGTGTGACCTTGGGTTAAGTCACATAGCTTCTCTTCTTATCTGTAAAATGGGGTTGCACTAGATAGCTTCATAGGGTCCTTGCTGCCAGTTCTAAATCTATAATTTCCAGTCAGGTAGTAAATATATTTAAGGTATGATAACTGGAATAACAGTAGCTTACTTTAAAAAAAAAAAATGTCAAGCTTCATGAGACCTCAGAGATAATGTTCAGGAATTCTTTGTCTTTTTGGTATCATGGACCTCTTTGGCAGTCTAGTGAAACTTATGGATCTCTTAGAGTAATGTTTTTAAATGCCCAAAATAAAATGTCTGTGATTCTGAAGGAAACAAATTATATTGTAATTGTTATCAAAGCATATTTTCTTCAGTTCACAGTCTCTAGGTAAAGAACCTCTGTTAACTCCTACAGGGGCCAATCACTTGTCCACGGACATATGGATAGAAGTAGCTGAGTCAGAATTGGAATTCATTTCTACTTTATCCGAAAATCCAATACTCTGTGTGCTATCTCTATTACACAACATGTAAAAGAATATCGAAGTAGGTATTCTTTCAAAAGACTATTTCTTCCTCTACCTCTTATGAAATATATAACAGCTCTACTACTTATGTAGTGTTTAAGGTTTATAAAGTACTTTGTAATTATCATCTCATTTGGTTCTTACAACATCTCTGGGAGGTAATTGCTATTATCTCTGTTTTACAGTTGAAGAAATTGAGGCAAACAGAGGTTAAGTTACTTGTCCAAGGTCATAAAACTAATAAATGTCTAAGGTCAAATTCGAACTTGGGTTTTCCTGACTCAAAGTTTCATGATATTCTAGTGTTATTACACTAGAGTTCCTAAAATAGGGAGAAGGAGGGGAGGAGGGAGAGGAGGAGGAGGAAGAAGAAGAAGAAGAAGAAGAAGAAGAAGAAGAAGAAGAAGAAGAAGAAGAAGAAGAAGAAGAAGAAGAAGAAGAAGAAGAAGAAGAAGAAGAAGA
>NC_058131.1:255317228-255344636 GCF_016433145.1 Gracilinanus agilis
GTCAGATCTCTGGGAAAGGAAAGACTTTAAAACCAAGCAAGAGTTAGAGAAAATTACAAAATGTAAATTAAATGGTTTTGATTATATTAAGCTAAAAAGCTTTTATACAAACAAAAAGAATGTAGTCAAAATCAGAAGGGAAACAACAAATTGGGAAAAAATCTTTATAACAAAAAACTCTGACAGGTTCTAATTACTCAAATATACAAGGAGTTAAATCAATTGTATAAAAAATCAAGCCATTCCCCAATTGATAAATGGGCAAGAGACATGAATAGGCAATTTTCAGGTAAAGAAATCAAAAGTATCATGAGAAAGTGTTCTAAATCTCTAATAATTAGAGAAATGCAAATCAAAACAAATCTGAGGTATCACCTCACACCTAGTAGATTGGCTAAAATGATAGCAGGAGAGAGTAATGAATGCTGGAGAGGATGTGGCAAAATTGGGACATTAATGCATTGCTAGTGAAGTTGTGAACTGATCCAACCATTCTGGCTGGCAATTTGGAACTATGTTCAAAGGGCTATAAAAGAATGCCTGCCCTTTGATCCAGCCATACCACTGTTGAGTTTGTACCCCAAAGAGATCATAAATAAACAGACTTGTACGAAAATATTTATAGCTGTGCTTTTTGTGGTGGCAAAGAACTGGAAAAGGAAGGTATGTCCTACAATTGGGGAGTGGCTGAACAAATTGTGGTATATGCTGGTGATGGAATACTACTATGCTCAAAGGAATAGTAAACTGGAGGAGTTCCATGTGAACTGGAAAGACCTCCAGGAACTGATGCAGAATGAAAGGAGCAGAGCCAGAAGAACACTATACACAGAGACTGATATAATATGGTAAAATCGAATGCAATGGACTTCTGTACCAGCAGAAAGCAATGACACAGGACAGCTCTGAGGGATTTATGGTAAAGAATGATGCCCACATTCAGAGGAAGGACTGCAGGAGAGGAAACATAAGAAAAACAAATGCTTGAACGCATGGGCTGAGGAGGACATGATTGAGGATGTGGACTCGAAACTACCACACCAAAGCAACTAACAACAATTTGGAAATAGGTTTTGATCAAGGACACATGTTAAAACCAGTGGAAATGTGCATTGGCTATGGGTGCGGGGAGAGCGGGGGTTGAAGGGGAAAGTAGGAGCATGAATCATGTAACCATGTTAAAAATGAATATTAATAAATGTTTTAAAAAATTTTTTAAAAAAAGACTTTCCATCTTGAAATTCCAGGAAACGATCACCTTTCATTAAGCAGAGAATCCTTTTTTTAAAGGTTTACCAGTTTTCTAAATTGGGTTTTGAGGATATAAGTTACTAGACAGGACAAGAGGAAGGGGAGCAAATTGGAAAGCTGCATAAATGAGGTTGATCATTGATGGCAGGCCTGCAGCAAATGGAGGGTGGTTTGGGGTAAGCTACAGTGGTGGAGAGGAGAAAGGGTGAAGAAAGAACACTACTGCTGGAGAAGGGGCAGCTCTACTTACTTCACAATGTATATCTAGGTTTCCAGGCTTCGCGACACACTGGGGGACACCAGGGGCTCCGTGCTCTGCCATACGTTTACTTCTTTTTTTTATTTTTGGTTTCAGTCTTTCTTTTCCACAAGATAAAGTTGATTGGTATGCCTGGGGACAAGACAGAAAAGACCTTACTTGTGATCACAGTTTGTGGTCAGGATTATTTCTCTCCGCTCTCTTGTGAATGGAGACGCAAGTGCAGGTATGAAAAGGACTATCAATAAGGGGAGCAATGAATTTATATGCAAATAGGTGTCAAGCTGAATTGAACAAGGAGCCTGTGCCATACCTAATTTGTAAAATCTATATTCCAAGGTTCTCTTGCAGTGCAAAAAAAAAAAAAAAAGTTTGTCTGCTTTAAATAGCTGACTAGACATGTTCTTCTGGAAGGAAGTGGAAGGGAGAGGAATATTATAGGAGAAGTGAAGGGGAAAGTCCATGTTCCCAGAAACCCAGTTTTTCAAGGATAAAATACCTGGATCCCCTGACATCAAGAACAGGCTAAGGAATCATATATTTTGTGATCTGAAATTTATATAATAAATAGTTTGTGTGCTTGCTCAACACATCACATTAGATATCTGGGGTAACACTTTGTCCCAAGGGTATACCCAAATCACCTACTAGCATTTGGCTAAAACAGGACAAGTCCTAGGTTCTAGACAGAAAAGTTTTTATTTTGATTTTGTTGTGGCCCTGTAGAGTCCTAGTCCCAACTTTTTCCCACAATAACCTTGCAAAGTAGAAAGTGTGAATTTTATTAGCATTTTACTGATGAAGAAAATGAGATCAAGAAAGTTTAAGTGACTCCTCCATGGTCGAATAATTCATAGTGCAAAGACTAAGGTTCAAAAGACAATCTCCTGACTGCATCTGTGATGTTCTTTGCACTATGTCTTGCTGCCTTTTAATTATCTGAGTCACTTTGGGTAAGTTTTTAAATGTTTTTCAGCCTCAATTTCTTCATCTGTAAAAAAAGGTGGGGAGGGAGGGGGAATGGAGAGATAGATAGGTTCTGTTTTAATAATTGTCTTTCATTGTAGTTCTTCCACTGTTTTCATTTTTTTTAAGTCTATTGGAGGAATCTTGGATTGAACTTTAAAAATTTCCCCAAGTAAACATCGGAATTCAAAACTTTTAGAGTAAGACTCAAGACTTTATATATTGCCCTTTTCAGATGAGTTCTGGCAGCTGAACAAATATCATCAGAATGGAAGACTCGCTTGTTTCCAACATCAATTCTTCTAAAAAAAATCAGTTCAACTTGCTTACTTTTCAGGCGGCGTGCTACGTCTGTTGCTGTTTCTCCCTTAAAATCCTTGTCACTGAGATATGCCCCATGATCAAGAAGTAGATTTATAGTGCTGATTTGCCCTGCGGCTGCAGCAGCATGAAGAGGAGTTCTGCCTAGTGGTGTTCTACCCTGACTACTGGTTCCTGCAAAAAGAAATAGCCCATGCTACTGTTTTTGTTTTTGTTTTTAACCCCATGTGCAAAACAGCACATTTAAGTAACATGTTCTGAGACAACAGGAATGACAGAGTACTCAAATTCTTTATATTTATATAAAGTAAAAAATTCTTTATATTTATTTTAAGAGAACAAAACTACAACATTCATGAATATATTTCTTAATGGTGAATTCCTTGCAAACAGGAATCAAGTCATTGACCTGCTGCTTTGTATTGTCACCTCAAATGGGATGGACACATAATAGGAGTTTATTAAGTACCAGGGAGGCAGCTAGGTGGCTCTGTGGATAGAGTGCGAGGCCTGGTATCAAGACTTGTGTTCATACCTGGCCTCAGACACTTAGTAGTTGACCCTGGGAAAGTCGCTTCACTTCTGTTTGTCTGCCTTAATCCACTGGAGGAGGAAATGGCAAACCACTCCAGGATCTTTGCCAAGAAAACCACAGTCACACAGGAAGGAATAATAACAAGGTTCCAATCACACAGGATTCTATTCAATTTGAGCCTTTTCTGAATGAGGCATTATATGCTAAGGTGAAGGAAGGGGAGTAAGAAGGGACAAATGGGAAGTCAATATATATATACATATATTAGAAGCAAATGCTTAAAAACTTAATACACATAAATTAGGCACATATTCGAATTCATTTTTGTTCACTTGTGGGGTTTAAATTTTTAAAAAGATTATTATAACACTGGTGCCACCAGTAATCTTTCTCAGAAAAAAAAAGTTTCTTTAACCAGAATATTTTCCATGCCTTTAAGACAGTTTCACTGCGAAAGAAAATTCCACTTAAGATATGACCAAAAATTCAAATGCATCAAAGTCTTCTGGGTTATGAAAAATGCATATTTTATCTTGAAATGTGAAAAATCTAGATTGGTACTGTACAAAAGGGTTTGATGCTGCAGAAGTCTACAAAGTTGTAAGTGGATGGAAAATAGGATTATCCGCTGGTCATAGGTTCACAGCATCTAGAAGTAGGAGATTCTTTGAGAACTTCAAGTAGCAATTCTCAATTTACAAATGAGAAACCTAGAGCCAAGAACGGGAAGTAACTTGTTGAAGATCATTTGGAAACTCTAGTCTTGACTCCAAATGTAGGGCTCCTTTCTACCATGCTTCTCTCTTCACAGACATTTTTATTAATTACAATAAAATTTGTATTGCACATTAGATTTACAAAGCACTTTCTCCTCATAATCTCCTGACACAGATAGTACAAAAATTGTTAGCCCCATTTCACAGATGAGGAAATTGGAGCTCAGAGTGTGATTTGTCCATGGCTAGGATGTAATTAAATGTCAGAGGCAGGACTTAAAGTAAGACCTTCAGAAATCAAGACCCTGGGGTAGCTGGGTGGAGCAATGGATAGAGTTCTGGGCCTGGAGTCAGGAAGACTCATATTTCTAAATTCAAATCAGGTCGCAGACACTTACTAGCTGTGTCATCCTGGCCAAGTCACTTCGCCCTTTTTCCCTCAGTTTCCTCATCTGTAAAATGAGTTGGAGAAGAAATGGTAAACCATTCCAGTATCTTTGCCAAGAAAACTCCAAATGGGGTCAGTCAGAGTCAAACACAACTGAAAAATGACTCAACATCAAGAATTCAAAGCCATTATGCAGGAAATGGTCTTGGGGAGAATGGACTCTGCTTTGTTATGTTTTCAATTCTGCTCCACCATTTCTGGAAGGGTTAAGGATTGCTTAATTGCATTAGATAGCTTTCAATGAGCCTATTTCCATCATCTATCTAGATTCATATTGTATTTGGTTTTCACTTCTAATGCAAGTAACTATACAAGTAACAAAAAGATACAATATTTTATATGTTTTATTGTGAAGCTAAATTGTGAGCTCCAAGAGGACAGGGACAATAAATTATCTCTTAAGCACCTAAAGTGTACACAGGCATTGTACTAGGTGCTAGGGAATTTATTTCAATCTGTGAACATGTATTAAATATCTACTATGTACCAGGCACTGTTCTGAAAATATAAAAACATCAAAAAATCACAGTCCCTGATATAAAATATTAAAATGTTTCAAGAAGGTGAAGCTGAAGTTCGGTTGGAGTAGAAGGTACTAGATCAGACATAGTAAAACCCAAGCTAGCTTCAGCTTCAGAGCCAGGGCTGAAATCAGTACTGAATCTCTACCCCAAAGTCTCAAAAGCTAATTCTCAACATGCAAAGATATGGGTTAAGAAGGAAGGTCAGAAACATAACTTGTGTTAAAAAAGAAGTCTAGTTGGGAAAGCTTTAGGAGAAAAAAGTAGGATATAAAGTGGAGGCAGCCAGATGGCTCAGTGGATAGAGTACTGGGCCTGGAGTCAGGAAATACTTGAGTTCAAATTTGGCCTCAGTCGCTTGCTAGCTATGTGATCCTGGGCAAGTCACTTAACTTCTGTTTCTCTTAATCCATTGGAGAAGGAAAGAACAAACCAGTATCCTTGCCAAGAAAACTCCATGGACAGTAGTATTGGCTTGATATTGTCCATGGGGTCACAAAGATACAAATACAGCTGAATGCCAACAGGATATAAAGTAGGGTAAATGAAATGTTCATAGTTTTATTCCTTCTGTCTTAAGTGTAAAATAAGGATCATAAGCATCTACCTCAGAGGGTTGGTGTGAGGTCAAATTAGATAATATCTGTAAAGTGCTTAGCACAATGCCTGCCTGGCAAATAGTAGACAACAAATGTTTGTTCCCCCTCCTCTCAAATCTTATGCATGCAAATAGTACTACAATAAGAATTAAAGCAAAATAGAAGCTACGAGGTATAGATATTACCATTTGCTAGGAGAAAACGTACAGCTTCCGAATGGCCTCTATGTGCTGTAATATACAAAGCCACGAAAGCTCGGTCATCTATCCATTCCTTAAGTTTCTCTGCTGTTAAAAGTAAAGAATGTGGAGTTCTGTATAAGGAATCTTCAGTAACACCTAGACAAGATAGCTGGCAAGAAAAATGGAATTACCATGTAATAAGTAAATCATATAAAAACCTAAGGATACTTAATAAATTCAGATATCCTTTATTAGGAGAGATGTTCAGTTATCTATCCAGCAGTTTCTGGAAAACAAGGAAAGATTCTGACTGAGATAAATTGGTATAATGTCCTGAAAGATTGGAAAATGCTCTGAAAAGGACAAGTGGCACTAACAATAATAATAGCTAGCATTTATATAGCACCTACTATGTGCCAAGCATTTTACAAATATCTCATTTGGTCCTTGCAACGACCTTAGGAGGTGGGTGCTACTATTATTCTCATTTTAGTGTTGAGGTTAAACTAAGGTAAATGAAGGTTAAATGACTTGCCCAAGGACACATAGCTAGTATCTGAGGTGGATTTTAGCTCAGGTTTTCCTGACACTAAGCCCAGTACTCTAACCACTGTGAAACCTATCTTCCTCAATTTGTATAATTTTGTATAAATAGTTAAGTAATACTGATCCATTTGGAGGAGGAAAGAAAACTTGTTGAGTCATAAAAGGGAAAAAAAATTTCAAATCAAGAGACTGAACAGAAATAATATATAGCACTTGATAAACAAGGAAGAGCAATTCTTTAAGTTTTATGCAGACATTTGGGGGGGGGAAAGCTTCAAAAGAATCTTCTTTAAGATTTATACTTACTTCATAAAGAATAATATTCATTTAAAGAAGCATGAAAACACCTTACTAGAGTCCCCTTCCACAGCAGCGAAAACAAGTTCTTTCCATCCATCCTGTGGCCAGATATACATTGAAAGTGTTCCACCAGGAACAATATCATGGAACGCTAATGTGGAATCATCCATCAAAACTCCTACAGGGAATTTCCCCACACAAAAGAATAAGATATTAGACATAAATTATTAACTGAATAGCTAGATTGGCTGACCTTTGATGTTAAAAAAAGTTGAGGATTTTGTAAACAAATCTCATTTGATAAATTTGTACAAATCAGATTTATTGTATTTATGACCTTTTAAAAATGTAATTGGGTTCTTATATCAATAACAAAAGCCTAACAGAAGATAACAATGACAATTTAAAAAAAAATTTCAACCATAATATGGAAAAATGCACAAGTCAGTAAAATCAATATATGAAGTAACTCCTTTGCAAGTATATCTATTTAAAAGTATATTAGAATAAAATGTGCTTATAGTTTTGTACTATCGAGTTATTGTTACACATAATATAAACATAAACTATAATTCATATTATTAGTAGCTAGTGGGATGTCAATGCCTTATCTTTCAGAAATGTTAACTTGTTAATGGAATATTTACAAGGTCTAACTCAAATATATTAACATGTGTCTAATGTTTGCCAGAATTTAAATATATAATGGACATAAGATCACATATGTGGATGTTATAACATCATTTCCATATTATTAATTAGTTTCTACAGTATTTGGGGAAGGCTTCTATGAATTTGTAACTTGGAATATTACTTTCAAGAATATAATGTAGTTTTTATTAAATGTTCTCTTAAGTTAACTATGCCCCTCTGTTATTGTTTAGTATTAAACTGCATTTTTTCACAACGAGAACAAGAGTAAATATCAATCCAATTACCATAATTTCCAAATGAGAAGAATAAGGGTCAGCATGATATTGTTCAAATGAAAACTATATCTACAGTATATGTTGTTAGAAACTTGGACTAATTAGGGAGCTGGAAGACATTAATTAAGGTCCCACTTATAGTGTCTGATGATTATGAAACTGAATGAAGACCCTATCCCTTTACAAGAATTCTTTAAAAAATTATTGAGTGCCTTATGTTCCTGTAAGGAAAATAAAAGGTATGGATAATAATTATTAATATTTTAAAAGAATCATCAACATATTTTAATGGTTGATTATGTTCGACATGAAAAGACTAAAAAATGGAACAAAACAGAAGTCTAGCAGATAAATTTCATTTTTTATATAGTACTGTAAAGTTTACAAAGCATTTTTCTCAACAACTCGTGAGATAAATAGCACAAGCATTATTATTCCTTTCTTTTCTTTCTCAGTTGAGGAGATGGAGAAACAGTGAAAGTTTAAATGGTTTAAACCCCCATAATCACAGTTATAGTTAATGGCAGAGCCTTAGATTCAACTCTAGGTTTTCTGACTTCAAGTGAAGTACTTTTTATCACTAAGTCATATTGCCTCCATATTAGCACTTAACATCTTTTTAAGGATCCAAGAGGATTTCCTTCCCCCTTCACCTCCTCCAAAAATGGAGTTTGCATGGGCAGGAATTATACTTTTTTATCTTTGCATTCCTAACACTTAAATGTTTGTTGAATTGATTTAATCAAGTATGAATGCTTCCTTCAAGCCATAGTTAAAAGCATGTGAATGCTTAGACTACAAGTATACATATTCCAAGCTGGTTATAGTGCTAGATTCTTTCCCAGATTGGTAAGGTTCACCAGAGCTTCTACCAAAGCTTTTGAACTCTTAGGATCACTTTTCACACCAAAATAAAGAATCAGAAGATGACCTTAGTGGGAGATATTAATGAATAAAGTAAAAATTTAAAAATCAAAACAGGTCCCACTGGTTTTAAAATATAAAATTAAAATTTCTCTTTTAGGGTTTCTTAAAAGCTGTTCAACTTGTTTCAGTGTCTAAAGGGGGGGGTCTGCATCAAAAATTAAAATATTAAAAATGAAGAAACATTTGGCAAGACTACTTTGCTATTCATCCACCTTCTCTCCATCATTCCTGCAAACATCAGTTCTTCACATTCTCCTGGCCCAGTTTAGAGTCACTAGTCTTAAAAAAAAAAGCAACCATTTTTATGCTTCCTTGAAGCACATTCCCCACCCCACCCCTGCCTGCCTGTTTCAGTGCAAATAGGGAGATGAATCATGTCCCCCAGATTCCTAGAATTTTGGCAACAGTGAAAAGGGGAAAAATTCATGGTTCCCACACTGATTTGAGGGACTTAGGTTGAAGGAAGCCATCATGTGATTAGGATCCTGAACTTGAGCAGGGTTTTGAGATCTTTCTAGGCATTTGAGGTCCGATTCCCCAAAGCAAGAATCTGAGGTCTAGGCTCCAACAGGGTGAAAGTGGGGATGTGAGTTCTGTGGACTAAGAAGAGTGATGGGATCTGAGGGTCCTGGTCTCAGGCATTAGGTGAGGTCTGGGGTCCAGGTTCTAAGCAGAGAAGGCCGACTGGGGGTGCTCGCAGGGAAGATGTGGGGTGGATGCCCTGAAGGGGTCAGGTCCTGGGCAGGCGGCACATGAGGCGCCACCTTGGTCCAGGTAACAGACGCGCTGGAAGTGGTAGGGAATCCCGGACACCAGATCTAGCTCCTCCCTCAGTTCCCGCAGGGTGGTTTCGTGGCGGCAGTTGTGCAGTCGAAATATCTCGCCAGTCTCCTCCAGCCGCACGCGCAGAGAGAACTGCTTAGCGGCACTGCCCAGGCGGCTCTGGGGAGTCAAGCTTGTTGCTCGCCGCCCGACGGCCCGATAGAACGATGACCATGGTTGGCTGGACGTTCGTGGTTTGCCTAGCATTCTAGCGCTCATGCGCCGCAGCCGCCGACGAGACTTGGCACTGGTCCCCCATCCCCGACCCCTCCCAACCGGGCCTGGCCCTGAGCAAGGGCCCCTGCCCACTCTGGGGTCCACCGCATCTGCGCCGGGTCAAATACAGTGGGTACTGACTGCGTTGCCAGGAGCAACGCTTTCTGCTTCCTCCAGGGCCTTGTGAGGAGAGCACTGGGGCACAAACATGCAGGGGACTGGGGGGAGGGAGGGGAGAGGAAATGAATGGGAATTGGCCAGCCGGGACCAGGGCCAATCCCGGGACCAGGGCCGATCCCGAAGCCAGGTCGGATCCTGGGCTTAGCGCTAAAAGTAATCTGCCTCTTGGGCCATCCGCTCCATCTCCATATTAGTCTTCTCAATATCCTTCAAATGATACAAGATAATTCCCTCCTTCCCCCACCCCACGTAAGCTCCTTGAGGACAGTTGTATCCCTAATACTTTAGTGTTCATAGAACTGATTTAATCATGTGTGAATGCTTGCCCCACACCAGAATATTTTGGGTTGCTGTGGCCAAAATAAAATCCGTTGCCTGCTGGAATAAGCCTTTGTCCCCTTAGGAAGCCCATAGTGACAAGAACACATTCCAAGCACATATAATACATAGATAGTGAAAAGATCAATATGGCTATATAGGATGTCCCCAAAGTTGGGGAACCTGAGACCCAGACTGAAAAGTGATCCAAGGTCACCCATCAGATAACTGGAGATAAGGCTTGGTTTAGCACTAATTGTGATCTCCCTTTGGAAGGTCAGAATGGATGTGGGGGCAACACATGTATTTTCCTCCACTCTGAACCTATGAGGGCTTTTCTAACAGGGAGGAGACCAGGGATGTTAAAAGAATGTCTGGCCTGGAGCCAAATGAGCCAGGAAGGCTTTGGTAGCCCTATGCTGTGAGCTCCACATGCAGGTTTATCCCCAGTAGAGCTGAAGGATCTGGATATTTTTGCCCTTTAACAACCCATTTGGCAAAGAAAAATACAAACTACTTCAAGTTCATAGGCCTTCCTCTTTCCCCCTGAATTCCCCCTAATATCCAAATAAATATGTCTTCAATAACCATTTACTATCACACAATATTATTTACATCACATGATACTCCAAGTCAACATACTTTTGGAGGAACAATATATTGGGTGTCTGATGCCACTTGGTGCCTGGCTGAGGGGGCCCAGCCCTCATCATCTATATGTCTCTCTCAATCTCCCTCATATAGAATCACCATTATTAATAACAGCAATAATATCTGACATTCATATTTGTATATGCACTTATATGTGAACAAGCTCAGCAGATGGCTAACTAACAGATTGAGGGTAACTAATGGACCACAAACTCGTTTGTGAGTTAGATGGGGCATTTACCCAAGCATTCAGAGCTTTCCCCCATTGAATGGCCAGATGAGAACAATTTTTTTCAAACAGCCATGAGAAAGAGAGGAAGAGAGGGAGGGAGAAAGAGAATGAATTGTTTGGCCCATGACAATCCATGAAAAATAAAATATGAAATGGTTCATAAAACTTGTCTATCAGCCCCCAGTTCTGCAGCAATGTCAGTAGAGTGGTAGAAAAAGGGGACCATGGATGCTGAGAAACAAATTGGTTTAATACAATAAAAAAAAATTCATAACTATGCTACTGTTGATACACTGAATGTGAGATCCTTCTTTGATATTACTAATATGCCAACATACTTCTGGAGGAACTGGATTTTATATTAATATATAATTTTATATTTATATATAAACATACTTACATAATTTTATATTCATATATAAGTATACTTTATGTGCATATTGTACACAATTATGTCTAAATATATATTATACCCCATAATACATATTATATACATATAATTGCTTACAAATATACACATATATCTTCTTACTATAAATTCAAGCATTGGGGGGTTGGTCATATAAAAAGAATGAGGCATAACAATTGGACAAACTGGGAATAACAGATGAGCAAATGGGCTATGTGCTTCTGAACCACTCATAGAATGCTTAAAAATCTAGACAAAAGCCATCAAGACATTAGACAAATACACTGAGGACTTATGATAACACACAGACAAGAATTATTCAGAATGAGAAGGAATGGATAAGTTGGACATGTGTACCTTTGGAGGAGAGTCTAGCAACATCAAAATGTTGGGGGTCTGGGGGGTAATACCATTTGGGAAATGTGATGTATTATCATCCTCTTTGCTTGAACTTGGCTTAGACTTTTATCAAAGTCAAGAACTTGAAGGATTTTCCTGTGGAAAAGGTATTTGATATCATCAGCATTATTGATAGCCATAATAATATCTGGCATTTCCATGCAAAGTTTTTATGGTTTTATAAAGGACTTCACATACAGTATTATTCAGTCCTTGCAACAAGTCTATGAGATTGGCATACTGTCATCCCTAGTTCAGAGATGGGGAAACCAAGGCACAAAGTTTATTATAATTGACAGACAAACTCTTTAAGGTTTGCAGATTATTTCAGGACAACAACCCTGCAGGGTAAGTAATGACTTGTCCACAGTGAGTGGTCACAAATGAATTCTTGTCAAAGGCAGAGTTCAAAGCTGGTGATAACTGTGGTAAAGGACATTGGCTTTACAATCAGATGAACTGGGTTCAAAATAGCGTGTCTGAACCTGGGCAAATCCCTTCATCTCTTGGCCTCAGTTTAGAGATCATCCAGTCCAGGTCCTTATTAGCTCTAAATCCAATTATCTTAAATTGTTGAGGCAGAGTTTAGTTTGTTTTAAAGAAAAAACTTCCAGACAATTGGGGTTTTGCAAAAGTGGGATGACTCGGTCTCCTGTACATAATATGTGGTGTGAATGCTTAATAAATGTTTGTTGAGGGGGCAGCTGGGTAGCTCAGTGGAGTGAGAGTCAGGCCTAGAGACGGGAGGTCCTAGGTTCAAACCCAGCCTCAGCCACTTCCCAGCTGTGTGACCCTGGGCAAGTCACTTGACCCCCATTGCCCACCCTTACCACTCTTCCACCTATGAGACAATACACCGAAGTACAAGGGTTTAAAAAAAATAAATAAATGTTTGTTGAATTATCGCAAAGAGAATTCCAGTTGGGGGTAGAGGTTGGACTAGACAACCTCTGAGGGCATTTCCAACTCTCAGATTCTATGGTTCTTTTCACTTTTTTTTCCAGCAAATAGGAAGAAACTGAGGCAATTGTCAAGTATTTGGGTGTTTTTTTTTCCAATATTTTTTATGTGTATCTTTGAACTACGGATCTTCTTTCTGTGAAGGAAAAATGTCCTGTATTTGATATCCATATTTTCCATTGAGTTCTATTGTTATCCACATATGGGGATACCCAATTCCTCACATAAGAAGTCTAGGCATGAACCATACTTTAGCTTTGTTTTAGAGAATTCCCTGACTAAGGCAAGAACATTAATGTCAAAGAAAATTTGACTGCTTTAGTTGGATAAAGTCCACCAGATGGAATCAAGTCTGGGTCAAAAGTCCTTTGAAGGGGACTGGACTCAGGACTGGAGCCATAAGGTACATTTTTTTAAAGTATATACTCATATATGTACGTGTGTGTGCCCTCAAGAAGCTTAAATTGTAATAGGTATTAACACATAGAAGAGAAGGGCCTTTTGGTCTCTTGAAAGTCACAGAGACAGTTAGTGCAGTCATAGGGCAGCCCACTTTTTTTTCACCTCTTTTTGGAAATGGTAATGCTTTAATTACCATTCCCATTCCTCTGTAGAATGTAAATTAATTGAGGGAAGACTGTCATTTTTTTGTTTTGTTTTCATATCGACAATGCTTAGCACAAATGCCTGCCACGCTAGTAGGCTCTTAAAAGTCCCATTAATTAGTTTATAAGTACATAAATAAGTATGATAAAATGTAGAATGTAAAAAGGGAAGGTAATTAGAAATTTATCTAAAATGAATCCATTTTATATTATTTTTAAAATTAGGTGATTCTATGCATAAAATGTGAATTAAAAAGGAACTTTTTTCAAATGTCTAATGACAGCTTTACTATCTCAAAAGTGATGGTTATCTTCAGCTCAGAAAGTGGATCCTTAGTGTTAACTACATCTGGAGCTGAAGGAAGACCCCAATATATTCATTGTTATCTTCCCACATGACGTAACTAGCATTTAGGATTTTTGCAACTTCTACATGAGTACCTTATAGGATACTTGTTGCTACTCTAGGGGTACAACTGTCAAGTTGTAGTTTCAGATTTAAAGGATCATGGAAATTTAGAAGTGGAAGAAATTGTAAAAATCCAGTCCCACCCTATCATTTTGCAAAGGAGGAAACAGGTCTAGGGTGGTTAAATAAATTGTCCAAAGTCACACAGATACTAATTAGCAAAGCCAGGATTCTAATCCAACAACTTTGCCTACAAATCCAATTCCATAGCCATTATTATTTAGTTCAACAAATCGATCAATTTATATTTATGAGGCACCTGTCTGCCAAACACTGTGCTATGAACTGGATATAGAAAAAAGAATGAAGCAATTCACACCTTCATTAAACACCTACTGTGTATAGGACACTGTTACATACAAAAAGTTCCTGACTTCAAGAAGCTGAGATTATAACAGGAGTTAACACAAAGAAAAGAGCATTTTGGTCTCTTGAAAGTCACAAGGATAGTAAGTGCAGTTGCAGCACAGCCCATTGACACCCCTTTTCAGACATAGTAACGTTTTAATTACTGTTCCTAGAACAAGTTTGAAGACAGTGAAGATAGGGAGTACATGAGTGTATGGGATGCAGGTGGCAAGAATGAAGTATGATGGGTCTGGAGGCACCAAAATAGAAGAACTGAGATGGAGATTGGAGCAAGCAAGTATCGAATCATCAGGAGAATTTTAGGTGAAGGCTGGATTAGGTTACTTGTCATGGACTGTTTGTGTACCAACATTCTGTATTGTAAGATTAAAAATATCCAATAACTCCTTTATTAATAATAACTTTAAGTAAAGGATAGTGATAGCCTTAGCAAAGAGGAGGATCCCAGATGGGGGGAGGGGGTTGGGGGGGGCCCCTCGGGAGAGAGAACAAGGAGGAGAGTACCAGAAGAGAGCGAAGGCTTTCTTTATCACAACTTTATCAATACAGTGTAAGGATGCAACCTGGGGACGAAAGAGGAAAGGGATGCTGGGTAATGTAGTTCAAAGGTACAATTACACAGTACAACACTTTCTAAACCCTCTAGACCAGGGGTCTGCAACCTTTTTGGCCGTGAGAGCCATAAATGCCACATTTTTAAAAATGTAATTTCATGAGAGCCGTACAGTGCTCACAGTGCGCGCTCCTGTAACAGCGCCTGAAAAAAAATTGATTTTATGGCTCCTGCCCTCAAAATAGCCAGATATGGCTCAAGAGCCATATGTTGCCAACCCCTGCCCTAGACATTCAGAAACTTGAGGTCTAAGCTAAAAGGTCTTGGCTAAAAGACATTGATATTCATAAGTATTAAACATAGTATTTATATAAAGTTTAAATGTCACAGAGATGGGGCACTGATATTTTTTCTTATACATACTTCATATTACCTTTCCCTCCACATTCTACTTTTAAAAATATTTTATTTGTTTGCATGCCTTTCCTCCCCTTAGATTATGAACTTCTTGAATGTCAGAGTTTAAAAAAAAATTTATTTCACTTACAATTTTTTTTCACATTGAATTTCTTGAATAGTACTCTATTCCAGGGCTACATTCACTAACTCTTAAAGGGAAGGTCAGATGAGCCCACATATTTGTGGAAGTGTTATGATGATAATAACAGATAGTTTGGAGAAGCAGATAAATGTGTCAGGGCCAAATAGAGCTTTAAGTCAAGAGCCAGAGATTGACAGGCTACAGTGAGGAAAGGAGGGGGTAAAACACTCCTGATTCTCAAACCCCTCCCCCTCTCACTGCTTCTGCTTCAGTTGGTAATGAAGACAGGAATAAGATTCTTCTGGTAAGTTTCTGTTATGGCTGAAACCCCAATAATATTCCTTTTCTTTAATTTATATGCCTCTCAGGTCAGTTAGAGGAGATATAACAGCTAGCTATCTAACTGTTGAGGACAGAGGAGATCTTAAACTGGCAGCCAACAGGATTCAAACTAAATATACAGACTGAATTGTAAGTATCTTCCCAAATAATTATCAGGCACAGATTTGAAGGTAAAAAGTTATATTAGGAATTAACAAGGAAAATTAGAGAAGTCAATGAAGGTTTTAGGATAAAGGAAAGGTGACCCTGAACTGTTAAATTGATGCCCCCTTTCCCCTCCTCACTGGAGGGGATGAAGCACTTAACTAAAACTGGCTCTCTTGCTATAGATAAATATCTTACTCTCTAATCACTAAATAATTATATAATTATATTAATGATGGATAGTAATAACAAACAGGCTAACTCTATGAGTAGAAACCACTGACTTAAGCTACAATGGCCACCTCAGGAGAAACCCCAAGTCAGGAGAGACAAGCAGAGTGTCTGCTCACATCCACTCCCACAAATTAACTGTCTTCAACCCTTCTCAACTGCCCCTCACCCAAAGTTCTCCAGGGGGTCCCCTGGAACTCTGGGTGAGGCTGTCCCTGTACCTTTGCAGGGATTCCATGCTTTGCATCTGCACACAACAGAAGGCATCTCAAAAAGTCCAGGTTTTTGGTCCCAGAGCCTGCTTCACTGTGCAAAGTCCCTCTGGTTATAATTTAAAACAAAAACCAAAAATCTTTTTTTTTTTTCAGGAAAAAGAGATCTCAAAATATGTTTGGAAAAATACACTTAAAAAAAAGTTATTTTACAAAACCAAAATAGCAAATTGTTACCAGAACTATTTATATGAGGGTATTTTCCCCAAAACATGACACTGGTACAGTTGACAGAAAACTACAGAAACTATTATTGTTCATTGACTAAAAAAAGCTTTGGATTTAGTAAAGCAAAATGCACTAGTAAAGGCTCTTATTTAACAAAGTGTCTCCTATGTTTAGTGATGGGGAAAGAGAGGCTCTGGGGTCAAATCCCTATGCTGACCCAATGTGCCAAGTTACTTACTCTCCCTTAGTGGGTCATGTTGTAAGATAAATTAATAAGATGTTTAAGATTAGTTTTTTGGGAGGCTTTGCAAACAGGCTAGAGGAAAAAGCTTGACTGTCAGCCATGGACATTCTAAATGGAATGAAGGGAAGAAAACTGTTTGCCCTTGAGGACTCTGGAAAGGGAGAGGGTGTAGATGCCTTAACTGCCCAGTAAGGATCCCAAGGAGTGTGGAGTTACCACTGAGAAGAAAAACCTGCCAGGGAAGATCAAGTGAGCAAGAAGATCTAGCTGGGGTGGTGGACATCCCAGGCTGAGGCAAGTTCCTTGGTTAGCATTTCCTGGATTTACCTTCCTGTGGACCCATTTCCTGTGCCATCAAGAGGAGCTGAAGTGGACATGACTTTGTGAGAGACCCATTTCCCTTCTAGTCTGTAATAGTCTGATTAGTGCAGTGTAGGCATTAACTCATTCTCCCAGCCGCTGTGTGGTCTTTAGTGACTTGATTCAGTGTGACCTCTCCCCATTATCCCTGACCCTCAATTATTATTAAAACCCCTGTTTATAAAACCTTTGTCAGTCTACTCACTTGGTAGTTTCACACACTCTCTGGCTAGGTGGATCTGTGTTGGCAGCTGGGCCTCCAAATGCCAAACCTATTCTAAATTGTATTTCTCCAGCTTCTTAGGTCCCAACCTATTGTTCATTCTTGTCTCTTACTCACCCTTCTGAACCCAGATAAAACTATAAGTTAACCCCAGTTTTTACCTTAAGAGTCACAATCTCCCCATCTGAAAAATGAAGGGATTGGACTAGATGACCTGAGGCGATTTACAACACTGGATTTGATTCTTTGCAACTTTTAGGGTCCTTCAACATTCTTTTAAAATGTCACAAATAACTTATAATGTTCTAATGAAAAAAAATGCAAATTCCTTCAGTGAAGAGACAGTTTTTAAAAACTGTACTTCAGATCTCTAGCACAGTGATGGAGTAAGCTCTTAATAAATAAATGCTCATTGGATTGCTATCAAGGAAGGCATAAACCTGGGCAATGTTTGCTCAGACTTGTTTGTCACAGAGGCCATTCAACAAAGAAATCCAAAAGGGACTGGAACTCTCCATAAGTAGGAGTTCTTAACCTGGAGATGACAATCCCAAAGTTGCCTTGGATGAATTCTATAGGGTTTAAGAACTTGCATTGGGAATGGGGGAAGATCACACTTTTATTTCAATAATTGGTTTCCTTTGTAGTCCTATGTGCTTTATTTTATGCATTTAAAATATTATTATAAGAAGGTATCCCTATGCTTCACCCAGTCTGCCAAAGTGATGGGAAAGCTGAAAAAGTTGTCTGCTGTATGTAAATGATGAGATCCTCCAGGTATTGAGGGTTGACTTTGTGATTTCATCAAACCCTGGAACATTGCAGAGCCTCCTAAATGAGATTCATAATCACTTTGCTTGGCCTGACTATCCACAAAAGAAAAATCAAGTGGATGAGAACCGGTGTCTGGTGTTATATTGAATCTCTGGGAGCTTGGAGTTCACTCGGTGATTGACAGGTGGATCGGTTGGATGTCGGAATGTTCCCAGAGAGGCATGCAGACTCGGGAGAGGGAAGTTGGTGCCCTGGCAGAGGTTCTGGGTCTTTACCTGTGCTTGAGGCTGGAGATCAGTGGATCCTGGTCTTTGGGGAAATTGAGACTTGCAAACACAACCCTGCAAGCTCCTCCTGTGTTTCCTGTGCCATCATCAACCTGTATCAGACCACCATCTCTGTTTCTACTGCCCCTAGATATTAGGAAGTCAATCATCTTAGTCATCTAGGCTTCCCAGGGCCTGGGAGGGAACCAGGAAGTGGGCAGGAGAAGAAGAAGAGGGTGGATAAAGGGTGGATATCTCAACTGATTAGGCTTAAGATCTACTGAAGAAGAAGCTGAAGATTACACAGCAGTTTGCCTGCTCTGGTGTAGCCCTGGTCAGGCTGTACCAGAGAGAAGCTATCATCTTGATTCCTTCATTTGCCTGCAGTTAGAGATTCATTATTATCAATTTAAAGTAGGGTCTTCCAATACCTCTATCCCATACCATTATCCTTCTGTGCCAAATATATTCAAAGTTTAAAGTACCTTCCTGAATTGATTATTCAAAGTTTATTTGGGAAGGGAGTCACGCAGTCAAATTATCAACGTTACCAGCTGAAGAGCCCAATAATTAATATCAATTAACCACAGGTGGGTCCTGAAGGGATAACATACATTGACCTAAAGGATCCTGCCTGGGCAACTGTTATAAAGGAGAAGTGTCATCCTATCCTCTCTCTGTACTCCATCTACATATACATCTAATAAATAGATAGGTATCCTCCTTTTAATTATAACACTGGTGAGTGACAGGCATTTGGAAGGACAGGCCAGAAGTAGTTCATCATCACAATATAGCTTTGACATACACACTGCAGATAGGAGTGAATTAAGCCCAGAACTGAACAGGAAGGAAGAGGGTAGGCAGAATTGTTTAGGGGAAATTTTAGGTCTTTCAGAGAACCCAGGCTATTCCCAGATATAAAATCTCATCTTTTTAAGTCCAAGAGAGAGCATTATACTATAGTGAAGTGTTGGCTCTGTGGTAAGAGAACAAAGGCATCAGCAGAAGAATCATAGAACCCATAGAATATTCATCTCCAAAGAATCCAAACTGCCAATCACTCAAAGGGCAATGAAGATAGGTTCTGTGTGTCTAAACAGGCTATGCCCCATATTATTGCCAACAAGTTCTGTGAACAAAGATACGAGAGACGGGATATGAGAGAAAAAAATGCAAGCTGATAGTCATGTAGCAACAATTAAGAAGGACAGTCCACATGCTACATACAGTGGCCCCTTCTTAATGCTAAGAGATCTGGAGGGAGGAAGGAATCCCCCATCACATTGCATGGACTCACTATAGATGACTTTCAGGAGAACACAGACAAAGGCTGACTACACAGAGAGAGAAGGCATAGGGGTTGTCATCTGCAGCATTAGAAGTAGTACCCCCAAAAATGAGAACACAATGCACTGAAGGATTGATAGGTGTCTCCTAACTGAAGAAAGGCCTATCAATTATTGCATGTGACTGCAACAGTATTTTTGTGCCATAAGAAACAAAGAATATGAAAAACTAGAGGCCAAATATCAGGGAAAAAAGGACAATGTGAATACTAGGTTAAATCTTTTGGAGTGAGTTTTTGTAATCTGATTTTTTGATCCAGACATGAATTTCCATTAATTCTAGCATACAAATTCCCTTCTCTGATACAAGTGACTCTCACAGGGTCATACTGTAACATATCTGGGGCAGGACCTAAACTTGGGCCTCCTCCCTACTCTTACCTATTACTTCACATTGCTTCTCTTGTGATAGGGAGGGTAAATAATCAGTAAATAACAGATGTTTAGGACAGTATGATAAATAATCTCTTGAGGTAATGTGTTGGTTGCAGTATAGGTGTTTGTTTCTCTAGTATTTTTGTTTGCTTATTTGTTCTTATCAATGGAAGCCAATAAAATTTCTATTAAAAAAAGAACATATACATTCCATAAAACAATCATAAGGTTTATTGAGATAAATACAAAGTTACATAGATTCTATATTTTGACAATCAGTGGCACTTCCAGAGTGTCCCCATTTATTTGGGTTCTAAAACACTGTTTTCTGTCACTAGGGCAATATCCTATTAGATGCCATGTGTATATTATTTATATAACATAGATAACAGTGAGTTTGAATTCTCAACATGACTACATGCTTTGGATTACAAGTGCCTGATAGTTTTCTACAGTATCCAAACAATATTGCACCACTAATGTTAATTTCATGTCCCGTAGTAAAATTTAAATTAAATTCTTGCTGCTGTTATAAAAATGTACCTTTGTGGCATGTGCATTTAAAGTACACATTTTTGCATAATTAAAAATAAACCGACTTGAGGAATTACATGTAAATATAGTTTTTAAAATCACCATAATATACCTTGTCTAAAAGAGCTGCCTTGGTCATGCTTAAAAATCATATTTCCAGGATGAAGGAAAAAACTGACATCTTAGAAAGATGAGCCATTTCAGCAGATCTGCACATTGCCTGATGTTAGAAAGTTCTACATTTTCCCCTCTTCTAATGCATGCAGATATCCTTTTACATAAACTTAGAAAGTGATATCAAAACCTGTCAAGTATTTAAATGGCAATGAATTTTTGGAGTTTGAAAGGTGCTTAAAAAATTGTTAATAATGGAAACATTTCCATTTTGGAAAAGTTAGAAAATAGCCTATTATTTAACAACACATCCAACTAAATATTCTGTGAGAAACATAACTACTATGTTTTCAGTGAGTCATTGAAGAAGAGACTATTAATAAAAGCAGGAAGCTTAGAAGTGATGATCAGTTACAAACACCAAAACATGTATCTATGTACACTTTTTTAAAAAAGTACAATCAACACTAAGAAATTTAATGGTAGGAAAAACAAAATGGAAAGTAAAAGGAGAACAATTTAGAAAATCTGAGTTATTTAAAAATACTCAAATGTTAGAAGTAGAAAAGATATTAAAAGCTACAAAAAATACTTTTTTTGCAGAGAAACTTCAGTCATAAAAAATTTTGCGTTGGAGAGGCATTTATATTAAATCACAGAAAAATTTTAATGTACAACTGGAATTTTAGAGCTTAAATTATCCACCAAAGCACTAACAACTTTACTTGTAAGTTCTAAAAGCATGTATGATCTATCATGCAAAATTCTAAACACAATATGAATATAATCTGGTAGACTTTGGTATAAAATTAAATCCTACACAAAATACAAAATTCCAGTTGAACAAATTCTACTTGCTGCTAGGCTAACAATTTACTTGATGTAACAATCTTAATTTCCAGACAATAAGTAATCAGAATTGCTTGTTATATAGCAAAACTGTATCTCCATCTATTTACATTAGCTAGCTCTATTGGATGTTTGAAAGTTCTTATTAAAAAAAAGTGTACCCTTCATGTACTAACCTGTACTTGACAAAAGTTGGCAAAAGTGTTTCCCCTACAAATTAAAAGTCAATAATATCTTTTGACATTTTAACCCATACTGTTTATTTTCCATCAAGCCCAGAATGGTATCCATTTCTCTGCATTGTCTTGCTATTTTTTTAATATAATAAGCTAAAGAGAATGAGAAAAAATGGCCACCTGTACCAAGAAATTCTGTCTCTTCAGAAAAACCTATTCAAACTTATTAGGGTAGTATAGCTCTAACTTATACTCCCTCTACAGGTTACTCTTAGAATAAAACTGGAATGCTTATGTTTCATTTTTCAAAAGGAAAAGAAACACAAAACTTTACATGGACATATTTATATGTATTTAGATTTGGGCTTTTGTAGTAAATAGACCACAATAAAAAGTAGAATAATCATCTGATGAAAATTGGTCCACATAGATCAGTTTCTCCTTATTCTAAACTGTACACATAATGTCTAAATTCTGTGTACTTAAAGATAAACTTAATGTTGTCTTCCCCTCCCACCTCCCCCTGCCATGATCACTGTTATGGATAATATGCATATTGATTAGTTATTAGTTACCTGCATTGTTTCCTACTTCTGTTCAATTTCAAGAACTATGGCTAGTTACTACCGGTACATTTCAACCAGAAAATTTCCTTTCATATTCATAAATGTGCTAACATAACCAATGAATTGTTTTTATATCATTTTATTCCTGTGAATGGCCAATATGTACACTTATGAATATAATATAGTTCCAGCAGCAAGAGAAATAATTAAGTGCTTAAGAAAGTTCCAATAACAGTTTATAAGAATAAAAACTACAATATAAAAAGTTGTTATACATTTTCTTTAGTACATTTAAGAAAATATTATGTATATTCAAAAGCAAACACAAATCAGGCTAATTTGCAACAACAAAGTAGAGTATAAATGAAAATGGTGTATTTATAAGGTTTTAGTGATAGGAGGTTGACACTGGAATAATATATTTTCTTCTGGCCAAGAATTATTCACATATGTACAATATTTCAGGTAAAATAAAATGTGACACCATAAACTATATTAAAAAGGGGTATCAGTGCATCAAAATATACAAGTTTACTAAACTTCAGGCTTTAAAGCTGGTAGTAAACTACTTTATTATGAAAAATAATTTTAAATAATATGGTATAAAATTACTATCAGGCAATCTGATGGTATGAAGATTCTGGTTATGCATCAAACTAAAAAGATCTACACAGTATTGGCTCATTTTCATAGGGGAAAGGCAAAAGCAAAGTAGGCACAGCATAACTGAAATAAGTAACTGTCCAATATGAAATGTATGTTGCTGCAGATGACAGTTTTCATTTAGTAAGTGTTATGAATATAAGATAAGAAGTCTTTTCTCTTCAGGCAGATACAAAACAGTTCCCCTTCTTCATTGTTACCATAAAATGATATGAAGGTTATACAATCATAATTCAGATTTAAAGCAAATTAATTCTGTTTTTCTAGAGCAGCTGTATCCATAATATTTCGTTTTGGCTCTAGGGTGGCAAAAAAGGAAACATCCTGGTCTCTGTCTGACTGCAAGGCTAATACAGTTTCTTCAACAACTTCAAGATGAGGGTTACCAGCATTTCTAAAATAAGCTAGAAAAAAAAAAGAAAGTGAGTAGTTTTGATCACATTTGTCACATGTACTGAGTTCTGATATTAAAATTCCAGACAAAAGAATATCTTTCCTTGAAAAACTAACCCACAGAACTAGAGGCCCACTAATTTAATCAGTTCTCTTAATGAAAGAACTTCTCTTAAACTCTGAACTGCCTCCTAGGTCAGAACTTTCTGAAAGAAGATTCAATCGAGCACCACCAAGAAAACAAAAAAAAAATGTAACTTATTTTCCCTTAACTATCCTCTTTAATCACTCTCCCCCCATCCTGAACTCATGGTCTAAGTCCTGGCAAAGATTAATTCATCGATTGGATCTTATTTATTCTAAAAGCACTTTTTGGCCAGGTGTCGTTTTGCACACCCATAACCTTTGCTAGTGAAGAGACTGGTGAAACAACTGAACATAAGAGTTCTGGGCTGAAGTAGGTAAGGCCAATCAAGTGTTCACATTAAGTCCAAGACCAGTATGGTGAGCTCCTGAATGCAGGGGGCATTACCTCAGGGCTGCCTAAGGCCAACTAGCTCAAATCAGAAATATTGGCCAAATATTTCTAATATTATATGTCAAATATATGTCAAAGTTCCCATTCCAGTCAGGGTAAGATGGGACTAAGAAGTAACTGGAAATTCAGGAGCAGTTACTACTGGATCAAGTAATAGGGAGACCTTGTCACATATATATAAATATATATGTATATTATGTATATACATATGTATATATAAATAAAATTAAGTCCTGTGTGGATAATGGATAGAAATGAGTTCAAGACAACTTTCCTATTGCTCTCTTCAGATTAAAAAATTTTTAATTGGTGGGAATGAGTCCCCAACCACAAGATTGACCTATATTTGTATTTTTGATAACCACTAATATATAGACATTTGTCTTTGTCTAAGAAATGAAATATTCTCACCCACATCAAACAGATCATTAAAATGATATGCCTGAATGGCAACAAAACAAACCAATAAGTCTACAGAGAATGTTAATACAATAGTATCGGTCTATATTCATTTAACGATTTATGGCTTTTTCTATTGTTTCATTTGAACTTCACAAGAGTTTGTGAGATGGGTAGTATAAATTGGAAACTAAAGCTCAGAAAGATAAATGATTTACCCAAGTTCACACAGCTAGATGGCAGTAGGACTAGGACTGGAATTTCTATTGTCTCATCTTACACTCTCTCTACCATACCAAACTACCTCTTTAAGTAATGATAAATAACTTAAAAAATTTTTTCTATTCCCTCCAGAATTTAACCTACCTTTTTCCAGTAGTGTTTGTCTTAGGGCCTTGGCTAGCAAAACCCTTACATTTGGCACAGGATCAGAAGCAAGACTTAAAAGACTGGGAAGTAGGTGTTCCACAAACTGGTCTACAGGTATACATTCCTCTCTTACCACTGCCTATGAAAAAAAATTATACATGCAAGTAATCAAACCCATTAACAGAAGCTCATGTTAGTAAGCCACATTTTTTCTATGAAAAATTCTTTTGTAAATCAGGACTTTCCATGAAAATGGATATGCATGTGTTTTAATTTAAAACTTCAACCACTCTCTAGAAACAGATAACTATTTACTTTGAGATTCATAAAATGTGCATTATACTTTAAAAACTAGTAGCTCAAATGTATAATATATAATAATAGCAATAGTACCTTATGTTTTCACATTTGATCCTCATAACACTTCTTTGAAGCACCAGTTCAAATACTATCTATATTTTAAATATTTTACAAATCTAAGGCTAAGAGAGACAATTATGAATTGCCCATTAGTAAGCCATAGAAGTGAGATGAGAATCTAGCTGTGAATTTCTAACCTAAAATTCTTTTTCTAGGCTAGCTTTCTTACTTAAAAGTATAATAATACAGTGGGAAATCATGGAACTCAACTATTGAGTCAGCCAAATTTACTATATGTAGTTGATCACCATAAAGAAGATTGATCTAGTACTATAAGAGGTACTAAATTGTGATCATTTTTTTTTCTTTCAACTCTGATCACAAAAAATAAAAAGCTAAAAGGAAATCATTAATGTAAATCATTTCCCCTTCTCCTCCCAAACGAACTTGCTACCATAAAAAATGTCAAATAAAGTGTGTAAGTTGACATCCCACATTTACAATGCAGGCATAAATAAATCCTTGAGCAAAAGAAGCTTTTTTGAAATTAAGTATAGTTCTGTTATATTTAAATGTCTTCATCAAAAATCTCCTGACAAAGACAATCACTCGCTTCCTTCCTCAAATGGCTAATTCAGAGTACAATTATAAAGGTGAGGACTTTAGTTCAGGATTCTGAGTGCAACTCAAATAAAGGCATAAACCAAATGAGTTAGTAATGTAATAATGATCAAAGATCCTTTATTTACTATAACTAAATATGTTAACTACTAGCCCAATTTATTAAGCCTCAGTTTCTAATAAAAAGGGAAATGATAGTGTACTAGACTAGATAATCATTAAAATGTCCATCATAGCTTTAAAAATTAATAACTATGATTCTCTCTAACAAAGTTATCAGCCACCTAGTACTTGTGCATACTGGCTCAAAGAAAATGTATACTAACCTGACAAATGAATGCAAAAGCTTGCCTTCCAACCCATTTGGGACAATGTCGAAATCTGATTATGAGTTCATTGATAAAATTTAATCCCAAAGCACTTGCATTGTTTGAATAGAACTTCTGCAAAATTGCTACAACCTGGGAAAAAGATTAAAAGACAGATTAAAAAATTGAAAGTCATTTATTTGTTTTGGCAATACAATTTTAATGTGAGGCTTTTTAATATATATTTTCTTCTCTTAATTATAGGCATGGTAGAAGATTGTTATCTTAAGTTATGAGACACTGAAGGAAAAAAATGCTCCATAAAAATGAAAATTTGAAAAAAGAAACACTGAAATACATATTGCTGTGCCTTTTCAAATTTATAAACATTTTCACCTGAACAATAGCTAAGCAAGACTTTTGTAAAAATGATAGTAAATTACTAGTTCAAAAACAATTTTCCATTAGTGTTGGACTGATGAAGGTTAATATCAAACAATACTGTTGTTTCCACAAGAGCTGATGTCTTATTTTTATTCAAAACTATTTTGTAATGTAAAGCCCATAACTTTTAAAAGAACAGCAAGTAATTTGTATAAACATTTAAAAATGACTTCTCTATCATCACTGAAAAATATATTTTATAAAAAAGTATTTTGCAAAATGACATTCTGTATAGAGTGTACAAATCATGGCAGTTAAAGAGAAAATGCTTCAATCTGTAGTTTTAGAAGAAAAATGAAATTTTTGCTCATATTCTCTCTCTCTCTCTCTCTCTCTCTCTCTCTCTCTCTCTCTCTCTCTCTCTCTCTCTCTCACCCCCCTACTCCCCCACTCCCACTCCGCCCATTCCCCTTACTAGCTTAAAGGAGATCCACCGAACTTCAGAAACTTTATCTGCACACAGTTTTAGTGCAATATGCATTAGATAGTCATAAACATCATTAGGGCTGTAGAGTTCCAAAATCAGGATCAGTTGTCTAAAAAAAAACAAACAAACCAAACAGAAAAACCAATTATCTTTAAAGAAAGCACATTCACTTCACTTATTATTTATTCCCTGTTCCTTCAAACAAGCCGGGGAAAGGGGAGGAAACTGAAATAATTTAAAACCATTAAAAAATTGAACAGGTAGTCCTAAAAATCTTCCATGCCAAAGGGAAATTAAATTAATTCCTCAATTAAAGGCAAAATCAATGAAATTTCACTATACCATTGATGTTCTTTCAAATGCAAATCAAAGCCCCATTCTTATGCTTTCCCATGTATGGCTAAGTATACAAAGGTTAAGAAGATTAAATAAAAAAAACAAAAAAATTTGTTACTAATGCTTAGAAACAAAGCTAAGAAAATCTACTCACTCCTCACAAAAAGAAGTGTTTATATAATAATAGCAATATTATAAAGACAAAAATCTTTGAAATACTTAAGAATTCTGATTAACACAATGGCCAACCATAATTCCAGAGGAAACAAAGTGAAATGTGTAATCCACTTCCTGTCATAGAAGTGAACACACACACACACACACACACACACACACACA
>NC_058131.1:255345947-255457170 GCF_016433145.1 Gracilinanus agilis
AAAAAAAATAGAAGAAAATGTGAGATATCATCAGAAAAACAAGTAACCTAGAAAATGAATCAAGAGTTAACATGAGAATTATTGGGCTATCTAAAGGCCATGATCAAAAAAAAAGCAGGGAGGGGAGATGCCCAGACATCATATTTCAAGAAATTATAAAGGAAACTGCCCAAATATTTTAGAACCAGAGGACAAAATAGAAATTGAAATAATCCACTGATCACCTCCTGAAAGATACCAAAATGAAAAATCCCAGGAATATTATACCCAAATTCCAGAACTCCAAGGTCAAGGAGAAAATCCTGCAAAAAACCAGAAAGAAACGATTCAAATACTGTGCAGCCAGTCAGGATCACACAAGACTTGGCACCTTACCCCTAAAAGGAGCAAAGGACTTAGAATTTGATATTCAGGAAAGCAAAGGAATTAGAGATGCAACCAAGAATAATCTAACAAGCAAAACTGAGTATATAATCCTACAGAAGGAAAAAAAGATATTTAATGAAATTGAAGACTTCCAAGTACTCCTGAAGAAAAAGATCAAAGCAATAGCAACTAAAAGGATAAGACTAGATCCATTTCAACTTTTTTCTTTCTCCCACATTACCATTATGCAGTAGAGGTTGGAATGAAGACCAAGACATAATAATAATAGGTAACATATATCATTTTAAGGTTTTTAAAGTTTTATATATAATTTCATTTGATCCTCACAACAATCCTGGAAGATAGGTGCTATTATCATCCCTCTTCTACAGATGAATAAATTGAGACAGGGAATTAAGTGACTTATCCAGCATCATACAACTATTTAAGTGTCAGAGGATGGATTCAAATTCAGCACTCTATGAACCTAGTTGTAATCTCTCTCTCTCTCTCTCTCTCTCTCTCTCTCTCTCTCTCTCTCTCTCTCTCTCTCTCTCTCTCTCTCTCTCTCTCTCACCCCCCTACTCCCCCACTCCCACTCCGCCCATTCCCCTTACTAGCTTAAAGGAGATCCACCGAACTTCAGAAACTTTATCTGCACACAGTTTTAGTGCAATATGCATTAGATAGTCATAAACATCATTAGGGCTGTAGAGTTCCAAAATCAGGATCAGTTGTCTAAAAAAAAACAAACAAACCAAACAGAAAAACCAATTATCTTTAAAGAAAGCACATTCACTTCACTTATTATTTATTCCCTGTTCCTTCAAACAAGCCGGGGAAAGGGGAGGAAACTGAAATAATTTAAAACCATTAAAAAATTGAACAGGTAGTCCTAAAAATCTTCCATGCCAAAGGGAAATTAAATTAATTCCTCAATTAAAGGCAAAATCAATGAAATTTCACTATACCATTGATGTTCTTTCAAATGCAAATCAAAGCCCCATTCTTATGCTTTCCCATGTATGGCTAAGTATACAAAGGTTAAGAAGATTAAATAAAAAAAACAAAAAAATTTGTTACTAATGCTTAGAAACAAAGCTAAGAAAATCTACTCACTCCTCACAAAAAGAAGTGTTTATATAATAATAGCAATATTATAAAGACAAAAATCTTTGAAATACTTAAGAATTCTGATTAACACAATGGCCAACCATAATTCCAGAGGAAACAAAGTGAAATGTGTAATCCACTTCCTGTCATAGAAGTGAACACACACACACACACACACACACACACACACAGGAATAAGAATGTGTATTTGAAAATATAAATCCCTCTGAATGGTTACAATATCAGAAGATGCAGAATACCATGGACATATAAGATGTTTAATCAACATATACTATTACAAATAACAATTCTGGACAACAATCTCCAGTATCAGGAAGAGAAAAAAGATTTCACATTTATAATTTAGTTTCTTTAAAAATCACAAAGGATGTTGTGACCAGAGACCACATGGTATGAAAAATTCAAAATTATAGGAGGCAAAACAATCATAACAAAGAGAAGTAACCATTTAATGAAGTGCTGCTAAAGAAAAGCTACATTAAAATTATGAAATTTAGTGGTAATACTAGAGGTCATGGAGTTTTCATAACATTTGTAGCTATCTTTTTCAGATTTCTGTTCTAAGAACATTATGCTAAAAACATGATTTGGAAATTAAACCCAATCTGAAATCCAGCAAACTGATTAAAGATCATTGTAAAATCAAGTAATTTATTTTGGAACTAGTAAACTGTTCCCTAGAACAAACTATCCTGAACAGAAGAAACTTGAGGATTTGACAGCAAAGACTTGTGTTTTTCTTATCTGCAACTAGAAATCTCACAAGGATTAAGATATTTAAATGCATCAAAACTTAATGAAGGGGCAGCTGGGTAGCTTAGTGGAGTGAGAGTCGGGCCTAGAGACAGGAGGTCCTAGGTTCAAACCCGGCCTCAGCCACTTCCCAGCTGTGTGACCCTGGGCAAGTCACTTGACCCCCATTGCCCACCCTTACCACTCTTCCACCTATGAGAAAATACACCGAAGTACAAGGGTTTAAAAAAAAAAAAAAAAAAAAACAATGAAAACTAGAAGAAACCATCATCTTTGGAAAGTATACAAATCAAAGAGAATTCTTTAAGGCACTCATGTCCCATACCATTAGAACCAGTGGAGGTCTTTCGAAAGTCATTTTTATGCTGTAAATGCTCAAAATAGAAGTAGTGGGTAGAAAGTGCTGGGTATGGAGACAGGAAGATATGAGTTCAAATACTACCTCAGACAACTCCTAGCTCTGTGACTCTGGGCAAGTTTACTTCAATCTGTTTGCTTCAGTTTCCTCGTCTATAAAATGAGTTTGAGAAGGAAATGGCAAACCGCTGCAGTACCTTTGCCAAGAAAACCCCAAAAATGGGCCACAAGGAAATGGAAAAGACATTAAAAAAAAAAAAAAAAAGACTAAGCTACTCAAAACAGTAACTTCATTAATTCTTCTAGTGGCAATTGAGTAAGTCATTGTGGCAAATACCTCTATATGTTTACATTATGCTTTATCTTTCTAACACATCATCATCATCATCATCATCATCATCATCATCATCATCATCATCATCATCATCATCATCATCATTTTAAGTAAATACTGTATCTAGTACAAAGGTCAAACACCCTGTGGAAATTAAATGACAACCCATTCTTCAAGTATAAAGAAATAATTTCCTTCACATTATTAATAAAGAAATATAAGGACAAATAGGATTTGTTTGATTCATAAAGGGAGCTTTGTAATGAAAAGTTCTAGTATTTAATAAAGTAAACTAACTTAAGCTTCATTTCCAGTATCCAAACACTTATCAAGCAACTTTGACAATAAGAATTTATCTTATTGCTCAATTCTTTAATTTTTATTTAATGGCCACTACTACAATTTCATCACTTTAATGAACTCTTAGTTCTGACATGAAGATCAGCACGATAGTTTTGGAAAATGGTCTTAGAGATGCTAAAAAATTAAGAGATTTAAGCCAGTTCCTAGTTTAAACTTCTTAATAAAAACTTGTATAACTACTTTCCTAAGAAAACCACTTACTGTTGAGAAGACATAAGTTGTAAAATTACTGAAAACAATGGATGAAATCTGGCCTCAGACACTTCCTAGGTGTATGACTCTGAGCAAATCATTTAACCCCAATTGCTTAGCCCTTACCACTCTTCTGCTTTGGAATTAATACTTAGCTAAAACAGAAGATAAAGCTTTAAAAAAAAGAGACCAAAGGAGGAAATATTTTTACTCTATCATACCTTGAACTAGAAAGTCAAACACTGAAGTGAGGCTGAAATACTTTGGTAAGTTAAGCACTTAAGATTAGCTATCAGTATGACTCATTCCCTGAGAAGGTACAGAAAAATCAGACCAGGGCTAAGACACTTCCCTTGCACACATATTTGGTCCTGTTATTTCTCTTATATATAGAATGGCAACTTTCTGTAGTCCTGGCTCCTGAATGGGTAATTGCAAACTGCTTAAATCACTTTAATTGGGCCTTGATTCAAGGACCTGTTATAAGTTTATTTTTCCTTACATTTTTTGCACATACGATTTTGACATTTTACATTTCATTCACAAGTTAATTTTTTTTCCTCTTTTATTTGGATTTTATTCTTTTTTATTTTCTTTTGCCAATTGATTTCATAAAACCCCGTGACTCAGCCATGTATCCTTAGCTGACCTGGGGTACCTTCTTCAGGGGAGAATGTGTTATTTGGAGTTTTCCTCAGAGGGGTGTAAGTTTTATAATCATAATGTCTGCATTATAATCTATAATGAAAAATTTTAACTCTTTTAAGAGTAATTTCAGGGGGGAATGTATAATTCTCAGAAGGAAATGTATGTTTTATAATCTATAATGTAAAGTTTAAATTCTTTGAGAGTAATTTTAGGATAAGAAATTTGTCATCTCCCCAAAATCCAGACAACGAACCTGTTTGGAGAAGGGACCATGAAGATGCCTGAAGAGCCTTCACTGGATCATGAAGATCCAAAATAAACTTTGGGGTGCAGTTGATTGTACTATGGGGAGTTGAATGCATTCGTTTTGAATGTACACTCTTATGCCAATAGGGGACTGCCCCAATTGGCTTTTTGTCAATGCGGCTAGTTTTTATCCCCTTTTCTTTTATCCCCAAATTTCTGTAATTTAAAAGATATGTTTACAAGTGCATTCAAGGAGACCAGTCTCTTTCTACTCTCAGGGGGGAATGTGTTAGTGGAAATTTGGGGTTTATTTGAGCCTTAAATATTTAGATATATGACATAAACTTCCTGTGGATGTTTAGGGGACTTGGAAACTACATTTCCCATGATTTCTCTTGTAATACAGGTAGACAAGAAGTGTGATTATGTAGACAAACAGTATAAGTACTCCTGATGTCACTGGGGGAGGTGAGCAGAAGGTATGGCAGGGGATTTGAATTAGATCTTAGCAGGCGCGTGGTCTTCTTTATTTGTCCAATATGGCATTAATTAAAATAGTAATACTTCTATTTACATCCGTCTATATCCATTTTAATCATAACACTGCGTAATGAGAGATAGGACTCATTGGGAAAGACCTTAATGCTGGGAAAAATTGAAAGCAAAAACAGAAGGGGATGGCAGAAGTTGAGATGGATAGTGCCATGGAAACAACAAATGTGAACTTGAACAAACTCTGAAAGATGGAGGAATAGGAGGGCATGATGAATGTAGTCAGTGGGATCATGAAGAGCTGGACACAAATGAACCACTGAAAAGTTTGGAAGTGGACAAAATAACTACCTTCAAGTATTCAAACAGCCAGCATGTGAAACAGGGAGAGGACTTGTTCTGATTGGCCTGAGAGAATAAAACTACAAGCAAAGGATGAAAGTTGAAGAGAAGCAGATTTAGTCTTAACTTTAAGTGAAAACTTCCTAATGATAAGAACTATCCAAAAGTATAAAGGGTTGCCCTAAGAGGTAATGAATGAGTTGTTCCTGCAATACAGTCTATAAGCAAAGGTAAGATCTCTGGTCAAGCATGGGTGTATAAGAGATTCTTGTGAAGGTATGTGGTTAAACATAAAATTCTATGATTCTGTGAAAATTAAGCATTCAAATTCAATTTACCTTTTCAGAGCCATCAACAATTTTTACTTACTCTGCTAATTCATATCGAAACCTCCAATTCCTACTATTGTCAGTAACTACAAACTCTTGAAGTTGGTAAAGATACTCTCTCCTCTTGTCTGCATGAAGCAACTTAAAAAAAAAAAAAGACGATAATGTTTCTGAAACCATTATTATAAGCTTAGGCATAAATCTCTAAGTTCCTTAGGGACAAAATTTTTTATTTCCATTTTAACTTACAAATTACAGCAATAGTGAATAAATATTATTAACTAACTACTACTACACTTTTGAATACATTCTATTCTTTTAACACATGGAATTTAAAAGTTGGAAGGACATTTAGATAATCTGAATCTATCATATATATATATAAATCATATAATGAATCTATCATTTTACAAATAAGAAAATTAAGGCCAATAAAGATTATGTGATTTACTGAAGATTGAATACATAATTAGTAAAGTCAGAAACTATTGATTATATTAATTATTGATATAATTACCTTATTGATTTGATTCTAAATCTAATGTATCTTCTTCATTATGTCACACTGATTTTTGTGAAGGTGACAGATAATGCCTAAACTATATTAAAACATTCCTATGAATATTCCTCTTAAGCTTATATAGAATAATAAAGTTTACACTAAAGACTATTTAATAATATAGACTCAGAATAATTTTTTTTTACTGAGTCTAAGTCTATTTACAAAATAACAAATTATCTTTGAAAAATATCTTTTTATTTTTAAGTAAGAAGAACTGGAATAAGAGCGAGAAGGTATGTGTTCTACATAGGGCTATGCCACTAGATAGTAAATATAGGCAAGTTATTTAACCTCTCTAGATTTGTTTCTTCACCTATGAAGAAAAAAATTTAACTATTTGGTGAAATAAAATCTATTTGACATTATATGTAGAAACTTCAAAAATAAAAAATAAATTTCCTCCTACCTTTAGAAAATCATAGAGATGTTTAAGAACTCCAATGCGTACTTCATCTAAATCCTTTAAGAATCCATTAAATATTGGCACCAAATCAGCAGCTGTTAACTGATCTCCAAGAATTACAGCTAGCTCATGAATTGAAAAAGCTAGTGTTCGGCGTACCTTCCACTATCCATAGGGAACAGAAGTAATAAAATAAATATCAAATGTACTCTTAAAATCTAACTAATTATATCCTTGAGACAAAATTAAATAGTACACTGAGTTTATATGCGAATGCATAATTTGTTAGAATATATCAACACATTAATTTTATCTTTACATAAAGTACTTTAACTGAAAATGCAATATCTGTATGTTTTTCTGAAAATGCTACATTTACCTGTACATCTGATGCCAATGTTTCATATGTATCTTTCAGGCAATGCCAGTTCTGCCTCCCCAACGTTAAAGCCACACCAGGAAGACTATACGCACAATGTTTGGCTATATCAGTATCAACAGTCTGAGCTCTGGCTGGATCAGTCATTGATAAGTACTGGTCTAATAAGGGCTGAGGGATTATATCCTAGTAAATGAGAGTAAAAAATGCTTACAAAGAATATCCCACAACTGGTTTTAAAATATTAAACATCATAAATAATTCATAATATGGAAATGAGGCCAACTGAAGGAAATTTCATTGGAACAAAAAGACTTACTTTTCTATGGCTTAGTTAATCCTATGCTAGATAGGTCGCTAATTTATTATGGTTTGGTCAATAAGTCAAGATCAATGGATCAGTAATTTTTATTCTTATTTAAGCTAGTAGATCTTCTAAAAAGCATATAAGTAGTACAATAACTGATTAGGTTTAATTTAGATCAATTCACTTCATACTATATATAACCTATGTCTTCTACTTTCTTTTTAAATGATCAGATTTTAACATAGTACTTTACACATGAGTGATCAATAAATACTGCTAAATAGCAACTTATCATCATGGAGAGATAACATTCTCTTTATCTGTATCACCATCAAAACAACTGAATGACCCTAATATAAAATCAATTATGGAATAAATTAATACAAGAACTCAGCCCAGAAGACAGACTAGCCAATCACAAGTCAGTAGGACAGTCAGTTTTAAATGATCTGGAGAGAAAGCAGGAAAAAATTTAAGAATGTTATCAAACTGACTTTACTTATATTCTTTTTGCTTACTAAAAGAGTCTGGTGGATTCTGCACATCATTTTCTTTATCAAGACTTATCAAGACAAGTTGAGTGTACAAACCAAGCAGGGTAAGAAATGTTAGTTGAATAATAATATTAAATTTAAGAATAAGTACAAAACCTCTAGGAAATTTAAATATAAACTCTATTTTTTCATCTTGAAGCACATAGGTAATAATTTACTAACCTGTAACTTAGATTTATCATCTTCAAATGGGGTATGTTCAGATCTTTGTTCTTTTTGCAAATGTTCACTGGTTCCATTAAGATGTTTTTCAGAATCCTAAAAAGTTAAACTTGAATGTTACCCATATGCCTTAAGAAAAAAAAACTATGCCTCCATTAATAGGGCTTTAATGATGACATGAAATAGTACACCCTCCCCCCAAATTAATGACTTTAAGAGTATCATTTGATAATCCATGACACCTCTTAGAAGATATATTTACAGAGCTGGATCCAGCACATCTTTGACTATCCATAGGGAAACAAAAGTAATAAAATGAATATCAATCAAATAAACCCTAAAATCTAACTTAAGTTACATTCTTATAGCAAAACTAAAGAGAATGCTCAGCTTATATATTGAATAGTTTTTCACAACATATAAATTCACATTAATTTTATATGCAAGTTAACCATAAAAGTAAGTAATTTAGTTGACTGTTATTTCTTAATACTGTGAAAAGGTCTACATCAAGATGAATAATGCACTAAAAATCTTTGTCATAAGGGTTTTAAGAACTACTTGAGGCCTAAAATTAATCATTATGACTAGGAAATGGTCTAGGAAAGGAAGAAGAGAAACAAAATAATTATATATAATAGTGCAAGTGGTAAAAGTTATCTATACTTGATCTAGATAAAAGATATAGAAAGAGTACATTTTAATTTTAGTTCAAATGGTATGTGATTAAAGTGTGTTGTATACTTGGTATTGGTTACACACACAAAAGTATGTATTTGCACACCCTCCTATGAATGTACACTTAGAATATAAATCTTTGTTATGTTAACAACACCTGTAAGAACTAGAGTGGCAATACTGATCTTTGAAAATGCATTAACTCAAATGACCTTCTCTTTCAAATAGTAATAAATTTCTTATTTACATTCGAAATGTCATACTCTCATAGCATAATGAATCCTGCCCAAAGCAGCTCAAAATATGCTTAATGAAACTGTTACTATACTCATGATGCTGTTTTTCTCAAGTATGATATAAGCATCATGACAATAAGGGGGGGGGCTAGTTTTTTCCTTTCTATCTCTAGCCTAACAGTGCTTGTGGGATAGTAAACAAATTGAATTGTTTCATTTTTTTTTAAACCCTTAACTTCCATCTTGGAGTCAATACTGTGTATTGGTTACAAGGCAGAAGAGTGGTAAGGGTAGGCAATGGGGGTCAAGTGACTTGCCCAGGGTCATACAGCTAGGAAGCACCTGAGGCCATATTTGAACCCAGGACCTCCTGTCTCTGAGCCTGGCTCTCCATCCACTGAGCCACCCAGCTGCCTCCTGTTTCATTTATTTTGAATCATAATGAAAACCTTCAACCCTTCCAGGGTTTCTTGATGAGATGTTTCCAAATGGCTAATTGGGTAAAAAATATTTTGAAGTGATAGCTGAAGTTCTAGTTCTCTCTAGGATTAATAAGAACCAAAATCTGCCATTCAAGAGTTATTCTTCATTCTAGAATGAAAAGGAAAACTTAAAATATGCTATAACTATTATAGTATCACATTCTTGTGACCTATTAAGAAATAAATACAGGCAATTGAAATAAATGTTTTAAAAACTCTCCCCCAGAAAGTATTTTGCAATCATACTACTATAATAATTATTATCCTTAGGAAAAATATATCACTAACCAGGCCAGAAGAATTTTTTAAAACAGTTTAAAATTTTCTAACAAGCTGACTCAGGAACCCAATTACTTTATGTCATAACACTAAGTTTCTTTCAGGTACTAAATGTTTTTAAAGATAATTAGCTAAAAAAAAAAGTTTTAAAAATGATTAGTTAATTTTTTGGAGGAAACAGTCATTTAAAAATTTCCATATGTGATAAAAAGCCTGAATACTTATTATTTTCTGGCCAGATAAATGCAGAAAGAAACTTTACATTATAAAGATTATATTTTTGTCATTATAGCTAATCCTATCCTAATAAATGGGCTTTTCTGTGTCTATTTCTTTGAAATGTTAACCTTAAGCTGTGATCCTGAAACCACAATCTCAAAACAATCAAGGACTTTTAAAAGAATATTTGTGTGCTTTATAAAAGGATCAATTTTCAGAAGTTTTCTTTTTAAAAAGTCAAAAAATTTTAGGATAACAGGTACAAAAACAAGAAAAGTAGATCACATATCACTAATGTAAAGTAACTAACTGAATAAACATGATAAAAATTGGAATACTGGACCCATAAACCAATGGTTCATCTATAAAGATATATTTATAGAATGCCCTCTTTGGCATAAATTAGTGGAAGTCACATAACCACATTCTAACAAGTGGCTAAAAACTAATTTAGGGTCTAAGTATAAGACTAGAAATTTACAAATGTTTGTTGAAATGAATTGGCTTTTTTATTCTACTGTAGTTAAGATTTTGAGATGTCCCTTTTCCCTACTAATGCAGTAAATATCCTGGATCAGACTAATAATTTGAGTGGAGCTTATGGGGACCTAAGAAGTAACAAGGGTCTATCTCTTCATACCAAGAGAACACTTGGAAAAGCACTGGCCAAGTAAAGGTTCAGAGTTCAAGGTGTGGATGATAACTATTTCTCACTGAAATCTTTTCTCTATGAAAACATGTATGATTCTTTAAGTTTTCACCAATATTATTGAACTAGTTAGGTATTAGAACATTGCTAAAATTACTCTGAGGGAATGCACCTACTATTATTATTAAAATACACTAAAAGTTGCTAGCTGTGACTTGTGACTTAGGTGGTCAGCTTCCTTAAAAAACAAAAAAAAAAAACAAAAACAAGTGTTCAAATCAAGTTTGGAGAAGAAAAGTTTTTTGTAACTTACCTCTTTAGCTCTTGTTTTGGAACATATTCATGGTTTTATCTAGCAACAGATTATTTAGTTATCCTAAAAATGCCTTCAACAATAAAGTTATCCTAAAAATGACCTCAAACAATAAAAAAAAGACTATTTAGATAAATCCTAAAAATGATCTCAACAATAAAAATATTACCATTTTCTAAATGAGTTATTAATGTAATGCAGATTTATGATTTCTCTTTATCACTCAGAGTAAGTATAGATACCTACTGTGCTCTGTATTACCCTGGCCACAAACAGCTCATCTTGGGATGATACAGAAGAGATAATGTTCTGATTTTCAGCAGAAGATCTAGGGTCTGAATTGGGTACTTCTTCATGGGACTTTTGTGCAGTTTTAGTTTCAGAATCACTTATGGAGTCAAGCTGGGCAGCTCTTAGTGCAGCTGATAACACCTGAACCTGAGCTGTAATACAGTAAGGATTTAAGAATTTGTTTTGTTGTTCTTTTTACTTTGGATTTCAGAAACAAATGTCTTACCTCATAACCAAAAGTATGAAATATATACATATATATATTTGAAATTTTGATGGAAAGAAGAATTCTAACTCCACTTTAGACCCTCCCAGCTTCTGAGAGGCAGGTGATGCGATGTTATCACTAGGAGTTCTCTCCATCCCTCTCTCTCTCTCTCTCTCTCTCTCTCTCTCTCTCTCTCTCTCTCTCTCTCTCTCTCTCTCCCTCTCTCCCTCTCTCCCTCTCTCTCCCTCTCTCCCTCTCTCCCTCTCTCCCTCTCTCTCTCTGGTGAATTATTCCTTTTTGGTAAAGCAGAAATGACATGCCATCACCTCTTCCATAATATATGATAATTCCTGCTGATGTCACACTTCACTGACAAAACATTTTCTTAGAATATCCCTGTGAAAATATTTATATATTATTATTCCCATTTAAAGATAAAGAATATGAGCCTCAAAAAGTTCAGTGACTTTGTCCACTGCAAGTAAAATTGAAATAATGACTATCTAACCACACACATATTTTGTTCAATGAAATCAAAATGTTTCACACAAGCTTCTATACAAACACACAAAAATTGTTTCCTAATTCTTCTAAAGTATGTTTAAAAACTTTATGCATTTTTTTGTCAAAATGTGTAGGGATAAGAACTAATAATAATATTGATTTCATTGGAAAAATGAACTCAATTAGATAATGACTTTCTACCATGAAGGTTGGCACCTTTTTTGCAACTGAGGCTATGAGAGTTGCCTAAGGCTGTGAGGGGACAAGTGACTTGCCCAAGCCATATACCCAGGATATGCCAAAGGCTATGATAACTCAGGTTATCCTAGTTCTTAGGCCAGCACTCTATCTACTAGAGTTGTTCAATAGTATAGTTATGTGAAAAGAACTTGTTTTCTTCTAAGTTTATTTAATAGTTCCAAAGATTTATAAATCAAAAATACATTTTCAATGACATTCTTTTAGTTAAAGGTGATATGCCACACATTCAGTCTATTTCCTTTATAAAGTGGAGGAAAGGGTAGAAATTTATATGTGGATTCTTATAATATCTCCCTAAAACCACACAAAAAACCTGTCCTCTTTCTACTTTAAGTTATTAGAGGGTTTTTTTTCCTTAGATCCAAACAAGAATACAAATACTAAATTATTTAGATAATAAGAGCAGTTTTAATAGTGAATATATAGACTGCAATATTTATTCACTAATTCTGACAATCATTCAGAAAAAGGAACATGAGTCAGCATTCTATAGTGGCATAAAGTACTAGGCTTACACATAGAGAAGCCCAAAGTTCTCATTCTAGTCCTGACATTTACTAGTTGTTTGACTATAGGCAAGTCATAAATGTCTCGAGCCACTGGTTTGTTTATTTGTAAAGAGGACAATAATATTCGTACTATCCAGCTCACATAACTACTGGTGAGGAAAAGCACTGTGTAAGTATAAATTACTATGTCAATGTGAATTTCTCTTATCTAGCTTCTCTTTATCAATGATCAACATACTATTAAAACTATAAGCTCTGTCAAATATATGCCCTTTTACACTTAAAACTGACTTCAGACTTTGAATGCATATACACTTTACTTTCACACATTCATACATAGATGCTTTCTAAGCAGTGACTATTCAAGAAAATTTCACCCCATCTGTACATTTGTACACACATACATAATACACAACATTCAAATAGGATGAAGAAAGATGTACTCACACATTCCATACAGACAGATTAAATCATAATTACTGACTTATACCTTGGACATCTGGATCATTCATCATATGTTCCTGTAAACTTTCCAATACTTTTTTAATTTCACTACTGGCAACACAGTTTTTACACACAGTGTCAGGTATACAGCATCCTTCTTCCTGCTGCTCAGTCTTGGTTTGAAGCAGTTCTAAATCCTGGCTGATATCTGGGAGAGGAGTGCGCCAGTAAAGAAAATTATTGAATATGTCCTCAGAACTTCCTGAATAAGCTCTCTTCAGTCCCTGGCAGTTGTTTACTTGACTATCATTAGCATCCTTGATTGCACAAGAACTGTCACTCTGGCAACTTTTAATCAACTCTTCTTCAGCACTAGCAGGGCAGGCCATTCTCTTTTCCATTCCACTTACGTGTGAACTTTCAATATGCAGGAAATTACTAGTTTCAATTGATGTGCCTTCGGTCAGTGGATCTGGTTTTGTGGGTTCAGAATTTCCTGAACTAGGAAAATGGAGGAAAGGGGGAAAAACAAACAGTTTAACACTGCAAAATACATGGCTCTGGTAGCATTGAGATATCTACTAAAGCAATTGTCTTCTTCCTCTTAGATCTCTTCCCCATTCCACTACTGGATCTCTTTGGGCTAGGAGGAAAGAGAAGACACATACCCTACCCCATCACCCTACTACACTCACATGCATACACATACACATATATAGATACTCAGTATTAAAGTTGAAACTTAAAATAGTTAATCTTGTTGTTAGGACCCACTGGTGAAAAAAAAATTAAGAGGTGAAAAGGGGTGAAAATTTTGCCCAAAATAATACTAGATTATCATTGCATTTAAATTATCCTATCCTCTCATTAGAGAATGAATGCAAGGAATAGTGGGTAGAATGCTGGACTTGCAGACAGGAAAAGCCAGGTACAAATTCCACCTTTAAAACTTTATAGAAACCGTGGGCAATGATTTAATCTCTCTCACTTCAGATAAATCCCCCAAACTTACAAAGTTACAGATTCATGATGATTTGAGGGAAGAATTTCCTCATCAATAAAATCACAGATCTTTGAAATGACATATCTATCCTAAATTAAATTACTAGAAAGGTGATTATGTCTTAACTTTTCTAAAGTTTACACTCACAGCCTATATCTATAACTCTAGGTGGTGAGTCATCTTATAAGGACTTGCCTATGTAATAAGAGTGATAAGAAATCAAGAATAAATCAATAACAGTCACCACCACTACTAGCAAAAAAACACAGTTCAAAGTATAACGATCCATCATCAGTAGATAAGCAGTCTGCTAAGTCATCTAATTAAAAATATCACCTTCGTACACAAAAGACAACTAATAATATATATTACAGTGTTCTGGAATATTNCTCTCTCTCTCTCTCTCTCTCTCTCTCTCTCTCTCTCTCTCTCTCTCTCTCTCTCTCTCTCCCTCTCTCCCTCTCTCCCTCTCTCTCCCTCTCTCCCTCTCTCCCTCTCTCCCTCTCTCTCTCTGGTGAATTATTCCTTTTTGGTAAAGCAGAAATGACATGCCATCACCTCTTCCATAATATATGATAATTCCTGCTGATGTCACACTTCACTGACAAAACATTTTCTTAGAATATCCCTGTGAAAATATTTATATATTATTATTCCCATTTAAAGATAAAGAATATGAGCCTCAAAAAGTTCAGTGACTTTGTCCACTGCAAGTAAAATTGAAATAATGACTATCTAACCACACACATATTTTGTTCAATGAAATCAAAATGTTTCACACAAGCTTCTATACAAACACACAAAAATTGTTTCCTAATTCTTCTAAAGTATGTTTAAAAACTTTATGCATTTTTTTGTCAAAATGTGTAGGGATAAGAACTAATAATAATATTGATTTCATTGGAAAAATGAACTCAATTAGATAATGACTTTCTACCATGAAGGTTGGCACCTTTTTTGCAACTGAGGCTATGAGAGTTGCCTAAGGCTGTGAGGGGACAAGTGACTTGCCCAAGCCATATACCCAGGATATGCCAAAGGCTATGATAACTCAGGTTATCCTAGTTCTTAGGCCAGCACTCTATCTACTAGAGTTGTTCAATAGTATAGTTATGTGAAAAGAACTTGTTTTCTTCTAAGTTTATTTAATAGTTCCAAAGATTTATAAATCAAAAATACATTTTCAATGACATTCTTTTAGTTAAAGGTGATATGCCACACATTCAGTCTATTTCCTTTATAAAGTGGAGGAAAGGGTAGAAATTTATATGTGGATTCTTATAATATCTCCCTAAAACCACACAAAAAACCTGTCCTCTTTCTACTTTAAGTTATTAGAGGGTTTTTTTTCCTTAGATCCAAACAAGAATACAAATACTAAATTATTTAGATAATAAGAGCAGTTTTAATAGTGAATATATAGACTGCAATATTTATTCACTAATTCTGACAATCATTCAGAAAAAGGAACATGAGTCAGCATTCTATAGTGGCATAAAGTACTAGGCTTACACATAGAGAAGCCCAAAGTTCTCATTCTAGTCCTGACATTTACTAGTTGTTTGACTATAGGCAAGTCATAAATGTCTCGAGCCACTGGTTTGTTTATTTGTAAAGAGGACAATAATATTCGTACTATCCAGCTCACATAACTACTGGTGAGGAAAAGCACTGTGTAAGTATAAATTACTATGTCAATGTGAATTTCTCTTATCTAGCTTCTCTTTATCAATGATCAACATACTATTAAAACTATAAGCTCTGTCAAATATATGCCCTTTTACACTTAAAACTGACTTCAGACTTTGAATGCATATACACTTTACTTTCACACATTCATACATAGATGCTTTCTAAGCAGTGACTATTCAAGAAAATTTCACCCCATCTGTACATTTGTACACACATACATAATACACAACATTCAAATAGGATGAAGAAAGATGTACTCACACATTCCATACAGACAGATTAAATCATAATTACTGACTTATACCTTGGACATCTGGATCATTCATCATATGTTCCTGTAAACTTTCCAATACTTTTTTAATTTCACTACTGGCAACACAGTTTTTACACACAGTGTCAGGTATACAGCATCCTTCTTCCTGCTGCTCAGTCTTGGTTTGAAGCAGTTCTAAATCCTGGCTGATATCTGGGAGAGGAGTGCGCCAGTAAAGAAAATTATTGAATATGTCCTCAGAACTTCCTGAATAAGCTCTCTTCAGTCCCTGGCAGTTGTTTACTTGACTATCATTAGCATCCTTGATTGCACAAGAACTGTCACTCTGGCAACTTTTAATCAACTCTTCTTCAGCACTAGCAGGGCAGGCCATTCTCTTTTCCATTCCACTTACGTGTGAACTTTCAATATGCAGGAAATTACTAGTTTCAATTGATGTGCCTTCGGTCAGTGGATCTGGTTTTGTGGGTTCAGAATTTCCTGAACTAGGAAAATGGAGGAAAGGGGGAAAAACAAACAGTTTAACACTGCAAAATACATGGCTCTGGTAGCATTGAGATATCTACTAAAGCAATTGTCTTCTTCCTCTTAGATCTCTTCCCCATTCCACTACTGGATCTCTTTGGGCTAGGAGGAAAGAGAAGACACATACCCTACCCCATCACCCTACTACACTCACATGCATACACATACACATATATAGATACTCAGTATTAAAGTTGAAACTTAAAATAGTTAATCTTGTTGTTAGGACCCACTGGTGAAAAAAAAATTAAGAGGTGAAAAGGGGTGAAAATTTTGCCCAAAATAATACTAGATTATCATTGCATTTAAATTATCCTATCCTCTCATTAGAGAATGAATGCAAGGAATAGTGGGTAGAATGCTGGACTTGCAGACAGGAAAAGCCAGGTACAAATTCCACCTTTAAAACTTTATAGAAACCGTGGGCAATGATTTAATCTCTCTCACTTCAGATAAATCCCCCAAACTTACAAAGTTACAGATTCATGATGATTTGAGGGAAGAATTTCCTCATCAATAAAATCACAGATCTTTGAAATGACATATCTATCCTAAATTAAATTACTAGAAAGGTGATTATGTCTTAACTTTTCTAAAGTTTACACTCACAGCCTATATCTATAACTCTAGGTGGTGAGTCATCTTATAAGGACTTGCCTATGTAATAAGAGTGATAAGAAATCAAGAATAAATCAATAACAGTCACCACCACTACTAGCAAAAAAACACAGTTCAAAGTATAACGATCCATCATCAGTAGATAAGCAGTCTGCTAAGTCATCTAATTAAAAATATCACCTTCGTACACAAAAGACAACTAATAATATATATTACAGTGTTCTGGAATATTTGGGGCACTTAGCATTGTGCTCATATTATTGATATAATTTCACATAATTATTAAAAGGCAAAGGGGAAAATAAGAGGTTTTTTTTCATGTTTCAAAATCCATCTCAATGAACATTTTAACTAAACTTATGACATTCAATCACTATCTTTAGTACAACAATCTTGTTTCAAAACTTCTACAATATTATTTTTTTATCAGATTGTGATTTCATTAGTGTAGCAAGCCTCAGGGAGGAACTTCCTCTACTAATGCTCCTACCATGCAATTAAGTCTTAATGAGTTGCCTGAAACATTAAGAGATGAAATGACTTGCTCAGGATCATACAACCAGTATGTGTCAGAAGTGGGATTTGGGAAAAAAAAACCCAACAACAACAAAAAAAACCCAACTTTTTTCCTGACTCTGGGGATAACTTTCCACAATGTCACATTGTATCTTACAATACTTCTTTATATAATCAAAACCTGAATCATCCATTTTACATATAATGTCATAGCTACTCTTAACTGTTTACATGAAAGTAAAACTTGAGGCCATAGTTGGTTTTTGCTTCAGGCTTACCAAGATGATGTAATATTGACACAACTGTCCATGGAGCCTGAAGTGGAAGTTATATCCTGTGCTGGTGGTCGGATACTTAGAGTTCCATCCTCTCGAATATAAAGACCAGCACTAGAAGGGTTTGCAAAGGTAGAAATAAATGGACCAAGAGACTGAAAAGCAGCCTGACGCACCTGTTAACAAGACAAAATGAGAAAACAAAACAAATGTGGACTCTTCTCCTTGTTGCATGCTAGGCATCTTTGCTCAGGGCTCCTGATTGCCAACAGAATCATTCAATTCAATTTAGCATCTTTTGCAAGGGGAGGGTAAGATCTTTAAGTTATTCACTATAAAAAAAGTGGTCTAATTCTTATTCCTTTGAGCACAAGGAAAAAACTGTAAGAATTTAATACCTTGATTTTCTCCTCCTACCCCCAATAAGATCTCTAACACAATAGCTATATTTATAGCATTTAACACTATTATAGTATATGATAGTTATCATATAGCTACATATCATATAACACATAACACTAATCTGTGATAAAAGAATTATATTAGTTTCTAATTACTATTTTCATTCCTTTTTGGAATTTATTTGTATAGTATCTTAAGAGCTAGAAAGGATCTTATAGATCAGTTTATTTAAACCTCCTATTTTTCAAGATGAGTGAACTAGGTTTGGGGAAATGATCTGCTTTGTCCTCAAATCACTTAATGGATGATAGAATCAGGACTAGATCTATGGTCTCCAGATCTAGTCTACTGGACATCTTGGAGAGATATACTGAAAGAGACATATCCACGCATGTACATGCATGCACATATAGACACACACACAGAAAAATGACACTGAAAGACACACATATAGGAGACATACAAATGGGGGAAATTATCTGCTTATGAACACATGGTTACTTCTGAATAAAAACTCTTTGGCTTTCAGCCATTTCCGGCATAAAAAAAGTCCTAAATTCCTTTACTGGTAAATGAATACATTAGTAACACTAAGCATACCATCACTCAAGGTGATAAGACTAAGATGTTCTATTGTTTTTTTCTATCGGTTTTCAAAATAAGAAATAAGAGCAAATTCTTGCCAAGAACATGTATATGTCATGCTGGGAATAAGATACACTAGAAAAACTAGAAGGAGGAAAAGCTTACTTTACAATGCTGAGTATTAAATTTACTTACAAGTTTTTACAAGGGAGCAAGTATTCCATCATACTCAAAAGGCTAATTTAAAATCAAATAGAAAGTAAATCCACAATAGGAGAGCCATCACCATTAAAGTAGAATCTTTTTTGGAGGAATGGAGAGGGAGAATGGGGAATAGGGAAAGAGACAGATGTTGCTGAAAGATGTAATGTTCAATTCTCCAAAATACAAAAGCCATAGATGGCCACGAAGTTGAAAGCCAAGTCGAAGACCTATACCTTCTGGTAGTTTTCAGATATGAAAGACAAAAAGTCAAATATTTATATCATGCATTAATCATATTAATTGGTACTTCCTTCAACTTACCCATCTACAAGGGTCACTGATAAGACTAATAAAGAGAGGAGATAGTTTGGTTCTCCGAACTTCAGATGAAGTGGTGTAGGACACAGCCATAAAGCATTCAGCACAAGCTTTCCGCATTCCCCAAACACTATCTGAGCAAAGTTCAAAAAACTTTGGGATCTGCCAAAATAAATAGAATAGAAATAATCAAACTTACTTTATTGCAAGAAATTGTTTACATTGATTTCTGCCTGTTTCCATGGAAATAATGCTCACAGAGAAATTCATAAGGTAGTCATTGTTATGCTTCATTCAATTATGCTGGATACAAAGATAACTTTCATACATTGTATTCACAATATTTAAAGTCAGAAAGGTAGGGTTATTTATTCTTTGATGTTAAAATATAAATAAACTTCTCAAGATAAAAAGAAAAAAAAATAGCATTAATTTGAAATGTGAAAGATTCCATTCACTCAATGTTAAATTTCAACAGGTAGTATATCTTTTGCTTTAAGTTCAATCAACTACCAAACATTTATTAGACACTTTTCTAAATGCTAGAGATACAATGACAAAGATAAGACTGTCTTTGCCAACAAGATGCATGTAGCTTACTTATCAGGAGGGAAATATTTATAAAAATATTAACTTTTCAAATTGAGAAATGAAAAATAAGTACTTAAAATTAAATGTTCATTCAAAATTAATGGAAAAATAAACATTGAATTTATTTCAAATCAGAAATTATTTTTATTTAAATGTCACTTACCAAAAATTTCTCTGTAGCTTCTTGTCCAACAGCATTACAGACATCCCCAAAATTTGTAGCACAGACCTAAGGTAAGGAAAAGGCATTACCTATTACTTTTAGCTAGCTGAAATTTACTTTCTTTGGCTCCTAAAAAACTGCAAACAGGTAAGCAGAAAGTACTATCCATAGGTACATAGTAGATGTTCCTAAATTTAACACTTCCCATCATTTGCCAAAAAAGGGGGCATCAAAGAATAAAACTTGTAAAAATATCATCTTATTTTCTCCATTAGTCTCATATGCATAAAATTTGCATTTCTATCAGTAATGACAAATTATATATCCCCTAGATTCCCTACAGAGGTGAATCTAATAGCCCTTCTCTATTAATAAGCATGGAAGTGTGCATGGAAGTAGATTTGAAGGGAGGAGGGAGATAGTCACAAAAAGAGGAAACTGGTTCAGGATCCAGAAAATAGACACAGTTTTCATGAAGAAGGTTAGAGTCTATGTGGTAAGAACACAGAAATATTTGCTAAAAAATTTCTAGGTATAGCATATGCTATTCTTGTCCATCATAAAATTCAGTGAATGCAATAAATACCTAACTCAAATCCCTTTCCACAAACTGTTTTCACTTTGCCCTCAAGCAATGATCTCATTATGTACATAAAATGACATCTTCCTATTTCTATTAACTTACAATGAAAACTAAGAAAATAAAGTTTATGCATTCTATTAAAGGATGAATCTATTTTCACACCAGATCATTTCCATACAGTCAAGAAATTGCAGAACAATTTAACTTGATATTCAATACATATGATTTTTGAAACTAGTTATTCTAACCTTCCGAACTTGGAAGAGTTTTCCATCACCACACAATTCACAAAATCGAGGAAGTAGCAGGCGTTCAACTGTGTTTTTGCTCAGCATTGAAGCCATTTTGCAGATTATCTATAAAAAGTGATTTAAAAAAACAAACACTTGAAATACCAATATATACCTATATGTACCCATAAATATTACAACTGTGACATTTTTTTAAATTATCAAATCAAACTTAAACTATGTTTTTTAAAAGAGCTAGAACAAATATTTTCTTAGAGATCATATAATACAAACATTTTATAGATGAGGAAACCAAGAACCAGAAAGGTTAGGTGACAGCCCAAGATTATACCAGCAGTTTTGTGGCAAAACAAGGATTTAAATCTTTCTTCTGACTCCAGACCCAGTCCTTTATTTTAACACTTCCAGTGTTCTACATGATGTCTGAACAAAGTAAAAAAAGACCGAACTTGTAATTTTTTTTAGCTTCATCACACTCCATCTTTAAATGCTGATATTTTTAAACAATTACATATTTATATCTTATGAGAGAAAAAGATTCAGATGAAAATGAAGGAAATGAATAATGTCTCTAGATTATATAAATGAGTACACTTACACTTTTTTAGAAATTAAAGAATACACATTTTCTAGCCTAAAAGTTTTCTGGTCTAGAATTGGCACAGTAAGTTATAAAAGAGCACTGGATTTAGAGTGAAATGACCTGGTTTTAAATTCCACTTCTCTTACTACTTGTGTGATGCTGGACTTGTGCTTAACTTCTCTCTGCTTCAGCTTCCTAAGAGAGCTGAAGTAGATAATATCTACGGTATCTTTTAGCGCTAAATCCTATCATCGTTTGCTTAAAATACCTCAAGAAAAATATTAAGATGATAAAGGTGCCATACCTCAAAACATTATTTAAAAATCAGAATGTTCTTTATTTGTAAAGAATAAGACTAAAATCATATTCATCTCTTCTCCTTCAGCCTTACTCAAACTTATTTCATTATAGCTTCAAGATAATGAAAACTATCAGAAGCATTATAAATCCATTTTAAATCCAATTATAAAGTCACTTTGTAAGAGGAAATATTATCAAGACTCTGGGAACTATTTTTATGACATGAATTTTCACATATTTCATTGGAGCTCCCTATTATTCTCTATGATGTGTGACTACAAAGATTAGTTTTTTTTTTTTTAAACTAGCTTACACAAAAATTATTGAAATTAAAAGCTTTGAAATAAAGAAGCCTAAATGGTGAAAATCTGTTGGGGGAGAAAAAACCCTATTGTCATTTGGGAAATGCATAAAGCCTTCTTGAATGCAAGATCAATTTTACTTTATCTAGGGAGAATGTTATCTTGTTTTAGATTCACTTAGAAAAAAAGGATTCCTTAATTATTAAATTTATAGGAAAATATGGCATAAAGAATATTAGTGTTAACCTAAGAAAATGCTGCATCTGTATATAAAATTTAAGTGTGTATAATATTTAAAGTTTAATTTAAAGTTAAAATCAGTTTGATGCTAAGACAAATAACTTTGATATATACATTACTGGTAAAAATTAAAATTATTATTTGTTTCGCTTGACTAATCTGAAAAAATTTTTCAAAACTTTCCCCAACAATTTATGTACTACAGTCATTAACCTCAGTATCAAAATGATTTTTAATTTAAAACAAGAATGGAAAAACTATTAAATAGGAATGTTTTAGCTCTCCATGGAAGTACTCCAATGATTTCCAATTTGAATAAGCTATATCTAAGGAGAAAACTGTCAGAAAAAAAAGGAGAAGAAAAATAAGCATATAAACATAAATAAAACAGTTACTTATTCTCTTAGTAATGCCTATGCAAGAGAAACATTACAAGCTACTCTAATCACTTAAACACAGTACTCTACCTATGTTGTTTTGGGTTTTATATAGAATTTAGGTTAAGTCTTAACACTAAACTCATAATCTATCATAAAAAATTTTTTTAAAAATACATAAGTTGACAAATGTTTAGTATATACTACTTTTGTAAGAAGCTACACTAGACATAAAAGATAAGAGACAAATCCAACAGAGATCCTTCTTTCAAGAGTGAATAGAACATTCATTACAAAATACAAGCAAGGAAAACAATTCCTGTTCTCAATGAATTTATATTTTAATGGGAGAAGACAACACCTCAAAGGTAAATGGGGGTACAGAGGAGTTATTGCACTGTAGCAGAGTCTAGTTTTCTTGTGGGGAGGATGGACAAATTAGAGAAGTTACAATACACTGACAAACATAGCAGATATAAGGAAGAATGAGACAACTACAAAGGAGAAGTCTAGACAAAGCCTCCCAATTACCTGAAAAAGGTCCCCAAAAGATCAATAATAAAGAATGGGGGTGGGGGCACCAAATAAACATATACTGACTTCAGAGACTTTATTGTAAAGTGGGGACTGAAAATTAAAAGGTTAAGAAACAGACTATAGTCTGGACTTGGTAAAGAAAGGAGGGACAGAGGACTAAGAAATGTCCACTTCAATTAGAGATCATTAATGTTAATTAGATTCCTTCTTTCTCTCTTTTCCCTTTCTTTATGAACAGGGAGCATAGAAGAAAAGATAAAAAATATAAAAGAATATTATGCAGGGCACAGCTAGGTGGCTCAGTGGAGAGAGCCAGGACTACACATGGGAGGTTCTGGGTTCAAATCTGGCCTCAGACACTTCCTAATTGTGTGACCCAGGGGTAGGTCACACAAGACCATATGAATTTTATGTGCTTGCTTTTAAGCTTTTAAGCTCTCTCTAAGCCCTCCCTCTAGATCTTTCAAGATCCTTCAATGGCTCACATCATATCTCCTGGCTTCTATGATTTCCCCAATCAGGAGCCTGGCCCCCTAACCCTCCATGCTGGCTGACCCAGACATGTGACTATGTGACTCCTATAGCCATCCACCACGGTGAGTCTTCTGAGATTGGAGTGGGTTGGAAGTTTCCCAGATATTTAATTCACACACTCTTCTATGTATATGCATATGTGTGTGTGTGTGTGTGTGTGTGTGTGTGTGTGTGTATGAATATATGCCTTTACAATACTTTTTCCCTCCTTATCTTTAATTTATGTCTGTTCTTAGTTTGAGTCCATGGTTCCTACCTGTTCTTTTTTTTTTTTTTAAGTTCACCAGAAGTACATTATAATTGATCAAGGGCAAGGAGGCCATTCAACAGATAGTGCTGCAGCTAGAGTCGGGAGACCTACATTCAAATGACCTCAGACACTAGATGTGTGACTGTGGGTATGGCACTTAACCTCTGTTTTCCTCACTTCTAGGATAATAATCAGTATTACCTTAAAGAGTTGTTGTGAGAATCAACTGAGATAATATTTGTAAAATGTTTAGCATAGTGCCTGGCACATAGAGGGTTCTATGTAAATTCTTATTCCTTTCCTTTCATTTTAATTCCATATAGGTTTCTTATAAATAACATCTTGTTGGATCCTGCTTTTTAAAATTCTGTTTTACCACCCTTCTCTATTTTGTGGATGAGTTCAATCACATTTATGTTCACAATTGTGATTGTTAATTGTTTGTTTTCCCTACATAATATTTTCTTTCTTCTTAATATACCTTTCCTTCTTATAATACCCTTCCTTCTTAAGAATACTTTATACTGGTTCCAAGGCAAAAGAATGGGTATAGTCTAGCCAATGGGGTTATGCCCCAAGGAAATATGATAAGAAAATCCCCATATACTCCAAAATATTTATAGCAGCACTTTTTGGGATAGCAAAGAAATGGAAACAGTAGATTTTCACCAAATGGAGAATGGATAAATAAATTGTGGTAGATGAATGTAATGGAATATTACTGTGCTATAAGAAATGATGTATGTGATAAATATAGAGAAGCATGGAAAGATCTATATAAAATGACGCAGAAAGAAGTAAACAGTGCCAAGAAAACAAGGTAACTACACAACAATATAAATGGAAAGAATAACTACACCAAAATATCAAAAATGAATATAACAAAACCATAAGGATCAAGCAGGATGCAAATGAAAAAATAAAAGAAAACATGTCCAATCAATCCCTTTATAAAAGTGGTAGGGGGTCTGCAGATGCTACACAGTACAAGGTTTTCAGACTTTTACAATGTACTGATTGGCTATACCATTTTTTGCCTTTTCTTAAAAACATTATTTATTATATGGTATGGTAGAGGGATAAGTATGATGATGTGAAAAGTAGAAGATATTGACAAAAACATTTTATAAAAAGATAGCAAAGCTGAAATAAAAACCACTCATCACCACATCCACAAATATTTATTAGGAGGCTAACTACTTAGGTAAAGATTAATTGTTGGTATTTATTAGCGAATAACTTGTAGCAAAAATGACATGCATTAAGTGCATGAAAGGTACATTGCAAGTGATATATTAGGTCATGAATTGGAGAAAGATCATTTTGTCAAGAGAAAAGTTTTAACAGCCCAAGATGGGGATAGAGGGCACTGCAGGCACTCAAAGCATGTTTCACTAAACAAGACTTTCTAAATATTTTAATGAATAAATACTTATGAAATTAGGCTAAATTTTAATAACAGCTCTATTAAGGTGGCAGGTAGGTGGCTTAGTGGACTGAGACCCAGGTCTACAGATGGGAGATTGGATTCAAATCTGGCCTCAAATACTTCCTTAACTATGTGACCCTAGGCAAGTCACTTAATCCCTATTGCCTGGCCCTTACCGCTTTTCTGCCTTGGATCCAAAACATAATAATGATTCCAAGTCAGAAAATAAGTATTTTTTAAAAAATACCTCTACTAAAAAATAAGCAAACAAAAAACCCTATTACACCACCAGCTTAAAAAACATAGACATATTCAGTATTAAAGGATTTTATATTATGAAGTTTTATTCTTTTCAGACACATTTGTAGACTTGTACACATGGATAATAACAGTTAAAATAATATTTTTGCCAAAGATTCATATAAGGAAGATTTGTATAGGCTTGCTAAGGTATTCTCAATTCTTATATGTTTTTTTTTTAAAAGAATGTTACTGAGGGGGCAGCTGGGTAGCTCAGTGGATTGAGAGCCAGGCCTAGAGACCGGAGGTCCTAGGTTCAAATCTGGCCTCAGACACTTCCCAGCTGTGTGACCCTGGGCAAGTCACTTAACCCCCATTACCACTCTTCTGCCTTGGAGCCAATACACAGTATTGACTCCAAGATGGAAGGTAAGGGTTTAAAAAAAAAAAAAGAATGTTATTGAGAATAAGGTGGTATTTGGCAAAAAACAAAAAAAGGGAAAACTGTATTGCCCTATTGTTCATTATGTTAGTCTTCATTATGTCATCTGGTTGTCAAATGTCACCCTGGAAACCTGCCTGACTGCCAAAATGGAAGACAGAGAGCTAAATGGCTAAGAGTTTTATTGGTCATTTGCCAATTACTCTTAATAAATGGCAATATAGTTTCATTTTGAAGAATCAATGTAATTAGTTGATTTTTAAAAACCCAAAAGATTCTACAAAATATCTGAGAATTTAAACCAAATAATTGCTTTTTCTTGAAACTAATCCTTTTTTAAATAAACTTATAGAATATGCAAATATAAATTTATCAAGAAGCCCAAGTCTCTTAAATTTGTAACTGGATAAAATGAGCTTGTGTACAACATAAAAGATACATATGCATGCTGAATATTCTGATTGTAATGTGTTTTATCACACACAATATTTTAGGAAGAGACTGTTGTTCCATAACATATGTTATTTTAAAATCTTGAACAAAATTCTCTTTTCTAATTTTGGCCTTTTCAAATCTGGGAAACCTTCTTCCTTCTTTGCATCTTACTTCACTCAAAACCAAAGTTTTCTTCAGTTCCTCAAGTACAAACTTATCTAAGATGGTCACTCTAAAACCACAGCTAGCTTCTTAAAGGAAGCACTAAATACATAATTGTAAAAGGCATTTCAAATATACAGAGCAAGGACCTTCCTCTCCTTATCAATTGTAATCATCAACATCATAACATTTTAACCTATATGAATGATTATGTTTTAATAAAAAACTATATAATGATTTAAATTGATATAATTCTTACCCTTTCAAAGGCTATAAAATTAACTCACTACATATGGAGTTTAATAATCAATACTCTAAACTTTTTTTCACAAGATTCAAATGTAGACATTTTGTAACATTTAGCACAATTCCTTTAGCTTTATTTCTTTTACTGACTCAAGAGTAAATTGCATAAAAGGCAAAGGACTGCAACCTGTCAATTAGAATTTAGCAACAGAATATGAAACTATCTGGCAGGCATTCAACTGATCAATGTTGCAATATGCCCTTGCCCCTAATTTTTGTTAACATTCCTAGTAGAGAAGGCAGCATGGCTTGGTAATAGTACCCCATTTCTCTCTTCCATTAAAGGATTATATGAATTATATGAAATATCAGGATTATATGAATTCAAGGCTCTAGGTCGATGAAGAAGTTTTTCTTTTCACAAATAGGCTAGGGATCCTTATGAAAGAACTAGTGCCAAAAATTTTTTTTCAATATTAAAATACAAAAATTACAAGATAAAGGCACTTTGTCAAAATGTGATAAACATTAATTAGCAAAAAAAAAAGCATATTTTAGGCTGTGCAACAGTTGCTTTATACAAATTACCATATAAATAATGTGATAAATAAATAATTTGGTAGGTATCACCAAAATTTACTTACATTCACAGCTTCTGCTTTGTATTCATCACCACTGTCTGGAGCAGAAAGTTCCAGGAGTATTGGGCAAACTTTGTTTTCAATATCATTTTGAAAAATTAGCTCCTGTTCCAATAGAATTAACAATACTTCTTGACTTGATTTCCTAACCTAGAGTGATTTAGAAAAAAAAGGGAAATATAAAATTGTTCCAAAAAAATGCTTTCCTCTCAAATACCAGATCAGCATCCTAACCTTCCATTCACATCAAACAAGAAGGCCTGGTTGCTGTAATTCAAAAAAGATGTAATGAAGTTAGAACAAGATCAGAGAAGGATAATTCAAAGACTACGGCAACGGAACAGTTTCCACATGGAAACTGACCAAAATAAAATAAGAAACAAACCAAGCAAACAAAAAGTTCAACATACAGGTATCTTTCAAACTGGAAAGATAAAATCTGGGGCAAGGGAAGGGCTAACAAAAGGGGTAGCAAGTGATTAAATTTGTATAATTGTTAAGCCTATGGACTGAGTGAACGCGGGCCCCCACAAAAACTGAAAAAGAAAAGGTTTTAGAAAAATAATAATAGATATATATAATGGTACTTTACACATTAGATAACAATAGACTTAAAAGAAATTATCCCCCAAAGCAGTGGGGATATAAATTGAAAAACAAAGAGATTCAAGCAAAGTTGAAATAAATGTGCATTCCTAACCCCTCTTTATAAGCTATCACATAACCTATCAATCTAACCTCTGCACACAATAGTATAGAGAACACATACACTAAAATTTTAAGCAAAAGAATTACATAATAAAAGTGGTATTTTTAGGATGACTAATATAGAATCTATGTTTAGGATGGACTGAAGAATAGAGAAGACCAAAGACAAGGAGAGTAATAAGAAAAGCTACTACAATAATCCTGGTGTGAAGTGATGAGCTTTCTAGCAATTTAGAAAGAAAGGGAGAGAAATAAAGGATATTAGAAGGTGTGATAAGCCAGATAAGTAACCAAATGGTGGTAAAAGAAAGGGGGTCAAAGTTAACTTCAAGGTTTTGAGTTCAGATGAAATTTAATAGATTAGGGAAATTTAAAATTGAAAGACTATTTTGCAGGGAAGAAGGTAATTCATGTGGTATTATAAAAGTAAAGTTTGAGATACTGACAGGAAATCAAGGTAGAATTATTTTATAGGCAGCTAGAGATCTGGATATGTTATGAAAATAGAGGTGAGAGCTGAGGACATAAGAATGATAAGTTCTCCGAAAGAACATAAAATTAAAAGAGAGAGCCGTGCCTATGGATGGTAGAGGACAGAAGGACAAGACAGGAGAGAAGCCAGGAAAAAGCATTAAAAGGCAGAACATGTCACAGAGGCTAACAAACAGAAAGGGCAGTGAATAATCTCATATTCAAAAGATGTCAGAAGGAAAACTATGGCTGATTAAAAACCAAAGAATTTGTAAAATTAAAGGTTTGGACCAAGTGACTTTTAAAGTTTTCTTGAACTTTCAAATTCTATATGAATGATTTGGCAATTTAGAACGTAGTAACAATCATCCTCAAACCAACAAAATTTTGAGAAAACTTTCAAAAGAATGAGGACAGAAACCCCATAATGGGTCAATGGAAGAATGAGGGTAAATGGGTTCAGAACCTAAGTCTGACAAGTTTTGTGGTAAAAGGAGAGAAGTAAGAATAGCTTAAAGAAACTGTGGGATCAAGATATTTTCCTAAGCATGATGATGTACAATATGTGTGTAATAAGCGGGACAAAAGGGGTCAATTAAAAATATCTACTTTGTCACATAATTAGAAGAATCCCAAATAAACTGTAACATTCATTCTTTACTTAACCCTAAAAAATAACAACTCCTGGAGTGGGTTATAAAAGGCACAACTTTTCTCAAATCTTCAGTATAATTAAATAAGTCAATTTTGCTAATCAAGCAAAAGTTGCCAAAAAGGCAAGCTCAAAAATTTTCAAACCTGGTTGTTTGGATCTGTGAGATACCTCACGACAATGGGCATAAGATATTCAGAGAATGCCAATGGGAAGTTTGGTCGGCTTTCTTGTAAGAAAATGGCAATAGGAGGTATTTGTTCCATCAGCTCTGTCCTCACTGTAGGCTCTGTGACAATGAACAAAAAAAGAAAAAAAAAGAATTTAATTTAGAATAAAAACAAGAACTAGATACAGCATACATTTAGAACTTCTAGCTTGTCTTCTTAAAACACTTTAGTAGGAAAATTAGACATTGTAGTTTAAAATGATAACCTATTTCATGTATTTGTGCTGATGAAAGGCTTAAAAGATTAAGCTGTTAAGTGATATATAAAATAAACAGATAAAAGAATGGCAACTCTGTTTCAAGGAATAAAAAAATCAAATAAAGGTCAACATGTAACAACAATGGAATACCATCTAGAAAACATCACAACTAACCACGCATGTGTAAGATCTACAGGTTACTGTAAAATTCCTATAAAAATGCATATAATAGATTTTTTTCATAAAATGTATCCTCCCATAATTTATGAATCCCAGTAAATTTTTTTTTTAAGATTTTTAAACCCTTAACTTCTGTGTATTGGCTCCTAGGTGGAAGAGTGGTAAGGGTGGGCAAAGTGACTTGCCCAGGGTCACACAGCTGGGAAGTGTCTGAGGCCGGATTTGAACCTAGGACCTCCCATCTCTAGGCCTGATTCTCAATTCACTGAGCTACACAGCTGCCCCAATCCCAGTAATTTTTAAGGCAAAGCACTAAAAATTCAACTTATGGTTCTATTTTTTTTTAATTGTAAAGGCATCATGAGTGATAAAATTTAAGAGAATTCTTGTAAAGTTTTAAACTATCAACTTAAATCTTTTAAACATATTATTTAAAATTGGGCTTTATGGACCAATATGACTCAAAGGCCCTAGTTAAGATTTGCTGGGCTCCAGATATTTAAGTGGGGGGGAAGGGGGAGGGGGGAATGTAAGGAGGACTAATCCAAGAGAGTGAGTCTCTGACTCGATTTGATGAATTTTCCATCAATCTGATGAAATTAGAAGATACAAACCTTTGTTTATAGGCATTTCAGTGACATCACCCCATGGGGTATAGGGATGTCTAACATCTGCCTACTGAGAAATTGTTGACCCCTATGATTAGAATCATACTAAATCAAGGTGATTGGCTAGGTAGTCCTGTTTTTTGTTTATTTTTCATTTCCTTTTCACTTTCCTTATTCAGAAGACAAAAGAGCATGTTTGGAGTCTTTGCTCTCCAACAGTGACTGCCTTGAAAGAAAGGCTCATGTTGTTTTCTATCTCAGTGTGTAAGGGGGCAGAGGTTTTTAGGATTTGCTCTCTCTAAGATGCCATCTTCCCAGAATTTAAAAGTCAATTTAAAAGGTTCACAGAAGTCACCCATTCCTGCAGGTAGTCTGAGAGGTGAAATCTTGAGTATGAACTTTTGCAGACACAGGATATAATAGGAACTAGGGCCACTGAAAGACTTGCTATAGAAGTATATGGCAGAGGGACATAGGCAGATATCTGTTCAGCATAAGGAAGCAAAGTACTCCTCTAAGAATCCTTACCCTCTCTTTCTCCCTCCAAGGTTCATTTCAAATGCTGCTTTCTTCAAGAAGCCTTTGCTAACTTCCCCAGGTTATGCCCCTCTCTGCACTGCTTTGTATTTACTTATAAAACATATCGTATTTACATATCTCTGAATATTATTACCCACCTGCCCCATGAAATGTGAAACTCAAGGGACTTGCCTTGCTTTGTATTTGTATCCTTAGCACTTATTACAGTGCCTGGCACATGACTAAATTAATAAATAATTTTCTGATTGACACAAGATAGTCTTAAGGATATTCTTTTCTTTCAAATCCTATTCTTCTGACTTATGGAGATTCTCAAAAGCTATATCAGCGCAAGCTGGAAAGGGCTTTAAAAATGGGGCCTGGTGACCAGTCTAGTAAAATTCAGGAAGGTTCACCACTCAGCTGGCAATAGGACAAGGAATGTTTTGGCCAAAGCAATCTATTCAGACCTATCTACCAAGTCAAAGAGAAATTTTTAACCTAAATCAGTGGCAGGAATACCTATAGAAATGTGTGAAACATTCAAATAAGAATTATTTTAGAATGTTAAGGGAATGGAAAGCTTATTTTGATGCTTCTAGGTAAATTGGTCAAATTATAAAAGAAGGACTGATTCCAAGAGAAGATAAGTTTTGAATCAATGACAAAGCATTTGATCAATTTGACCTTTTTTCTAGGGAATAAAATCAAACTCTATACAGTTAGAAAGCAATTTTTTCTAAATAGAGTTCATTTTCTTTACATTATATACATGGGGTGAGGTAGAGGAGGTGAAAAGCACACCTACATTTGAAGATTTACCTTCAAATATTGCAGATCAGACTAAAACAGATAAATCATAAAATTCAAGTTCAAAAGGTCTTGTACCTTGTTTTTTGTTCTTATTGCTTGGTAACATTTTAGCAGCATATTCACCAACAAATGAACAAACAAACAAAATCTGTCCATGGCTTGGTAATGGTAACATTTATTACTTTCTGAAAATCAGTTCTATTAAGTCAATTTCAAATAAGTTCCTCAATGTTATTTATGAAAGTAATTAATAGAAGAAAAGTAAGGCCAAATCACAGCTTTCCTTGGGTCTTTGTTTTGTCACTGGTAAAATAAGGGAATTGAAATAGTTGCTTTCTTCTACTCTTCCAGTTCTAGTTCAATGATCCCAAGTTTTCAAAGTTCCCTTTACTGACTGCCTGAAAGTTCTGAATAATTTTAAACTGATTAACAATTTTCAAAATGAGAATTAAATGTGATTAGTCTATAATTTCTTTCAAATAAATTGAAAATTTAGATAACTTCTTTCACAAACCTGCATCTTCTGACAGTCTGACCACTATCTCCATTACAGTCAAGAAATCTTCCTCATTATTACTGAAGTCCCGGAAGACATCCAACAGTCCTCTAGCAATAATCTGTCTATGGAGGGAATATAATAGTTCAGTATCATAAGTGGGAAAAGGATCATTCTGAAACAAATATTTATGAAGTAGACTAGTCAAAGGAAAGAATAAACACTATTTTAAAAAAGATATTTTAAAAATAACCTCAAACAATTTATTTTACTTTTTTAAATGCTTAAAACAAATCCATTTAGTAATCCTAGTTATTTAAACACCATTAAATTTTGCCACTTGTATAATTTTCTCTCCTACTGTTAAGTGAAAAAAACTACAAGAAAACACACAGTTGAACAAAAACGTGTAAAGGAGAAATTAAACATGATAAAATTAAATAGTGCATTCCCCCTTGCACCCCACTCCCTCCTCCTCCCGGCCCAGTGAGATTCTTACCGATTGAAAATATTATCGCTAAAGGCATACTTTTCCAATCGGGCTAATGGAGTCAAATTATCTTGTCCCGGAATGTCCAAGAAGGCAGTTATCCTCATGCTATCACAATCTGGCCCATAATCTTCAAACCCAACTTAAAAGGAAAGAAAAAAAACAAAATATTTAACAACCATATTGGAAAAAAATTGGCAGAGTAGTCAAATGAAAAAGTGAAAAGAGCCCTGGCCACGTGGTTAGAATGATCCTGAAGAAGTCCTACAATGGCTGAAGCTGTGGGCACTCCAATATACCCTCTTCTTCCCAGGCTTTCATGACATTATTTTTTCTACTTGTCTGACCTGCTGCCTTCTTCCCAGGCTGAGTTAATGTCTCTTTTGGCTATAATTGCTCCTTTGTTGATATCATCTGCTCTCTTTATCTCTATGCAAGGAATTGACAAACCTATGTAGTGGTCCCAATCTTTCTTAAACACTGATCCTATCTTACCAAATTGCCTGCTTAACATCTCTACTTATGTGTCCCAGATGTCTCAAATTTAACAAGTCCAAAACTTAACTCATATTTTCCCCAAACCTATCCTTAAGAGCTTTCCCTAAGCCCACAAGAGAAAGAGAAAGGCCATCCTTGACTCCCCATTCTCTCCCACTCTCCTATAGTCAATCAGTAGGTAAGGTCTATGATTTCTATCTTCATAACATCTCTTCCTTTTCTCCCCTTATACTGCAACCATTCTAGTACAGGTTCTTTTCACCTCAGACCCAGAATATTACAAGAGCTTGAAGGTTGGTCTTCTTGACTGCTTCAAGTCTCTCCTTACTTCAATATTCCTCCACTCATATATCAAATTGATTTGCCTAAAGCACTACATCTATATCACACATCCAATAAACTCCATCAGCAACCTATCACCTCCTTGATCATAAAATCCTCTTTTTCATTTTAAAAACCTTTCATACATCCATAAGGACCCTTCCTACCTTTCCCAGTCCACTTATATCTTATTTCCACTCCATATACCTTGTAATTCTGGCTTACTTCCTTAAACAAGACACTCCATCTCCTGAACTTCTGAACACTGGCTGTCCCCCACAAGAATTGAATTGAAGTCCTCCAAGCCTTCAACTCCTCCTCCTCTATAAAAATGGAGTTATTTTGAGGAAAATGTCTTCTAAATATAAAGGATCATAGATCCTGGAGGTGAGAGATGCTTAGAAGTTTAAATTTTGTAGTTTTTCCAGTTTGGGGGAAACCTCTCCTTAATATTAATTCATCTAATTCACACTGCATTCCTATCTTCCAGAATAAGTGTAAAGTTTATGTCTATACTAAGACTGCTAGGTGAAGTTAAATAATGTGAAGACAACTACAGAATAACTGTTTAAAAATAATACTGTATTCAGATACATTTAAAACATTGGAGGAAAGAGACAAGAAGTAAAATAAAGTTTATATTTCTTTGACAAGATTGAAAAGGTACAGAATTCATTAAGAAAGAAGGATCAAGAGAATTTTCTAAAGAGTTATGGGAAGTTTGCATAGACTAAGGGGGAAAAACACATAGTATAATGTTTCCTCCACAGTGGTTAAGGGGGGAAATTTTGTTTGGCTTGTGATTTCATCTGTATAGAGAACTTGGATGTAGAAACTCTACTGATAAAGATAAGTAACTGCCTTTATGAGGTCTTATCTTTAGTTTTAGAGTTGTCTGGAGCACAACAAGGTTAAATGCCTAGTTCAGACATAGTTCCTTTATCATTTAAGTCAATCTGTTGCTCACTGGCATCAATAAGCAGACAAACTCAGTATCTTCATTTTGGGAGGGGTACCACCAGCCTTATCAAAATCTTTAGCACTAACTCCTGATTTGATTCCATTCTCATCCTAAACTTTTTCTACTAGAAACCCTCTCTCTGGATACTGGTCCCTCATCTGGATTATTCTCAGTTACTTTATTTGCTTTTGACTACCTAGAACTGAATCTAGATTAACTCCAACATTTCCATGTCCATTACAACACATGGTTCAAATAACAATTTGATCCTGTACTGTGCTTCTGTAATGATGCTTTAACAAAATGCTCTGCGACAACCTACAATGTTTGCAGGCAAAATAAAATGGGGATCTTGAGTATAATTAAGCCTGATGGCACAGGACAAGAAATTCTTGATTAATAAAAGAATCTTTTAGTTGAGAGGACATTCTGCATTCATCTATTCTAATAAAAAATTCTTTATAATAGTATCGACAAGCAGTCACAACATCCCTCTTGAAGCATATTCCACTTTTGGATAGGCTTAATCATTTAAAAGTCTTCCCTCTCCCCCCCCCCATACTTAACTGAAATATGCCTTTTTGCAACTTACACTCTTGAACTTCAACTTCCTAGTTCTGACTTCTGGGGACAAGCAAAACAGGTCTAATCCCTTTTTCACGTAATTGCCCTTCAAATACTTGAAGATTGCTAAAGTTTCTTTAGAGAGATTGCAGGGTAAAGTGCATAGTTCTGAACTTCTGAGTTAGGAAGACATTAGGAATGCTGCCTCTGATGCCAACTAATGATTATGGACAAGTCATTTAATATCTGTCCTTAAATTTCCTTATTAAAGAGATTCTAACATTTCTTATAGCTTTAAATCTACACTCCCAGGTCCTCTTCACACTCCCCTCTAGGCTCCCCTTCTTCTTTTCTCCCTCCATGGGTTAAATACACACAACTCCTAAAAAGATCCTTCTAGAGCATGGTTTCCCTTCTTTCCATCCCAGATGTTCTCCAACCAAAGCATTCCAATTATCTTCCTTGAAATGGTTTCCAGAACTGAATATTCAAAATGTGATCTAATCCCTAGGGCAGGGGATAATGGGACTGTCATCTTGAGAAAGTTGTCTATAATTTTGAGGATTATCCTTTTATTATTGAAACATGAGGTTAACTTTTTTAGTTGCCATGTCACAATGCTGACTTATATTGACCTTTCTGTCTATTAAAATACTTAGTAGCTCAGCAATCATGCTTGAAAGTAATTCCAATATCCTGGGATATAGAATCATAGGATTTAGAGCTGAAAAGATCCTTAGAGATCATGATATCATTTTACAGATAAGAAGACTGAGGACTAGAACAGTTAAATAACTTAAAGATCACACAGGTTTTAAGGAACAGAGCTGGGATTTGAAGCTCCAAATCCATTTTTGGACTCCAAATCCACTGTTCTTTATACTATACCATTCTATAGTTTACCTAAACCTGATGATTTGAAATCCCTGAGACCAGAGAAGTAGTCCCTTACCATTTGCTTATGTATCTTGGGTTTCAATTCCCTGTGAACAATTTCTCTTCCCCAAACATTCATACAGCAACTGTTAGTTCCATCTTCTTTCTGTCGTCCATTGTAGTTCAGTCATTTCAGATGTATGCAACTCTTTGTGACCCCATTTGTGGCTTTTCTGGCAAGAATACTGGAATAGTTTGCCATTCTTTCTCTAGCTCATTTTACAGATGAGGAAACTGAGGCAAACAGGGTGAAGTGACTTGTTTGGGATCATCCAGCTAGTGTCTGAGATTAGTTTTGGATTAAGATGAGTATTCCTGATTCCAGGCCCAGCATTCTATCCATTGTGCCACCCAGTTGATGTCCAATATCACTGCCCTATCTCAAGTTGTAGTACTCTTTTCTCATCATCTTTGCTCCAACGTAGTTTTTATTTTTAGCATGTACCAAAAAGCCTCAGCTCCTTCATGGCTTTAACCTTTCTAATACTTTCTGTTCTTACAAGACCCTAAGTCTTAATCATCAAATTCATCAAGTTGTATTCATCATCAGGATTTTTACTTGCCTTTCCTTATACCCTTTAAAGATTAATTCCTAGTATACAAGCCATTTGATAAATGTCTACTATTTGCAAGGTACACATATCAGTCTTTTCAGATAACATTTTCTTTTCTTCCTTATCCACATCATTTATATCTAAATCCACCATAAATTTGATTATTGAGGACACTAGGTTCAGGACATCTAATTAGTCCTATTTCTAAACACTTTTAAATATGTTCTTCAAGAATCCTCATCCTAATGCCTTTTTACAACTCTCATCCCTTCCCCTGGAAAATCTTTAACTTTTTAATAAGTTTTATTGATGAATTATTTTTATGTATCTGTTATTTCCAGATATATCATGGCCCCCATAGAGCCTTTCATCATAATGAAGAAAAAAAAAAGAAAAGTTATGCAAAAGCAATCAAATACAACACAGTACATAACATAGTCTCCACTCCCCAGGACCTGCTCCTTCTCCTCCCACCTCTCTAGGAGGGGAATAGATAACATTTTCTGGATATTTGGGCAGAAAACTACATATACCACACACCCTAAAAGCAATCAGTAAGGAGCAGCTAGGTGGTGCAGTGGATAAAGTGCTATGTCTGGAGTCAGGAAGACTATTCTTCCTAAGTTTAAGCCTGGCCTCAGACATTCACTAGTTTTTTGACCCTGGGAAAGTTTAACCCTGTTTGCCTCAATTTTCTCATCTGTAAAATGAACTAGAGAAGGAAATGACAAATTACTCCAGTATCTTTGCCAAGAGAACCTCAAATGGGATTGTGAAGAGTTGAAATGATTAATTAATAAAACAAGAAAGTAATTTGAATTTGAGATATTAAGCCATTTGTCATCAAGACAACTGGTTTAATTTTGCTACATCCTATTAGACTATAAGCTCTTTGTGAGACAGAACTCTTTTTTGTCTTTGCATCCCTAGCATTTAAGTATAGTGCCTCATACACAGTAAGTGCTTAATAAATGCTTAACATCACCAAACTTAATTTGTTCAGTCATAGCACACTTGTGTATACACAAACTACAGTTGCTATTCTGACCTTCTCTGGTTTTCTCCCCTAGAAAATAGTTTCTGTCCCAATTTTGGTCCTTTTCCTTAATCACCCTTAAGTTACTTTGATTCTTGCTAGATCCTGAACTGAACTCTCAGTTGTCTGAACTTCAGACTTATTATTTGGGAATATTGCTTCAATTTGCTTTTAGATTATATTATCTAAATAATACTGTTTCAAATGTGGACTGACTACTTTCTTCTTTCAATGTGATAATAGGTAACCAATCCTTAGACCTGAACTGTGATGGTGATTCTCAATTGGCTCCTTCTGTGTTAATACTTCATCTGAAATTAACAGCTATTTTGATGAAAACCTAGGTGTTTTTCCCCAATCTTTTTTTTTAATAATGTGAACAACCACACAAATGATTGCAAGATTTTGAGTTGCAAGGAAATGAGAAAAGATATTCTAGTCCAAAGCTCTCATTTAAATGATGAAGAAATTGAGTTCCAAAGAGATCATAAGTAAGCAGAGGTAAGATTTACATTAAAAAGCAGTCATGTTTCCTAGAAGGATTTGGTGCATTACTAATCTAAACTTCTTTGCACTCTCAAGAGGATAGTCCTGTTTGGAAGAAATAGATGTAAAACATAAAATAAACTATAAATCTAATTTATAAACTAGTTTTCTTTAAAAAAAAATGGTTAGTGTAGTTCATTCAGTTCATCAGGACCTGATTACTCTTTAGATGAGCTGAGAAAACTGACTTCTGAGCCTACATGCCCAAGATCATATGACTTGGTGAGTCAACATACTACCTGGTACCAACCTTATTCATTTCAAAACTATAGAAACTTTACCTCTACCTCCCAAATGTTTCAATTTGGGGATCTGCTGTGAAATGGAGCTTTCCTGATTAAAGGACATATGAATCAATCCTCACCTGAACCCTCTATCTCCAACAAGTGCCAGACCATGCTTCATGCTATATAGTCAAACACCAGGACACTAGGTAGGGAGCTCAGCCACCCTAGCCAACCAGCCCTGCTACAATAGGACCTATACTACCCCTCCCCCCAATTTCAGTCAGTCAGTCAGTCAATAAACATTTATTAAGTGCCTACTATGTGCCAGGCACTATGCTAAGCACTAGGGCTACAAAAGAGTTTCTGCTCTCAAGGTCACAGCCAAAAGGTAGAGACAACATGTAAACAGCTTTGTACAAACTACATTCAGGATAAATTGAAAATAAATCAACAGAAGGAAGGCTTTAGAATTAAAGGTCAGTAAAGGTTTCTTGTAGAAGGAGGATTTAAGATGAGACTGGAAGAAAGAATAAACTAGTATTTGTCTAAAAAACAAACTAGTATTACCTTAGCTGTTGCAAAAGGAATGGTAACCTATAGTCCTAAGGCTCCACTCACAATCCCTGTGTCTACCTAAACTAGGGGTTCTTTTTTTTTTTTTTTGTATTATCCCCACAGGTAAAGTCTATGAACACCCTCTCAAATGTTTTTAAATGGGTAAAATACATATGATTAGTCAAAAAAACAATTAAAATGTGTGTATATGCATGTGTGTATGTGTGTATAATAGTTCATGTATTCTGGTAAAGCTGTGGCTAGAACTATGATCTTGAGATTCTAAGTCTAGTAAGTGTCTCTCTCATGCTATTTTTGCCCCATAAAAAAGATCTTCATCTTAAAAAAAGAAATGTAATAGAAAACATCCAGTCAGTCAATAAACATTTATTTAAGCATCTATAATTTGGAGAAGGGGGCACTGTGTCAAACACTGGTAATACCCTCCCCCCAAAAAGCCAAAAGACAGTTTCAGCCCTGTAGGGGATCACAGTGTAATTGGGGAGCTCAGGAAATCTATACTGTTTATCATTTGAAAAGAGTATTAAAACAATTAAGCTACCTGCTTAACAATTTAGCTTACAGAAAAATATTTTACAAATTTATAGCCTGTCTAAATTAGTGAAAATTTGATTATAAAACAATTTTAAAGAAATGTAATTATTTTCAACGAATCAGAACTAGATATTATCTAGAGGAATTTCTGTTTTAATTAGTAAACAAGAATTAGCATATCAAGGTATCAATATAAAAAATGTTGGCCTAGATCTATTTACATTTTATTAATCTTACTTGTACGCATTGAAACTTGTTTCTTCTATGATTCAGTTATTTTGTTCTGTTCTATTCCATGGGTTGAGTATACCCTTAAATCTAGCCAACTCTCTCATGAATCATACTTAAATTTAGATAAAAATCTATTGCCTATACAAAAAAAAAATTTCCTAAGACTGTCATTGTCATATTATATATACAGAAGCTACTTAGATAAACATTAGACCTGTGCAACTTCATAATTCATGAGAGTGCTTAAATACCTTTTTATAAAAGCTAGACTATATGTCCAATAAAGGAATAATTTCAAAGTCATGATCTGCTGGAGAAAATAACACTTTGCAAAATAATGAACAATTTAAAGTTCTACTATTTTAAGAGTGTTATCTACAGACCAGTGCTAAATATTAAGTTAAATGTCTTCCTGAGATCTTTATATTCTTGGGTTCTACTTAATAGTTAGCTATTCTCTGAGCTGTCAATAAATTCATGTCAAAGGATACATTTGGCATTTTAGAAAAATATACCAACATTAGAAGTAAAAGATAAATTTCAGTTTGTCTTATCTGTGGAGTCTGATTTTTTTTTCTTGTGTAAGTTCTTTAATTCAGACTTGTGATTTTATCAGTGTGGGATATTACCAGCATAGAAACTCTTCTCCCCCAATGTAGAGAAGCAGACATTAGTTTGTGACTTATAGTCTTAAGAGTTGCCTTGGGCACTGAGAGATTAACTGAATTGTGTCACAAGAGTCAGTATATGACAGAGGCAAGACTAGTTTAAACAAACATCTGTATAGGGCTAGTTTATACAGACATCATTAACTCACTTCCTAGAAATAATTAGAACATAGCAAGGAAAAACAAAGGCAAAACCTGAAGCACCAAGAATTTGGGAATGTAACATACTTCCTAACAATTAATCATACCTTACGACCAGCACTTTCCCCCATCTAATACACATACCTACCCACCATGTTTTTCCTTAGCTGTGACCAATATTCCCTTGCCTCTGTTGCATCACAGTTAACAGCTATCATTACCCATACCTCTAGGAGGATCACCACTCAAAGAAGAAAACTCAGTTCAACAAAGGAGCATTAGAACTGAGTTCCATCACTATCAAATAACATAATGGTTTTAGACATTACCTATTTACATTTACTGGATTTGACTGTACCAAAAAATGCAATAAGCTTACCAAAAGTAATTAATTCAATCAAGTTGCTATCAGTTCTCAAGGAATAATGGTCTCTGGTATTAATATCTTAACTTTTTAGTGTCTATTGCGAAGGCATTTCCCACTTTCTTGGGTGCTGTATTGGTAATATATAGAGGCACTTCAGAGTCACTAAGGCAAAAGGTCACAGCCTAATCTATAGTCGGTTTCATTAATGGCACCTGAGTGCCAAGGGTATGATCAATAGATCATACTTCTCTCAGTAGACCTATAGAAAGACAAGACAAACAGTCCTCACCTTAAGAACAGAGGAAAGTCTCTCAGTAATACATTGCAGAGATTCCTGGGTCTGCAAGTACTCTGAAGCTATCCTGTGAGAAATGGACAAGGGTCAGATCTTCAGCTCTTGGCTCCCACAGCAACTGCTTTTCATTGTCTACTGCAGTGATTCCCAAAGTGGGTGCTACTGCCCCCTGGTGGGTGCTGCAGCGATCCAAGAAGGCAGTGATGGCCACAGGTGCATTTATCTTTCCTATTAATTGCTATTAAAATTTTAAAAAAAATTAATTTCCAGGGGGCTAAGTAATATTTTTTTCTGGAGAGGGGGCAGTAGGCCAAAGAAGTTTGGGAACCACTGATCTACTGGATGGAGTTAGAGAAGATAATCGCTAATTGATTAGGATTCTGCAACTTGGTCCCTATTATTTCCTTTCTTCCCCCACCTCTGAATCAAATCTTCCTTTAGCAGAGATAGTCCCATTCCTCAAATGCCATATTCAGATATATCTAGAGGCTGGTTAGGGAAGCAAGGATTATCATCTACTCTTTCATCCCTGTCTCACATTAGTTCCTTCTTACGAAGGAAATCTCTTTAAAAGCACCCTTGATTCCATTCCATCCCATCTTTTCTAGCAGATTGCCTCCTATACATAGACCCCATTAATCTTCAGTCTCTCCTTATATACCAGATACTTCTCTGCTACCCTCAAACACCATCATGTCTCTTCCATACTTAAAAAACCCTCATATGATAATCCAATAATCTTGGTACTTATCTCTCCTCCCTTTCTTGATTACATACCTTTAAGAGATCTTCTATAATCAATATTTTCACTACCTCTCCTCTCTCATTTGAACAAAAACTCTGGCTTCCAACCTCAACATTCAACTGAAAATGCTCTCTTTAAAACTGCCAGAGATCTCTTAATTGCCAATATTAATAGTCAAAGGATAATGGCCTTTTCTCAAACTCTTCCTTCTTGACTTCTCTGAAGTCTTTGGCACAGTCAATTACCTTTTATGGATATTCTCTTCTCTAGGATTTCTTGACTGTCTTCTGTCTGTCTACCTTTGCTGAATGTTCATTGAAGTCACATTCACTAACCACCAGATCTGTAGCAGGTCTTTTTTCCACTCTCTCAATACTATCTCTCTTGACCTCAGCAGCTCTCATGGATTCAATTATCATTTTTATGCACATGATTCTTAATATCTATCTTTCTCTTCTCTATTGAACTCCAGTTTTCCATAAATAATTGCCTATTGGACAGCTAAAACTGGAGAACTAGCTCATAAGACAAGTCAAAATCAACATGTATAAAAATATTCATTTATTTGACACCAAAAATTCCCCTCTATTTGGAATTTCCCAGTTATTGCTGAGGGCACCACCATTCTCTTTCACCCAGGCTTGCAACTTTTAACTCCATTCACAACACATATCCAATCTGGTGTCAGGTATTTTTTCTACCTTCACAATATTTCTCACATACATCCCCTTCTTTACATTAACACAGCTGCTATCTTGGTGCAGGTACTTATCACCTTCATTCAGCTGCCAAACTGATGTTCCTAAAGCTCATCTCTAACTATATCATCCCCTCTATTAAATTAACTCCAAGGGCTCCCTATTGCTTGCAGAAATCAAATATAAATTCTGCTTTTTGGCTTTTAGGTCCCTTCATAATCTAGCCCCTTTCTTCTTTTCCAGGCTACTTACACTTGACTTGCCTTCATACACAATGGACAGACATGGGCATCCTTGTTGTTTCATACACCCGATACTCCTGACTCCATCTCTCCATTCATTTCTACTGTTCCTCATGGCTAGAATATTTGCCCTCCTCAAGACTCAGGTCAAATCTCATCTCTTCAAAGATGTCTTTCTTTGTCCCTTCTATTAATATCTTTCCTTTGATAGGGCCTTCCATTTATAATAGATATCTTATATGTTATGTACATTTTGTTGTTGTTCATTTGTTTCAGATTCATCTTACTTTATGAACCCATTTGGGGTTCTTGGCAAAGATACTGGAAATGTTTTCCATTTCCTTCTCCAGCTTGATTTATTATAGACAAGGAAACCAAGGTTAATCAGGATGAAGTGATCTGCCTGGGGTCCTACAGATAATAAGTGTCTGAGATCAAATTTGAACTCACAAAGATGACTCTTCCTGTCTCCAGGCCCAGCACTCTACTCTGCCACCAAATTGCTTGCATTTGGTCTCTCACATTAGAATGTGAGTTCCTGAAAGGCAGGAATTGTATTTTTTTCTTTCTCAGTTTCTTTGGTGCTTAGCACAGTGCCTAGCACATAGTAAAGAGGAATACTTCTCAGGTATTTTACGAACCAAAAAGCTTATCAGAAAAACAAAACTCTAGACTAAACACATTTTAAAAGAAATGTGTATCAATTTACATTCAATAGTAAGCATGTGTGAGCATATAATCTTGTAAATTATTAGGTTTCATCTTTTATGACTCCATAGTCTCTCTTACTTCCCCATATCCAATCTTTTGCTAATGCCTGTGGTTTTTTACCTTTGTAACATCTCTCTTTTTTTTAAACCCTCAACTTCTGTCTTAGAATCAATACTAAGTATCAGTTCCAAGGCAGAAGAACTATAAGGGCTAGGCAATTAGGGTTAAGTCACTTGCCCACGGTCACACAGCTAGGAAATGTTTGAGGCTAAATTTGAACCTAGAACCTCTCTTATCCAATATCCTCTCTTATCCAGATATCTCATCTTAAGCCACCCCTCTTTGTAACATCTCTTGCATACTCTCCCTTCTCTGCTGATGTCTAATATTGCAATAGCCAGTTGATTCATCTTTATGCTCTAGTCTACCCAGCCTCATCTGTGAAAGTTATTCTCTTCCCATCCCCCACTCAATAAACGTCAGTGGTTCCCCAACACCTGTAGGATCAGATATAAAATCCTCTGTTTGGCATTCAGAGCCTTTCATAACTTGTTTCCTCCCTACCTTTCCAGTCTTATTAGATTTTAAACTCTCACATACTTGGCAGCCCAGTGACACTGACCTATATGCTGTTCCTCACACAAGAAACTCCGTATTCTGACTAGGCTCTTTCACTGCTCATATCCTCCATGTCTGATATGTTCTCCCTCTTCATCTCCAACCCTTTGGTTCTTTCAAGTCCCAGAGAAAACCCCGCCTTCTACAAGAAACCTTTCTCAATCCCTCTGAATCCTAGAGCTGTTGATGATTTCCAGTTTATCTTGTATATAGTTTGTACAGTGTACACTGTTATTTGTATATTCTTTCCCCTAGCAGACTGAGTTCTTTGTGAGTCTTTACCTTTGTATTCCTGGCACTTAACACAGTGTCTGGCACATAATAGTAATTAATAAATGGTTTCTGATTGGGTTTATGTTACCACATTATTTATGTCTTGTTTCATTAGAAAGGGAGCTCCTTGAGAGCAGGGTCTGTTTTTGTTTTTCCTTAGCACACTGAGCAGTTTCTGGCACATATTAAGTTCTTAAACACTTGATTAACTGAGAATCTTATATCTTTTTTAAATCAAAAATGGGAGTGCTGATGAGTTTATTTTGGGGCTCCTACATAGACTCAGGGAGGTAGATCCTTGCTCTGCTACTGAATTACCATGTAATTGTTCTCTAAGGTCCTATCCAACTCTAAATCCTATTTGAACTTATAAGGAACAACTATGCTTATGATAATATATTTGTTTTATGAAAGAGTTCTGAGAATTAAGTTCATTTGGACAAAATGTGTTAAAAGTTCAATAAGTGAGAAAATAGCAAAAAAGATAGGGCATTTCATATCAGCACAAGACTCAGTAGTCCTACTAAAGCAACAAAAATAACATTTATTTAAATTTTTATTTATTTAAAAAAAGAACCTCATTATTTTTATATTTTCCCCCCTAAATAATTCAGAAACTAAATAACACTGATCTCATTAATAATTAAGTTGATTTCAAGTTCAGTCACTAGGTTGAGTAGCTAGACACAGGATGGCAAACCTATGGCATGTGTGCCAAATATGGTCCAGGCAGTCCAGGCAGTTAGTTAATAGAAAGGCAGCTGCTCCCTTCCCCCTCTCCAACACACCTCTTTGCCCTTCTGCACTTACTTTCTTCCCCAGCAGAGTGCTCAAGTCACTCCCTTCCCTTTCTCCCTCCCCTGTCTGGGTCTAGGGGCTACAGGGAAGGTCTCCTCTCCAGGTCTGGCACCCCCTCCTAAAAGAACACTAGTTGTACTTTCCTTCCTGGCCAGCTGCCAGTCTGTGGGGTGACCCTGACCCCAAAAGCTAACTGTATCCCCTCCACCCCTTGCTCCCACCCGCAGAGGCAGTCCCACTCCCAGCACAGCAAAGGAGTCACAGGTGCATCATTATTAAGCAAATATAAGCAGGCTAAAAGGCAAAGAGCAGAGAAGCTTAGAAGTACAGAGGCTCAGAGGCAGTATGGGGCTACATTTGAATCAGACTTGACAAGGATATGGACCCTGCCTTGTAATAAGAAGCCACCTCTCCCCCAGCCTTTCCCCACCTTCCTAACTGTACTAGCCTTCTCCAGCCAAGCAAAGCCCAGCAGTAACCCCCTTGGTAGGCCCCAGCATGGCTGGATGCAGAGGTGGATCTCTGAGGCAGCAGGAGGTAGTGCCCCAAACACAGTCAGTGGGGCAGGGCAGGGCACATGGTCTTTAAAAGGTTCTAAAAGGTTCACTACCACTGAGCTAGACTATAATTATGCTTAAATTAGAAAGTGGAAAAAGAGAACTCTCTCTAAAAGGAGGACTAGAGGTCTAAAATATAATGCATTATTCACAATACATATTTTTATCAACAACTCTAAATGATCAAAATATTTATTATTATTCTGGTGATCACTCTTACAACTAAAATTCTATACAAGAAATGTCACATTGGTGAGACTAATTATAATACATCAAGCTCAAAATTCTGGTTCTGATGGGTAATAAGGAGCATTTTGTGGTTGAACACAGATGTGGTCCACAATATCCTCCTCAAAGGGTTAAAAATAGGCTTCAAGCTTCACTCACAAACAATAATTTTTTCTAAAGCATTAATTACTAAGTAATATTTTCACCTTATATAATCTCTTCAGCAATGAGTTCCAAATGGTTACTGCCTACTTTTAAAAGTCACAAAACCTCTGACGACTTTGTCTACAGTGATAACTAAAGCTACAAAGTAATATGCTGTATTCCAAGTAGTTTATAACCACTAGATGAAAAAAAAATGTTCAGAGACAAAAAACTGACTTCTGCGTGGTGTCACAGCAAGCAATAAGACAAACTTGAAGCCAATTCTTGAGACTTCAAGTTCAGTGTTCTTCCTTTAAAACCACTCTTGCCTCTCACAATATGTAAAATGATAGTATTATACTAAATGACTTTTAAAGTATCTTCTAGTTATAAAGATATATGAATTAAGTTCAGATCTTTTTAGTCTATAGAGCCATAATCAGTTATGAAGGGAAACTAGTAAATGCTTAATGTATAAACTTGATCTTTTAAGGTCGACATCCCTAAGAAGATGACTAAAAAGATCTCCCTTGTGATGATCTTAAGAGTCAAATAGACCTCTGAAATAGTCTAACATCAGTTATGCCTTCTACTTCTACAGAAGCTGCTCTAACTCTGTTTAACTGAGCTGAACTTCTGAGTACCCTTCTTGCTGATACTTTAAAGATGAGGCAGCAAGATGGCACAGTAGGTTGAGTGTTGCACATGAAATTAGGAAGATCCAAAGTTCAAAATCTACCTCAGACATTTAATAGCTGTGTGATTTTGTATAAGTCACTTAGCCTCTGTATGACTCAGTTTCTTCATGTGTAAGATGGGGATAATAATAGCACTTATCTTCTAGAGTTGTTGTTAGGATAAAATGAGTTCATATTTGTAAGGTATTTTGCAAGCTTTAAAGTGCCATATGAGGGCCAGCTATTTGCTATTATTATAATAACATTTTGTTTTTAAGGTGACAAGAAATTGTTTTTTTAATTATATGGCAGTGATATCTCTGCACTGATATAAAAGTTTTTGGAAAACTCAAATTATTCCCAGAAAACCAAAATGTGAAATTTGAAAAGAACCTTAAAAGCCATCTAATACAGCCTGTACATGAAAGGAATCTCTACTAGAACAATCTTGACAAGTAGTTATCTAGCCTACCAAGCAGGAAGGACCTATCATCTTTTAAGGCAGCCCATTCCACTTTTAGACAGCTCTAAGTGGTATAAGGTTTCTCTTTTGACATCAAGCTTAAATATGCTTCTTTGCAAAATCTGCCCACGGTTCCTAATCCCAGTCAAATCCCTTCTCCACATAATAGCCCTTCAAATATTTGAATAAGACTATCATTATTCCCTCTAGTTTTCTCTTCTCCAGGCTAAACATGTCCCTTTCCTTCAACTGATCCTGGTATGACAAGGACCCAAGGCCCTCCACCATCCTCACTGCCCTCTTCTTGATCCTTTCCAGATTGACTTCTTAAACTACTCTATGATATCCTTCTTCAAATGAGGTACCCATACAAAATTAAACACATAATCCAAATGATGTCTAATGAGAACAAAGTAAAATGTACTTTTCAAGAAATTAAGCCTCTCAAGGCAGTCTGAGACTACATTACATCTTTTGGCTTCCACAACCTCCTGACTCATGTCATGCATACAGTACACCAAAACTCCCAGATCTTTTTCAAAATAACTCAATTTATAATCATGCTTCCCCTCCCTCCTATCCTATACTTGTGAAGCTGATCTCCTTGTGTCTAAAGGTAAACTTACATTTATCTCCACTTGATTTTATCTAATTTGATCCAAACCAATGCTCTAGCATGTCCCTACTTTTTGGATTCCTACTTTCATTCAATATGTTAGCTATCTCTCTCAGCTTTCTGTCATCTACAATTTTGATGCACATACTATCCATGTCATTTATCCAAGTCATTGATAAAAATGTTAAACAGTTCAGAGCCAAGCCCAGATCCCTGGAATACTCTATTAAAACCTGCTGCTATCTAATATTAGATAGATTCAGAACTCATTTGATGGTTAGATTCAAAGAGTAGTTTATGGGTCATGCTGATCATCAATTCCAATGGACTCCCATTTGGTTTCTTTACCACTAGTTTCTCTCCTCTCCAATTCATCCTCAACATAACTATCAAATACATATCCCTAAAACATAGGCAAGACTTTTTCTCACTCCCCAGTTCAAGAAGCTGTACTTTTCCCCTATTGCTTCTAGGATAAAATAAAAACTTTGACATCTAAAGCCCTTCATCATCTGACTAGTCTAATGGTTTGGAATTATACATAAGGATCCTTGGGATTGCATATTAACTTAGAAACCACATATTAACATTATTCATTTTACATATGTGTGTATATATGTGTATAAACACACACATATTCCTTTTTTGCTTAAAGATGTCCAGTTACATTTTAATAAGGATCAGGAGCAGTTCAGTGTTGCACTTGCAGGTTTCACACCACTTTTCTAGTCTGCATTTCCAAACAGATTTCATGTTATTCCCCTGATACATTCTATATTCCAGTTAAACTGGTTGCCTTGCTGTTCCCTCTACAGTACAATGCATCTTCTAAATTCATTCTTTTGCATTCAGCCTGCCCCAAATCTGTCATGTTCTTCCTTCTCAATTCAGCCTCTTAGAATCCCCTCACTCCTTGAAAGGTTCAATTAAAGTGCCATTTTTACTGAAATACTTTAATGGTAAGAGTTTGAGGATCCCTGCCCTCATCTCCTACCCAGGTCTTAGTGCTCACCCCACAATTACTTCATATTTACTTGTCACTTTATAAGTTGGTCCCCGCAACTCATTGTAGAATATGACCAACTTAAGTGCAGGCACTCTTTGCTTTTATCTTTGTATTTCCAGTACCAAGTATATAGCAGGTGATTGAGTGTTTGCTAAATTAAAATGAACATCACCAATGTAATTCTTATTCTCCATACTCCTCTATATACTTTTAAAAATGTTTCTTTAAAAAAAAAACTAATCTCTGTTATAAATTATATAAACAGCATGATAAATGGCATCTTCATAGACTTTATTCATATTCTTTCTTTACAGGGAACTATTACTATCTTAGTGCATGGATATAGCTATATATTGCCAACTTAGTCTACAAGCAACAACGGTCCTTTCCATGCTATTCAACTTCTTTGATTTGTGGGTATAATAATTGATTCCAAAATCTAGGATTATTTATAACTCAGATTACTGATCAACAGGAAATGTATACTCAGGTTACCTGAGATCTAAGAACTTAGAGGCTTTAAGTAGTTTCACAGATTACATTATCTCTGTCTATTATGCCTCCAAATTATTTGCTATTAGAAGAATGGAGAGAAGGAAACCAGTACCACAGAGAGACTAGACCCTAATAAGTGAAACAGTGTTACTTTCAATATGACAATACTCCTCCATACTAGGCAGACTATATGATTTTTATAAATTATGTGTTGCAAAGTAAAACAAATAACTATTTTTGTTTTCCTCCTGTTTCAAAAATTTGAAACAACCCTATAGTAAGGAATGCTTCAAACTTAGAAAGATTTTAATTTTATAGCTCATGATATTAAATGCCAAACGAACAAAATTAATTCTGACAATCTTGGCAGAGATATCAACAAATTTTCAATTATGGATTAAAAACTCCTTCCATCTCCACTCACTCACCCCTTCCTAACAAGAATGAAAAATTGGCACCATAAGCAATGATTTATATTTTTCTTGGTTAGCTGAGTTAGGCCATTTTGGTTTTCCAAGCGAAGATCTCTGCACCTCTCTTAAAATAGCCTTCATCTGGGATGAAAAGAGTAGATTTAAAGCCACTTTTAAGACAAATGGATAATTTCTGAAAATTGTCAACATCTGTTTTTTTTCATGGAATATAAACAATGCAAAAAAGTAAAGTGAAAGGAGGAAAATGGAAAATGTGACATAATACTTTGGTTACTGATGTCTTCATTCTACTGGGAGAAGAAAAGAACACATAGTGTGCCCCTTGAGAAAAAAAAACAAAACTGAAATGAGACAAGATGAAGTGGTGACCTCAAAGTTATCAGTAAGTCAGAGTTAGGGTGTAAAACAACTCAGGAGTCTTAACTAAAGGCAGCTGTCTTAACTAATCCTAGCTGCTTCATTTGATTTGAATACTCAGGAATTTTTTTAAAAAATTAAACACTAGATCTATATATATACCATTTTTATGTTCTCTATTTATTCCAGTTCAATATTTTTAAAAATACGTAGGTTTTGCTTCTGTTCAAACTGGTTTCTCAAATGTATTTAAAAAAAAAAAACAACTTATTTTGATTCAATGCTCAGAAAAAAAAAATTGGGATTCAGCTCAATGTTTGGATTAGCCTAGTTCATTATTCCTGGTTATTAGTTTAGTTCAAATTCCTAAATAGAATGAAACAGTGCCATAGAATTTATAGCTAGAAAGGCCTTTTTGAGATAAATCATCTAATTTAGAGGTATCAAGTATGTAGATCATGCTACCCACAAAATTTATTAATGAAAACTGAACCAGATTAAAATGCAACTGAGAAATATTTAACAAAATAAATAAAAATACAATTAAACACAGATAATGTTAACTTGTGGTTTTCTAAATCAATATGTTGCTAGTATGGCTCCATTTCTATTTGAGTTGTTATCATTGATTTAATCCAACATTCATTTTATAGGAAAGGAAACTGAGGCCCAAGAGAGATGAAATGGCTTGCCCTTGTTTATAAAAAGATAATGCATAGCAGTGTATGGATTCAAACTCAGGTCCTCTGACTACAAATTATAGGAATTGTGAGATTTGAGTGAACCACACTGATTATATCTTGTGACTCAATTCTGGACCTAGCTCAGTTTTCTTTCTATTCAGTTATGGGTCTGATACAACTTTTTGTATCTTGTGAGAAATCTTTATTGCACTGTTTGAACCTAGTCCAGTATGTCTGAAAAGCTGAACCACTTCTAGTTGTTGCTTAGAGACCCTTAACTTAGATTATGCTGACCAGAAACCTAGTCAGATACAAAAATTGATACAAAGGGTTTTCTCACAATTATACATCTCAGGCAACCCAAAAGTCTTATCTGAAAACTGGTCATGTACTGGTTGGTTATTGTTTCCTTGTTCCTTTAATTGAACACTAACACTTAAAAGATGGGAGGAGGGAAGTAAGATACTTCTTTTCTGATTTCAAGTAACTGTACCTAACTCTCTCTGCTTCCAATTCTTGTACTCATTCATCCTACTCTCAACCTGGAAAGCTTCAAATCTTTCCTCCAATTAGAAATCGGATTACTTAATCTTGTATTCTGATCTACATTCTGTTAACTGTTTTCTTTTAATGCATTAATATGTCTCCCTGCTATATTTGGGGTCCAGTGCCAAGCCGAGGCCTGGTCCTGATTTTTTATGGAATTGGCATGCGATGCTTACTTAATAAATCGATATGCTTGTAAGCTCAAACCTTTGTTTCCTCAGTAATTTCAGATTTCATCTATCACAAAATTCAATTTTTTCCCATCATTCAATCAGATCGACCCCCAAAGTTCTATCTTTTGCTTTCTTTTCTTTCTATACTTTCCACAATATGTTCCATTGTTCCCTTCCCCATGATCTCATCCTCTCCAATGGTTTCAACAGTCACATCTATAAAGATGAATCCAAAATCTCTCTCTACCTTTAACTTCTCCACAGAGGTTCAGGACCCTACTTGCTAGTAGGTCAGTCACTAAACATGTAAATTAAGCAACTACTATATACCAAGCATTATGCTAAGCACTGGGAGACAGAAAGATAAAAGACAGTCTATTCCTACTCTGAAGAACCTCACAGTCTAATGGGGGATATAACACTCAATCAACAGAAGAAAGGAATTAGAATTAAGAAGGGTTCAAAAAGGCTTCCTATTAGAAAATGGATCTTTAGCTAAGCTTGAAGAAGCCTACAGTAGCTGAAGATGAGGGAGGGATTCCAGGCAGAAGAAAATTCCTAGAGAAATGGAACTTCTTCAAGGAACAATAAGGAGATCAGTGTCACTGGATTAAGGATTATGTGAGGGAGTGGTAGTGGTGGTGGAAAGATATAAGACTGGAAAGGTGGAACAGGGGAGAGACCGAATTATGAAGGGCTTTGAATAACAAACCAATTTTGGTATTCAAATACCAAACAGAATTTTTATATGACACAAGAGGTGCCTGGTAGCCACTGAAGTTTAAGGAGTAAGGGGGTGACTTGCAGTTTAGGAAAATCACTTTGGTGAATGAATAGATGATGAACTGGGGTGGGGAAAATCTGTACCAGGGTGATGGTAGTGTTAGAAGAGAGAAGGAGTCATATTTGAGAAAGGTTGCAAAGGTAAAATCAACAGGTCAGGGTAATAGAAGAGGGGTAAACAGTTGTGAGGAGTTAAGGATGATACCTAGATTATAAGTCTAGACTTGAAATATGGGGATGTCTTCAAACCTAATATAGTAGTTTGAAAGTGGTGGTGGTAGTGGGAGGGAATTTAGTTAAAAGATGAGTTTAATTTTGGATCTGTTTAATTTATGATGTCTACTAGACATTCAGTTTTATTTTGTTCAATAGATAGTTCGATACAAGCCTAGAGTTCAGCAGAAAGCTATAGGTTTGGATAAACAGATCTGAGAATCATTAGTAAGAGATAACTGAATCCATGGGAGCTGATGAGATCATCAAATTAAGTAGTATAAAGGATGAAAAGAAGAGGGTCCAAAAAGAGAGCCCAGCCATGGAAGATAGTGCAATTGCTTAGAGTCAGGAGATTGGGTGTCTTTCATGAAGAACACCAAGTAGTCTAGTTGTCACTGGATCCAATAATATGTGGGGTAGTGTAAGCTATAAGAATAATAAAAAAGTTAAAGGATAGAATTGTGAAAATCTCTGAATACCAAACAGAAGTTTTTATATTTCATTCTAAAACTGATAGGGAGTCACTAGAGTTTATTTAGGGATCAGTGAGAGTGACACAGTCCCAATTTTTAGGAAAAGCAGTCTGACAGCTGAGTTGAGGATGGCTTCAAGGCAATTAGAATTACTAACAGCTGTTGATACTTCAAACTCAATCTACCTAAAACTTCCTTTCTTTCTTCAAATCCTCTATTGCTGCTGTCATCACTACTATTCCAGTTAACTAGGCTCATGACCACAATGCATCTTGGACTCTTCTTTATCAGTTTCTACTTACAAATACTATTGATTCTACATCTACAACATATTTATATATGTATTCTCCTTTCCAGAGCCACTACAACTACTTTAATCTCTTCTAGTCTAAACTATAGTAACCACCTTCTATTTGTTCTATCTTTACACACGATTTTCATGTGTATACTTTGATCATCTCTTTCAAAAACTTTAATTAGCTTATCACAGATTATTTAATAAGACAAACTAACCTTATTCAAGGTCTTTCACAATCTGACTCCAACCTTTCTTTTCAGCTTTATGTCATACTATTCCCTTTGATGTACTCTATGTTCCAATCCAAATGGACTATTTGGTCTTTTTCCCCATTCTCAATCTAGACATTTCTCTGTCTACATCTTTGCTCATACTATTGTTACCAGGATCAGAGAAAGAAAGTTGAGTTGTTGGAGCAAGAACACAGTGGTGTCTACAGTGTTAAGAAGTCACAGACTTGATCCTTTTCTGAGATTGTCTGTAGGCAACCAACCTTATAAAAGCTAGGTCCACCAACACCAATAGACTGGTATAACTGAACGTGCCCTTATACTGTGGCAACAGAGCTAATTTTGCCGAAAAGAGAAGGGAGCCAGGTTAGATTACTGTGTGACAAGAACAGGAGAATTCTGGGCGTCTCATAACCTGAGTGACTTCTTTCCCTGTAATTTGTGCCCCCTTGTTGCTCCTACCTTTGGGGAAGTTTCATGAATGAGAAGCATTTGGGTTCTTAGGTATGGAGGATACAAGCAGCTAAGCAGTGATGACAATATAATAAGGTGGGTAACAATTGCATCTTTGAAAACACCTTCTTTGTCTTCCAGGTCACCATCATCTTTCCCATGTCCAAAAACTCTCCCTGCCCCATAATCTCTTCTACCCACTGAGATGGCAAGAAACAGAAAATACAGTGGAAATATGAAGTCATGCAAAACAAATTTCTACATTTGGAGGGGAGGGAAGAAAAATGTTTCATTCTGTACTTCAAGTACATCAGTTTTCTATTTGGATGTAGATAACATATTTATTTCATCATGAGTCCTTTGAAATTGTGTTGGGTCATTATGTTGACCAAAACTATTAAGTCTTTCTCGGTTAATTAACTTTTACAATATTGCTGTTACTGTATAAATTGTTTTCCTGGTTCTGTTTACTTCACTTTGTATCAATTTATATAAGAGCCCCAGGTTTTTCAAAAATCTTCTCCCTCATCATTTACTTTAAGATTCTGCAATTTAGTGCCAGCAAAATGAACTGTTAAAAATAGAATGTTTTGTTCAAGAAGTTCATTTTTGAGTACGATCCTAAGAATCCTTTCCAGTTCTGAAATTCTGTGACTATAATTTCATAAAGTATTGCACTGTCTAATCTCAATTTAAAACCTATGCCCTTGATTCTGAAAGTTATTACTGTAGGTACAAACATTTTTCATGCTTAGCAATATAGTGAACTATAGCTCTATTCATATAAAACATATTATAAACTTGATAATAAATTATCTCCAAAAACACTGGAGGCCTGCCATTAATCATTTAGAACTAAAATTATCATCATTACATTTACAAATGTTAGGGTTTAAATCCAGTATTACAGAATTATTTCTAAACACTGGTGTACAAAAACAATGTCACTTGTTTGAACATGTAAAACTCGTGCAAATACAAAACATTTATCTGGGAGAGAAATTTAAATTCTGAGTCTTCAAACAAAACCTTTCAGAGAGAATCTTTTATAAACTATATCAAGGAGCTCTAGCCTACTAAAAAACATCTTTATCATAAACAGGATCATGTGGAAGCTCTATTTCACCTTTTTTAAAACCAAATGTGGTACTAGATATAAAGCTATCTCCATATCTGCTACCTTAAAGGAATTTAGCTTGTTTTAGTATGCTAACAAAAAATATATTTTTCTAATATCATTGAATTAAAAAGTAAGTCACTATGGTTCATGCTACTAAAAAAGTCAAATATGACCAATTCTAATTAATAGAAAAATAAAATTTCAAACACTATCAAAAATATTTAGTAAGGACTTACTAAAATCTGAGATTAGGGTTAGGTCAAAAAGTATTGCACCCCACTAATAAAAAAAATATGCTAAAAAGCACGTAATATAATGGGGAAACAAAATTACCCTATATCCTCACAAATATAATCTTGGTTCTGGTTAAAGCAGTTTTTAAAAAATTTATTTTTTGTAAGTTTCTCTTCACTTGTCTTTATTAGGAACACTGATTTTTAAAACTTGGATACCTAGTGTGTACTATTAATATAGAAATATTTTTTTAAAGGGACCAACGAAGATCAACAAAAATTGTTATTACTGATAAGCTAGTAGATAAAGAGACAGGCCTGAAGACAAGAGATCACAGGTTTAAATCTGGTCTCTGACATTTCATAGCTATGTGTCACTGGGTAAGTCAATGCAAAATGCATAGCCCTTACCTCACATTTAGTATTCATTTTAAAACAGAAGGTACAGAAAGTAAGGTTTTCTTTCAAAAACTCTCTCTTTTACTGTTGTAAAGTGACTCCTATTCTCCATTCCATCAAAGCCCCTCCCTCCCCAGAATTTAAAAACAGTCCTAAAAGTTTATAGTTGAATATTATCAGGGAAGATAATGCATGCATTTGTTAAATGAAACATTTTTTAACAATGCAGAAATGACATTTAATATTTTCCTCACCTACCCTTTTTCATGGAATGAAATGCCAATTCCTTTTTTCCTGAAAATTTTCCAACAACAAAGATTCTAAATTCAATGCCTGCCCTAATGATTCCACAAAACAAAACAAAAAATCTCTAAATGGTGAGGAATGCATAAGTAGCAAGTCTGAAGAAAGAAACATTCCAAATGACAGGGTCATATACCTAAAGAAGACTTCTTAAAAGCCACCTAATCCAACCTCATTATTTTACAGATGAGGAAATTCAGTTCCAGAAAAGAACAGTAACTTGCCTAAGGTCATATAAGATAAATCAATGACAAAGGCATGATTTGAACCAATCTAAAAAAAAAACAAAACAGCACTGTTTCCACACAGAACCACTTTTTCAAAAGTGCACTTTCATAAATCATGAATTACTTTGACAATACTAAAAATCTTTTTTTTATTTCTCAGTCATCCTCATACATTACCGTGAGTCTCTAACACTTTCAAAGGTCCCAAGGGAAAACATAAGGCAATTCAAACCTCTCCCCTAGCAGAAGAAACAAGGAATCCTTCAAGAAATCGATGACACCCTCTCTTCCTTCCCTTGTCTCCCAAGCTAAATAACTCAGTGTTATAACTATGCTGAGGTCTTCATTCAGACACACATGTCCCACCCCAGAGCTGGACCCGGGAGGGAGGTGGGTAGGGGACAAGGCGTGCCTCCAGCATCGTCCAATCCCCACCTCCGGAGAATGAAGAAAGGGGGAGATCTTCGGGAAGTAGAATCGTGCCCACTCCCCAAAATGATGGCGAAAAGCCTCCCCTCCTCTCCTGATGCAACGCCCAACCCCCAAACCCCCAAGTCCAAATGGGACCCCAGACGGGAGTGAGGAGCCCGTCATTTCTAGAAACTCAGAAACTGTCACCATCACAATCCAAGTGGAGAAGTGACTGGGGACCAGGGAAAGGAGGGGGAAGAAATGCCCCCACAGTCCTCCTCACCCGACCCCCAAAACTGCAGGGAGGGCAGCGGAGAGGGAGGGACCCTGCAAGGGCCAGAGGACGAAGAGGAGGAGGAAGAGGGAGGGGAGGAAGCCAGAACTGTTACTTACAATCATCTAAGTCATCCTGCAAGTCCACAAAATACAAGGGGATCTCTGAAAACCAAGAGAGATAAGAGATCACCAGCGGCGCGGGGAGCACCTGGGGTTGGGGCTGGGGAAGGGACAAGCGGGAGAGCTCGGGGAGGATGGGATCCGGCCCCACAGCCAAGCCGCTGCCCCAAGGGCGCCGGACGGCCGGGGCTGCGGCAGGAGCCTCGCCAGCCCAGATCGGGCGGGAGGTTTGAGGAGGAGGGTGAAAGTGAAGGAGGAGGAGGAGAAAGTGGGTGAAAGAAGAGGAGGAGGAAGAGGAGAAGGAGAAGGAGGAAGAAGAGGAGGAGGAAGAAGAAACTGCAACAGCTGCTGCCTAAGGAGCCTCAGCTCCACTCACCCGCCATCTTGAAATGGGCCTGAAGGAAGCGGGGCCGGGGGCGGGGGAAGAGGGAGGGAGACCCACTGGGCGAGCCGGGAGGAGGGGAGGAGCGGCCAAAGCCTCCGGATCCATCCCCTCGCTCCGCCTCCGCGCGCCGGTCACCGGGCTGGGGCCGGGGAGGAGGAGAAACGAGAGACCCTCTGGGGGCTCCTCCCCTCCCGTAGCTCACGGAAATTTGGGAAAGGCGCAGTCCCAAGCCCGCCTCCTCCCCCTATTCCCTGCAGGTGAAGGTGGCTCCCGAGGTGGGAGGGCAGGTCAGGTGACCCTCTGGGCTCCCCAAGATGGCGGCTGCAGCGGTGGCGGTGGTTCCTTGGTGGCGACGCGGCCGGCACGCCTGCGACTGTAGCTGCTGAGGCGGGCGGCTCCCCGACTGGAGAAGAGGCTATCTCACGCAGGACAGCGGCGGCGGCGGCGGCACCGACCTGAAGAGGCCCCAAAGGGGCGGTGGCGGTGGGGAGGACGCGCAAGGCCTCCCGACGCCGCCTCTCCTCCACTGCCGGGGGCTGGAGCTTCGTTGGCCGGGGGATGTTCGTGCTGAACCCGGGCACTCCCTCTCCTCCTTAGGGCGGTGGCCGCGGCAGCGACGGCGGCAGGCCGGGCTCCCCCTCGGACATGGCGCTGAGGGAGCTGAAAGTTTGTCTGCTTGGGGTAAGTGGTCCCTAGTTCCACCGGTCGGGTGGTGGGATGGGCGGGAGCCCGGCCTGCTTGTCTCTCCCTGCCGGGTTCGGCTGAACTTCTGCTTGCTTGGGCCTATTCTCCCTCTCGGCCCTCCCAGGGAGTACCAAACCCACGCTGGACAGAAGAGCCAGATACCACCAGAGAGCTCCTGATTCCAAGCATCCTCCTCCCGTCCACCAGCATCTCCTTCCTTCCCGTCCCTCCCCCCCTCCCCCATTTTCCTTAAACCTCCTTCGAGCGAGCACTCAATTTGGCTCTGCTGGCCCTGAGACTTGGCATCTTCCATCACTCACCTGTCCCTTTGACTCTACCAGACCTGAGACATACCATCTTCCAGCATTCACCTGACCCTTTGACTTGACCATCTCATACGCGTCATCTTACCCTTGATACTATTCCCTTACACTTTACCTTCCACCTCCCAGACTTTCTCTTGCACTCCACTGTTGTTTTTTTAAAGTTTTAACAAGCATTTAAGTTCCTCCTTTGTGCCAGGCACCGTGCTAAATACATTACATATACTATCTCTAATAGCCAAGGTAAGAAATGAAACTCTATCACCATCTTCCCTTTTCCTTAACTCCTAGTAAGAAAGTGAAAACTCTGCTTTCCTCCTGTTCTAGTCACCTTGAAAAGGAATCTCATCATACATTTTCATGACCTCTCAGCATCTTTTAGGTTCTCGAAAATTAAAAAACCAAAAAAACCCTCAACAAAACCAACTTCCTCAGACAACTTAAGTTGGGATTTGTATATAACCAAATCTTAATAAAATGCAAGTGACAGGAAGTTACCTGTTTACAAATCATTCACTTTTCCTTTCAGTTACTTTGACTTATTTTTTTCTTATGCCTGTGGGGTACATTTCTGAAAGTATAAATTTAATGTGCAGAAAGGATGTAAAGATATAGGATTTAAAACGTGGCTGCTATCTTATCAGGAAACACAAAATTGATGCTGAAACTTCAGCTTCCTTGTCTTTTTTTGGTTACCTTTGCAGTTTTGAAGCATGCTTTACACAGCATGAAAGGAAGTATTTGGGCTCTTCTGAGCTGCACTTAAAACATTTTGTGTGACCCTGGGCAAGTCACTTAACTCTGATTGCCTAGCCTTTGCCATTCTTATGTCTTAGAATTGATACTAAGACAGAAAGTAAGGGTTCTTTTTTGTTTTTGTTTTTAAAGGCAAGAAAGAAACCTTTTCATACATGTTGCCTATCTATCCTTTACGGAAAAGGGTGTGGTTGGGAATAGTCAAGGTGACCTCAAAATTGCTTCTGGAACTTTTGATTTACTTGTTTTTTACCCATAAAAATATTTGAGTTCTTCCACAAATAATTTTTTCTTTAAAATTTTGTCATTTATAGACTACTCAAAGCTCCCTTTTAAGATATCTTGAAATCTCCTAGTGGTTTCATTGAGTTTCTATGAAAGTTCCCTTGGTGTGTATATTTGTGAAGTTTTTTTCCCCAGAAATCTTAAACTTTCACTAAAAAGATAGGTTATCAATGTAATAAGTACTCACAAAATCCTTATTTTTCAGGATACAGGTGTAGGTAAATCAAGCATCGTATGGCGGTTTGTAGAAGATAGTTTTGATCCAAACATCAATCCAACGATAGGGTAAGAAATGAGTTATTTAATATCATCTTGAAAAGTGTCTTCAAAATATTATCAAATGAAAGTGTTATAAAAATTCAGCTAGCATTTTTCATCTTGAACCAGACAGGTTGACAACTATCCTTTTCTTTAAACCCCCTATCAATAATGAATGAGTATTAAGTACCTGCTATGAGCGGCTGGAACTCTGCTAGGTTTGGGGTAAACAGAGACAAAAATGAACTGAATATTGCCCTCAAAGAGCTTACATTCTATTAGTCTACATAACTTATATATACAAAACAAATATAAAGTGAATGAGAGACAGGAGATGGAGGGAAAAGGTATTTTCATACCAGCAGGGAATCAGGAAAGGCTTCATGTAGAAGTGGCACTTGAGAAGAGTTTTGAAGGAAGCAAGGGATTCTGGGCAGCAAAGGTTAAAAAAAGGAGTGCATTCTGTACATGAAGGACAACTAGGGCAAATGCCTGGAGACAGAAGATTGAGTGCCATATGTGAGAAACCACAAAAATACTATTTGTCCAATCTATAGAGTACAAAGGTCAGAGAGTGGAGAAAGTTATAATGTATAAATCTGGAAAGAGAGGTTGGGACCAGATTGTCCGTATCTTCAAATGCCAAACAGGAGTTGGGATTTGATCCTGATTGTAGTAGAGAACATTGGAGGTTGAGGAATGGAGTGATGTGGTTAGATTTGACCCTTAGAAAAATCACATTGACAACTCTGGAGAAATGGATTATAGAGGGGTAGAAGCTTGAGGTAGAAAATCCAATTAAGAGGTGTTTGCAACACCCTACTCTAAGTGATAAGCACCTGAATTAGAGTAGTAATAATCAACTGTAGGGAAGAAACAAATTTGAGAAAGTTTATGGTAGAAATAACACAATTAAACAACTCATTAATGAGTGGCAAGGAGAGTAAGGATTTAAGGATGATTCTGAGTTTTGGGACATGGAAAAGATGATGTTGACCTTGAAAATAAAAGGGAAGTTTGGAAGGGTTGTGGGCTTTTGCAAAAATATAATGAGACCCCTTTGGGATGTGTTTGATATTCCTGTATTGGAAATGTCCACTAGACAGTTGGAAGTGCCTGTTTTGAGCTCAGGAGGAAGACACTGATGGCATATGTAGATCTGGAGAGTCCCCTTCATGGAGAGGATGATGAAACCCATGAGTACTGATGTTCCCAAGTGAAAAAGCATAGAGAAAGAAGAGAAAAGGGTCCAGAGAGTCCAAGGATATATTCACAGTTTGAAAATTATATGAAAATTAATGTTCCTTTGGCTTTACAAAAATCTCTTTATCATTAAAGTTTTAGATAAAACAAACTTGCTAATCTCTAAATGGAAGAGTGGAAAGAATGTTGGATTTGGAGTTAAAGGTCCTGGGTTTCAATCTAGGCTCTCCTCTATAGTATTTGACTTTGGACACACCATTTAATTTTTCTGAGGTTCATTTCTTCATCTATAAAATTAGGGGGCTGGATTAGATGACTCCTGCATCCCTTTCTTGCCCCATATATATGATCACAATGAGTTTATGTATGTGCACACAAGTAAAATAAAAGTTTTGGATAATTATCCTCAAAAGTTAGTAATAAGACCCTGGGCAAGTCACTTGACCCCCATTGCCCACCCTTACCAATCTTCCACCTATGAGAAAATACACCGAAGTACAAGGGCTTAACAAAAATAAATAAATAAATAAATAAAGTTAGTAATAATCTTTGCAATGAGACAAAATAAATAATTTTTTTCATAAGCCAAGTCCTTTCTAGCAAGTTTAAACCTTTTTTTAAAAAAAAAAAACTTTTACCTTCTTTCTTAGAATAGATACTGAAGGGGGCAGCTCAGTAGCTCAGTGGATTGAGAGCCAGGCCTAGAGACAGGAGGTCGTAGGTTCAAATCCAACCTCAGACACTTCCCAGCTGTGTGACCCTGGGCAAGTCACTTGACCCCCATTGCCTACCCTTACCACTCTTCCACCTATAAGTGACCCTGGGCAAGTCACTTGACCCCCATTGCCTACCCTTACCACTCTTCCACCTATAAGTCAATACACAGAAGTTAAGGGTTTAAAAAAAAAAAAAAAAAGAATAGATGCTGAATATCAGTTCCAAGGCAGAAGAATAGTAAGGGCTGTCCATTGAGGTTAAGTGACTTACCCAGGATCACATCTAGGAAGTGGCTGAGGTTAGATTTAGACAAAAGACCTCCAGGCACCAGACCTAGTTTTCTATCCACTGTGCTCCCTAGATGCTCTTAGCAAGTGTACTCTTAAAAAAAAACCCTCATGAAAAATATATTCTCACACTCTAAACCTCTCTCATAATTCAGATACTCAAAGTAATAACTAATATTATTTGCTGGCTCAGAAAAATCTTTGAAAATTTTCGTGTTCTAAAAATTCCTACTGGGAGCAGCTGAGTGGTTCTGTGGATTGAGAGCCAGGTCTAGAGTTAGGGTCCTGGGTTCAAATATGGCCTCAGACACTTCCTAGCTGTGTGACCCTGGGCAAGTCACTTAACCCCCATTACCTAGCCCTTACCACTCTTCTGCCTTGGAACCAATTCACAGTTTTGATTCTAAGATGGAAGGTACGGGTTTAAAAAAAATTCCTATTAAATTTCCTAGCCCAAAAGTAATGGTAGACATAGAGAGTCCTCTTTTGTAATCTCTGCTCTACCTGAGTTACAGAACAGGCCCCAAAACTTTACCATGTTGAAGAGGAGAATTGACCTTGAGGGCTGTGGACATGATGTTGAGGATTAGTAGATAAGTAAGTAAACATTTATTAACTCTGAGTTGTGCCAGATACTGTGCTAAGTGCTGGGGATACAAAGAAAAGCAAGACAGTACCTATTTTCATGGAGCCCATAATATAATGAGGGTAGATAACACATAAAAAGCAAGGGCCCCACACTGGGGCATGATGAAGTCCTTCAGCCAGGTAGGAACTTATGAGTTGCCTGCCCTGGGCCCCCTCCATAAATGGTAAATCTGGGAAGAGCTCCCTCATGTCTACTATGGAATCAGAGGAAGAGAAAAGGCCAAGAGTTGGGGGTTTTACTGTCTTACTTCTTCTTGATGGAGGCAGGACCTCCTCTGTATGCCAACATGGAAATTCTGAATGACTTGTCCCTTGGTGTCTTCTGACTGCCTCAACTATTAGGACTGAGATGGGGAAGGAAAGGGTATATATATGTGTGTTTATATGTGCTGGAGTTTGAGTGTGCAGTGGGAAGGAAATGGCTAAATGATTAGGGACACTAAGGTTAGTGGAGAAAGGATGGAGAGAGTGAAAAGGAGCTTTAGAGAAAAACATAGGGACAGTGTGGTAATAGAAAGAATGCTGGATTTGTAGTAAGAAGATAAAAATCTGGCTTTGCCACTTTCCACCTTTGTGACCTTGAACAAGTCACTTACCTTCCTTGGACCTTAGTTACTTATCTGTGAAATAGAACAGGTTAGGCTGGATTCCTTAAAGTTCTTTCCAGCTCAAAATCTATGATCCTGTGAACTCTTCACAACATTAAGTATCTCCTATAGGAAAGAGGTTGTTATTTGCCTCCATTACCGTGGACTCCTTGTAAAGTAATACAACTATTATGATTAGATTCCCAAATTAAGATGTTTATAACATTTCTTTGAAATTTCCCCTCCGTGTTTAAGATAATCTTTTGATGTTTTTCTGTTAATCAAAAGATAAATTGGTTAAAGAATAATAATTTCATAGTATATTGGAACCTCCAGTAAACATCAACCCAGATGCCTCATTGTAGCCTATAGGTGACCCTGAGTTTTGGGTTTTGTTGTTGCTTTAGTTGGGGGGGGGCGTGGCTTTTGCCAGGTAATCTTCCCTCCTCCCCCATTGAACAAGGATTTATTTTTTTCTCCTTCCCACTCTATCCCATTGGAAAAATGTGCATACTCATGCAAAACAAATTCTCCCTTTGGCCATGTTCAGAAATATGACTTATTCTATACCTTGAGTCCTCACCCCTCTTTCAGGAGGTAGGTAGCATATATCATTCATTCCCTAGAATCATGATTCATCATTGCATTGGGCAGAGTTCTTAAATCTTTCAAAGTTGTTTACGTTGTTGGTTTTATTGTAAAAGCTGTCTGATAGTTCTGATCATTTACTTAATTCAATTCTTTTCAAAAGAACAAGTCTTTGTTGTTTTTTCCTTAATCTCTATCATTACTTGTTACACTACAATTCCATAACATTCATTTACCCTAACTTTTTTTTTTTAACTTTTACTTCCTGTCTCAGTAACAGCTCTTAAGACAGAAGGGCAAGGGCTAGGCAGTTGGGGTTAAGTGACATATTGTTAGGAAGTGTCGTGAAACCAGATTTGAAACCAGGTCCTCCCAACTCCAGGCTTGGTACTCTATTCCCTGTCCTACCTAGCTACCCACCCCCAACCCCCCATAACTTCTTTAGCCAGCATCTAATTGTTGACTACTCCCTTAATTTCTAGTTTTTTAACATTGTAGAGAAGTGCTGCTGTAAATATTTTCATACATATGGATGACCCTAAGTTCTCAAAGATCATACTAGTGAATTTGCAAGCTCTGGCATTCCTAAACCTGAAGGGCTTTAAGTACAAATTCTATGACAGATTGCTCTCTGAAGAATAGCCTAGCTAAGTTCAGAAAGCCTTTTTTCCTAGTAAATAGTAAGTAAGGTAATGAACTTTTTTGATGTAGCAACCTTTGAAGGCCACTTAGGTCCTTGGTTCTTAACCTTTTTTGGGTCATGCATCTCTGACAATCTGGTGAAACCTATGGTCATCTCTCAATTTTTTTAGATGCATAAAATAGAACAGATAGGATTATGGAGGAAACTACATTGAAGTATAGTTATCATAATATTTTTAAAAACAAGATTGTGGACCCCATGTTAATATTCCCTAAGTAAAAGAGGGCATAAGTCTTCATTAGTCAATGAAGTATTTACACATTAAATCACAGATCTTTGAGATGTTGAAATATTTGATCTGAGAAATTATAGTCCGGTTTTTAGTTCATAGCTCTTTTATTCAAAATACTTCATACGCAGAGGCATAGAATTAATCCCATTAGCCTTTGCTATAATGACTGCCTTTGCATAGTCCGTAAGAAAAGAAATATGTATGTACATGTCTTAAATGTATGATCCCATCAATCTTCCAGTAATCAAGGATAGGCAGTTACTACCTGCAAAGGATTCTTTAAAAAATGATTGAAAACTGAAGCAAATCGTTTTTATGATTCAGTAGTGACACTTCACACTGAGTCATTACTAAAATGACTCGACCCACATAACACCCTAAGGTTACAAATACTGTCTTTTAGATGATATGTATAAAGTCAAGATTCTAGCTGTTTAAATATTATATTTTTGAATACTATTTCCAGCTCTCAATTTCTAAACAAACTTAATGCATAGTTAGTTCAAATTGTTAACTGCACAAATCAGTTATCCCACTTGGAAGAAAACTTATTTCTTTAAATCAAAAATGAAAAATTTTTAATGATGAACATTTCCTTCATTGAAATCCTATTCTGATGCCTATTGTGATGTGTTAGCCACCCTAGGTTCTTGAATGTTGTTCCAGTAGAACACAATTTGTGGTGTTCTATCTACCAAGTAGGAATTTTGGTGATCAGTGTCTGCCATCTGAGAACCAACAAAACTGTTTTTTGAAAAGGTTCATCTCTAAAATATTGTCCAACAAGTGATGAGTTTTTCCAACATGGCAATTTCAGAAGACTGTCTATTAAAGTACAGAAAGGTTGCAATTTTTATTGGTCTAAGGGCATGATACTCATTACTGAAATGAATCCTTGAAATAAATACCATCAAATTGATGTCTGCCATTTGCCATTCCCTCCAAAACCCTGCATTCTAGAGATTTATTCTGAAATATGATTTATATGTAGCCAAAATGATAGCAGATTATAAACAAAAATGCAAATAAATGTGTGATGAAAAAATTATTATAAGTATATTTTACTGTTACTAATAACTTAAACTGTATATACTTTGTGAGAAGTATACCAAGAAAAGCATGTGAAAGGTAGTCTCCAGATTTCCAGATTTAGAAAATGGTATTAATAGAATTGTTAGTTGACAGTAATGAAATCTACCTAGATAGAGTAGGAAACAGAGGTTATTTTTTAAAAAGAAGTTTGTTTCTCCCAGGCAACTAAGTAACAACTTTTGAAAGTGAAACTGTATAATTTAGGTGCCAAAGAATTTTGTGTGTGATTTAAGAAACAACATTGTGGATTTTTTTTCAACCTCCCATATTATTTAGAATAAATGTCAGGGAAATGTTTTGGTGCTTGGGAAAGAAATTGAGAAAAAGAATTGTGAAAATATGTAATTCACTTCAGATCTCAGTTTGCAGACTTGGGGGGAGGTAGGGTGGTGAACTATAGGTATAAGGTTGTGCAAAGTTAGATTTAAGGGGGGAAAGGGCAATTTATCTCAGATATGAGAATGGGGAAAATAAATGTAATCCACCATGGTTGAAAACTAGTTATTTTCTCCTTGTTAACTTGGATCATAGTGTCAACTACTTAGCTTAAATTCAAAATATGAATTTAAAAATATGGAACTTTTCTTTTTTAAATTATAATGTCCATATTTAAATTGAAAGTGAAGTCACAGTAAATAATGTCATATAATGGAAGAAGAATGGAGCCTGATCAATAGAGTGGCTGCTTGTTATCAAAAGAAGGGTAGGGAGAAGGTATTTACAAAGAAGAATTAACATTTCCTTTTCAAATAAAAGCACTAAAATTATATATTGCTAAGCAGTCTTTCCTGTAATTTGTCGTATTTGAGAGTATTGCATGCAAACTTGGTTTTCTCAATTAAACAAACTTAATAAGTGTCTACTATGTGCATGGTAAAATGCAAAGAGAGCTAGCCAGGGAGTAAGATCTGGGATTCAATCCCTTCTTCTGACCCATATAAGCTATGTGATCCTGGGCAAGTCACTTAGTTTTCTGTACCCTAGGAAACATTAAAATTATAACTTAAAGATCTGCATTTTTTGCCCCACTGGGCACTACACCAATGAAATCACAAAAGCCAAAACAAATGTGTAAGGAAGAAGCATGAACTAGCATCAAATCTATTTTCTGACAGTAGCTGTGTGATCATGGACAAAGTGATTGACTACTCTGAGCCCTCTCAATTCAATTTCAATAAAAAGGTTGCAGGACCTAAGTTATTAGAAAGAATTTCCATACTAAAAATCAGACATCACAGGTTATTGACTTAAATAAGGCACTGGGCTAGCAAAATGACTACATAGGCTAGATGAGTTAATTGAGATGTAAATAGTGGATTATCTCCTATTTTGTAGAAGGATTAATTGCTGAATTGGAGAGAGAGAGAGCGGGAAATATTCCTTTAGAATTGAAGCACTAGGAGACTGATTTCTCTTGAAATAGAACCTGGCTTAAAGTTGAGGGAGAAGGCCATAATTCTGTTTATTTATCTGTACTTCAAAAATTCTAGTCAAAAAATTAATCTTAGGCTAGATCACAAATACTGAAAATATTTTGGTAACATGGAAAAATTAAAAAGCTTTTGGCCAGTGTCATGAATTCAAAGCTTATTGAGATGAGGGAATACATTGCAGAGAAAAGAATTAAAAGTAATGATAGATGACAGATTATGCCATACGGGGTAATAAGAAACCTTGCAAGTTTTTATGCCTGTTTAGTTTTGTCCCATGTTGTACCTTTATATTAGAATTTTTAGGTAAATGTGTTTAATGTATTTCATCATTCCCATAATATTGGCAAGGAGGGGGGAGGGATAGCACAAGTTAGGGACAAAGAGAATCTTTAGAAATTTGTAGAAAAAAATAATTGTTTAAGAACTCTCCAAAATTTTCAAGATAGTTTTCCCTTTTTGTTAGTGTTGTTTTATAGAGTACAGTTGTGCCTGATTTCTTAAACTATCCTGATGGTTTATGAGAAGCAGAGACCCAAGTTTTAATCACTGTTGAAATTTCCTTTTTTAATTACAGCATGTCTTCCTCATCTCTTTGCAGACAGACTCTTACTGACTGATATTTAAGTAATTTAAACAACTGAACTGATTTATTTGGAGGTGATGAATAGGTTTCTTTTGGGTGACTATTTTGAGCTTTAACCACTATGATTAGTAGAAAATAATGTTCTAGGTTTATAGAAAATATTCTAGAATTCAGTTGAAACATCTTAGGAATACCATTTAATGCCACAAAATTGCTTTATAAGTGAAAAATCGTGTTGTATTTTCCAATTTGAATGTATTTGTAAATGTTCCCCAAAATTAAACAACTCTATGGGATAGCAGTTTTTTTTTTTTTTTAAACCCTTGTACTTCGGTGTATTGTCTCATAGGTGGAAGATTGGTAAGGGTGGGCAATGGGGTTCAAGTGACTTGCCCAGGTCACATAGCTGGGAAGTGGCTGAGGCCGGGTTTGAACCTAGGACCTCCTGTCTCTAGGCTCGACTCTCACTCCACTGAGCTACCCAGCTGCCCCTATGGGATAGCAGTTTAATAGAGGCTACTGATGAATATGAATCCAATGTGTTCAACAGATAATATCCATTTAATCAATTTAATCTCAGAATTTTTATTTTTCTATACCTTTCCATAATTCTTATTTTTCCATAGTTTGCACTATTGTTGTGACTTATTTTATAGAGGCCAATATCAAGATGGTGACAGATTTGGGGGTATATTTTCTTGATAAGTTCTTTATACATAACTTAAATTTTAATGTAGTACATTTAGAGTACCCACTATATGCAAGACACTATTCTAGATGTTACGTGACATTAGAAGATTAACAACAAAGTATCCCTGCCTTAAAATGGGAAACGGGACGTTTACATAACTATTTTAAAAGACTACACAAGATTTATGATAAAAGTAATACAAATGAAGTATCATGAATTGAGAGAGAAAAGTTCAGGCAAGAAGGGGAGAGAACTAGTGATGAGGCTGAAGGCAGTCCTTGAGTTGAGCCTGAGAACATACCAAAATGTTATTAGTATGATCAAATATGACAAAAAAGGGCATAATTCTACCTTTCAGTGTTTCAGTCTTGTATATGGCATTGGTTTAAAGTTCTTTCAAGGAGAGAGAAGGAAGAGAATAAAAATTTGCTAATTGAGAAAAAATTGAAAAAATTTTAAAGTTCGAATTATTTCCCTTTTAAAAGTTACTTATAAATTGAGTCATTTTTGAAGTATCTGCACTCATGTACCATTTTCACTGCAGTTATCATTGGGAATTGTAGCCACATTATCACTCCAAATGTGATATTTATTGTAAGTTTCCAAACTTAAATGGCTATTTTTCTCTTAGTATTAAAAATGTAGAAAATATGATTACTAATATTTCTCCTCTTTATTTTTTCCATGATAACATAGTCAAAAATATTTCTAGATTTCAATGAAGAATGTTATTACAGGGTACCAAAACACTTCTTAGATTTTAAAAAATATATATTTTGCAGTTTAAAGCCAAGCATTTATTCTTCCTTTGTATTGGACTTAACTGCTCAAAGTTTCATTTTGATCCTGAATAACCAGCTAGGGGTAAAGAAGAAATCCAGTGAATAGCTATACCAATTAATGATGGAATTAACATACAAAGTAAGGAAGTCAATAGTAACAAAGTCCTCCTTTGCCTTTGTATTTAAGTCACCTGGCCCAGGTAGAAAAGTACAGTAGAAAGAATACTAGCTTTAGAGTCAGAAGAGCAGAGTTCACATCCAGCTTTTGATGCTTCCTACTGTAGGACCTTGAGAAAAATCACTTAACCTCCCTTTGCCTCAGCCACCTTATCTATAAAATGAGATGACTGGATGGACCAAAAGAACCTCAGAGGACCCTTCCAGCTTTAATTTCATGAACAGCATCATTACAGACCTACCCAAAAGAATTGGCAGATGTGATTGCTCAGCCAGTCATTGATATTTCAAAGGTCATGGGCAAACAAGAAAGGACACTACAGAACTGGAAAAAGGCATATGTTTGTTCTTGCAAACTACAGGCACGTGAGCTTGGTTTAGATTGCTGGCCAAATTTTGGAAAGAATGATTAAAGACATATCCTAAGGAAATCATTGATCAGAAGAAAATTCTTGGGTATCCAAAATATTATTCAGAGCAGCACTTTTTTGTGGTTTAAAAAAAAAAGGACAAGCCCCTTGATTGGAGAATGGCTAAACAAATTGTACTTCCTGAATATAATGGAATATTACTGTGTGGAAAGCAGTTACAAATAGGATCCCTGGAAAGACTTATATGAACCAATGTAGAGCGAAATTAGCATAGCCAAGAGAACAATATGTATGCTATGTATATAGCAATGTAAATAGGAAAGACAACTACAAAATAATCCAAAATGAAAGAAACAAAATTACAAAGAACGAGTATGCTTTCAAATAAGAGTTAGGACAATTCTTTCCAGTCCTTTGCAGAGGTGGAAGGTCACAGATACGAAAATGCTGCATATATTTTTGGATTTTTCTTTTAATGCATTCATAAGTTTTAATGAGTTTTTTACTTTTAAAAAATTCTTTGTTATATGGGATGGCTCTCAAAGGGGAGAGGAATACAAAAGGATACAAGAAAATTTAAGAAATGTAAAAACAAAATAGATAAGAAAATTTTATTTATTAAAAATAATTATTAATAAGATGCTTAGTGAACATCCAGATAGTAAATTACGGTTGCAAACCTGCATGCCTTCATCAGGAACAGATCATGCCAGGCTAATCTTATTTCTTTTGTTGACAGTTATAAAACTAATAAACCAGAAGGACACCATACATACACTTTACCTAGATTTAAGTAAAACATTCGTAGAAGTAATTCCATAATGTTCTTGTGGAAAATGTGGACAGTTGTTGGCAAGATGATAATATAATTAAATGAATTCTGAATTGGGTAACTGTCTAGACTGGTGAGGGTCTTGTTGCTTTTGCTAATTTAGGGGTCTTAACTGTTGTGTCTCAGATATCTCTGGTTGGTTGGATCCTGCTTAACATTTTTCAGTTATTTAGATAAAGGCATAGATGTCTTGATTAGCAGATTAGCAGATACTAACCTTAGAGGGATAGCAGACACACTAGATGGCAATCAGCATCTAAATAAATCCAAACAAAATGAAAAGGTTGGGTTTTATCTAATGAGATGGAATTTAACTGGGATAAGCACATAGTCTCATACTTAAATTCAGTAAATCTAGGGGAGGGGTTATGACTAGAGAGCAGCTCTCCTGAAAAAGATACCGATTTTAGTGTCCTACAAGTCCAATTTGAATGTACTTCACAATAAAGTGAACCTAAAAAGCTAATGCAAACTTACACTGCATTAAAAGATAACATATCTACTAACAATAGAGATGTAATAGTTCTGCTTTACTTTTTTCCAATAATACTATATATTTGGCCAACATGTTTTATTTTTTCTTTGAATTGTCTTTTTTTTTTTTTTAAACCCTTACCTTCCATCTTAGAATCAATATTGTGTATTGGTTCTAAGGCAGAAGAATGGTAAGGACTAGGCAATGGGGGTCAAGTGACTTGCCCAGGATCACACAGCTAGGAAATGTCTGAGGTAAGATTTGAACCCAGGACCTTCCATTTCTGGGCCTGGCTCTCAATCCACTGTGCCACCTAGCTGCCCCCTGAATTATCTTTTTTATTAACTTACATTAGCAAACATAAACATTCCAGTATACAAAGAATAAAAAAGACTCTATAGGAATTTAATTGGTGTTTCACAGTATTTTTTTAAAGTGTACTTAAAATTTACATAATAGTAACAACTGCTTTGTTTGAGTCCCTTCTAAACATCTGTCATTTTTTTCTGTAGTTGCTTCTTGAGTGTATTTTACTTACAGATGTCTCATTCTTCGCCACTATTCCATCACCTCTGCCAAGAAGCAGGAAGCTTGTTTCATTATCAATGATTATCAATAATGTTTCATTATTTCATTTTGAAGTCATAATTGGTCCTTGAATCAGTCAAAGCTCCAAAATATTTTAGTCATTTTCCTTTATATTTTTGTGGTTACTTGTAATTTATTTTGAACTATTCATTTCATCCTGCTATCATGATGATCTTTTAGTTTTTTTGAATTCTCCATATTTATCTTTGGGGAGGTTATATTTTTGTATATGTGCATGCATTTGTTGTCCCTCCCTTCTATTCCTTTTCACATTAAACAATTTTTTAAAACCCTTATAGCAAATATATATAGCATAACAAAACAAATTCCCACATTGACTATGTCCAAAAGTTCTGCATTTTTTAATACTTTTTATGTCTCACAAGAAGTGGGCAATATTGTTCATCATTAGTCTTATATCATCTTATAGCATGAGTTTATCATTACATTGATCAAAATTGCTTTCCTTTACAACATGACTCTCTTTATACCCATTTCACTGTTATTTCATAGAGTATTCTCCTAGGTGTACATCTGACAAGTGATTTCTTCTCTGCTCATCTAATATGTTAATGATGGCACTTTTATGCTTTAACATTTTTATCATTTTTAATGGCACACTTAATTCAGTCACATATGCCAAAATTTGTTTAGCTATTACCATGGATACCTATTTTATTTCTAGTTCTTGGCCACAGTAAATACTTTACAAATTTTTTTTGGATATGTCTAGTAGTGATAATCCTGGGACATAGAGTATTGCAACTTAATGACTTTTGAGATATAAATCTAAATTTCTGTGTACTACATTTTAGGAAAGGATTTGATGTGAGGTGGAAAGTTTCTAGAGTCAGGCAACCAAGTGGGTAAAGTCCATGATATAAGATCAATTTAAGGATTTGGATTTGCTAACCTTGAGAAAAGAAGGCTTAGATGGAACATGCTAATATTAATCATGAGAGGCTATTATACAGTAGAAAATTAGACTTGTTCAGCTTGACTCTAAAGGACTAGGATAATGGGTGCAAGTTGGAAAGAGGCAACTTCTTATATCACACTTTAAAGACTTGATGTAAGAAAAAAATACCCTAACAATTAGAACTATTCAAAAGTGGAATGAGCTACTTGAGAAGGTAATGGTTCTCCCCTCACTGGACACCTTCAAACAAAAGCTGGATGACCTTTTGTCAGGTGGGTTGTAGTGGAAATTGTATTTAAGGTTAAACTACATGGCTCATGAGATCTCTTCTAAATCTAAAAGTTCTAAAATTCTGTCTATATTATTGATTTCCTCTTTAGATCATCTGGAATTTTTTCCCCCAAGTATTGAGATTAAAGGATATGACTATTGCATGCCCAATTCTATTTTAAACGTAGTCTTGATAATTTTATCATTATTAAATTTTTAATGATTATTATTGTGTTATCTTATTAATAACAATTATGATAAACTGGTCATTTGATTACATCTTTATAGGGCATCATTTATGACCAAGACTGTCCAATATCAGAATGAGCTACATAAATTCTTGATTTGGGATACAGCTGGACAAGAAAGAGTAAGTCATACACATATTTATATTTAATTTTCTGTATTAATTTTTTCAAAGAAGCTTGAACTAAAGATTGAACTATATTCTGAATGTCACTGTCATTCTCATGTTTGCTTCAGTCTTTAACTTATACTAGAGATTCCTTTATTTATATATATTTATTTTAGGCCTTTACCGTCTGTCTTAGAATCAATACTGTGTATATTATTGGTTCCAAGGCAGAAGAGCAGTGAGGGCTAGGCAATGGGGGTTGAGTGACTTGCCCAGGGTCATACAGCTAGGAAGTGTGCGAGGCCAGTTAAATCAACTAATGGACGTAACCGTATTAATGGTTATTTAACATTTTAATTTTAAAGTAAATGCTGACCAACATAGATGACAGAACATGCATTGGAGCTTTTGTAAAAGTCAAGATTCCGTTCTTCAGGGTGCCAAACACTGTGCTAAACACTGGGAATAGAAGTACAAGTAGAAAGAAAGACTTTGAAGGCAAATCCCTGTCCTCAAAGAGCTGGCATTCTAATGAGAGAAGATATACATAAAAGGAAATTAAGAAATGTAGAGGATGAATGTACCTGGCACAGGAGCATGGTAGAGAAAGTCAAGAAAATCCAGAGGGCAGATTGAAGAAGAACAAAGACGTGGAAAGACATGAGGGAATTAGGGATGGAAAAGAAGTCAAACATATATAATTTGTGATTGCTTTTTAAAATATAATATGAGGGACCTTTATAGAAAATAGAACTTGAAGTTTAAATCTAAAATGGATAACAACATAGCATTTATGCACTGAGCTTTTCATAAATGATTAATAAAAATTAACCAAGAAAGTTAGTGACTTAGGCATAAGTGAGAATTGGAACCATGCTCAAAAAACAGAGCGTAGTATTAGGTTAAAAGGTTAGAGAAGACTTCAGCAGTATTGATTAATTTCTTTCCTTCAAGTAACTTTCTGCATCACAGAAAAAAAATGTTTAAGAGAAGAAACTGATTCTCAGAATTTCTATTTTCTTTTTCATTCCTCTTTAGAAGTACATTTGATACTTGTTATATTGTGGATTTATTTTATCTTATGTTGATCTCATGGTGATAGTATTAGAACAGACATTTAAAGGATTACTAAAAAAAAAATGTTGATTGCACTACTGACCTCAATTACATCTTTTAGCTTAAATATATTCAGTTTGAGCATGTCTAATTCCTATAAAACAATTTATTCTGAACTATTTCCTAAGAGTTAATATTGCATTAAAATTGCTTGCATTGAGAGTTCTCTATTAAATCATTTGCTTTCAAAAAATAACTTGACTTTTTGTTTGGATTATGAGAAAGATTCCCATTTGTATACAGAATGATTGAATTTTATACCTAGTGAAACTCACTGTCATAATTATGATCATAAATCATAGTGCTAAAATGGCTTTCAATATTTTTTCTCCATACAGTTTCGTGCCTTAGCACCAATGTACTACCGAGGCTCGGCAGCAGCTATAATCGTTTATGACATCACAAAAGAAGTAAGGGTATAGGCATACTCAGCATAAAGTTACCCTGAGCAATGTTGTTTTGCAAGAATGCTATTGACATATTATAACCAAATTCCACCTTAAAATTATAGAATCCTGCTGTAAAATCATTAACACATTTTCCATTTATAACATTTATGCTATTGTTTCTGTGCAACTAACTGCCCTTGGAATGTAGTTTCACCTAGTCATATTTTCTTGGAACCGAATAAGAATGTTAGGTAGTTGATGCCTATACATGAGGTTCTCTCTGAATTTTTAAATAATTTATGTTTGATACTGATGTTTCTGAATGTTTTCTTTCTTTTCAATAGGAAACATTTTCAACATTAAAGAACTGGGTGAAAGAACTTCGACAGCATGGACCACCTAATATTGTTGTTGCTATTGCAGGAAATAAGTGTGACCTTATTGATGTACGGTGAGTTATATGAATGAAAATTTAGTTGGAAAATTAATTGTATTTTATCAGCAAAGAATTCTCATGCGGACATTTTTGTTTAACTTTATTCCATTTTTTTATGCTTACATAATCCCAAAATTCTTTAAATAAAATTATTTTCAAACATAAAAATAGTGTGTAAAAATGAATAGGCAAAGTTCATTTAAAACTTGATTAAATAGAGTTGAAACTGATCTGGGATTAATAGTCTTCTCCAATTTTGAAGCTGAAAGGGACCCTAAAGATCATCTAGCCCAATCCTCTCGTTTTTATATATGAAGAAAAATACCCAGAAAGATTAATTTACTTGCCAATGGCTACTTAGTGACAGTCGTTGTGTTCCCAGGCAGCTTACAATAACAGAGAAAATGGACCTATAAACTTTTTTTTTTTTTAAGAAAATACACACATATAAACTATTTCTCATACTTTCATATGTGGTTAAAAATCATCTAGTCACAAAATCTGAAAGTTCAAAAGGCCTTGTAGGACGCTAGGCCAACCCACATCTGAACAGGAGTATACTCCACAGCATCTTCTATAAGAGGGCCTTGTGGAGAGGAAGAACCTTCTGTTTCCTAGAGCAGGCAAGTCCTTTTTCTTATGTCCAGCCCAATTTTGCCTCTGCAACTTCTATACTTTTTTCCTTATGACTTCAAAGGCAATCAGAGCAAATCTCATTCCTATTTCTCACAATGATTCCTCGTGTAGTTGAAAATGGCTATCATTTCCCCCCATAAATGTTCTATTCATCAGTCTAAATATGCGCTTTTTTGTGTTTTTATTCTTCTGTTTTATAGAGCCCAAAGAGATTAAGTAATTCATCCAACTTTATTCTCTCCCATGCCTCCTGTTTGGGAATGATGCCATTTTCTAGATTTAGTTGTTAAATAGCCTTTACAAATTTATTTTTCTATTACTAGTAATGTATGTGGTTCAAGAGGACCAAATATTAAGAAAGTCACTATAATCATTCATCAGTCTTCCTAATGTATTTTGTATCTTTAAATCTTGTTAATTTCTGGGTAAAGAGCACTTTTATAATATTAGTCATTAAACTTTTCTCTTTTATAATTATTTTTCAGGGAAGTCATGGAAAGAGATGCTAAGGACTATGCTGATTCCATCCATGCAATTTTTGTAGAGACTAGCGCTAAAAATGCGATAAACATAAATGAACTCTTTATAGAAATTAGTAAGTCCTCTTGTACTCAATGTGTATAATGTGTACAAATAAACTTTTCTATCTTTTGTAAGTTGGAAATTCCCACTTTGATAAGAGAATGTTGTTTTTTGGTACTCACAAATCTAGAAGTATAAGCTTTCCTGCTGTCTTTCATTGTCATGATTGCTAGAGAGTTTCTTAAAGATTCTAGAGCTCTATATCGGTGATTGCAAACTCAAATAGAAATAGATCTTATGCAGGCTGCATACTGAATTAGAAAATCACAAATTAACATCTGGGATATATATGCTGAATTAGAAAACCACAAAGTAACATCTGTGATATATATATATATATTTGTTTATTTATTTTTATTGAGATTTTTCCTGTTACTTTTTAATTTGGTTCTGCCTCAGGAGTATGACTCCAGACCACTATTAGACACCTCTTCTCTGGGTGTGTGTGGGTACAATAACTATTTAAAGAAAAAATGGACCTTTAATTTCATTGCCATGGAAAACTTCCAGTAAAGAAATTCCTCTATTGAGGCCGATTTGGCAAGTTTTGTATAGCTTATATCTCTAAAGACTTAGCAAGGTTGGGGAGGATATCATTGAGTAATAAAGTGATTTATCCATGCTCAAAGCATTCAAAGCAAGCTGCTTTTTTAACAGGCCATGCTGTTGAATAAGTAACAGGTAGGACCTTAATGTCATATGAGCTGCCATCTTTCCATATTTTTTTTAATTTTTTAATTAAAACCCTTACCTTCTGTCTTAAAATCATTACTGTGTATTGGTTCTCAGGCAGAAAAATGGTAAGGGCTAGGCAATGAGGGTTAAGTGACTTGCCCAGGGTCACATAGCTTGGCAGTGTCTGAAGCTAGATTTGAACCTAGGACCTCCCACGTCTAGGCCTGGCTCTCAATTCATTGAGCCCCCCAGCTGCCCCCCATCTTTCCATATTTATCACTGAACATATTTCAGTTATCCAAAGTCATTGGAAGTACATAAACAAAGTTAAAAGAAATTGAGATATCCTCATTCAGAAAACTTACCTTATAAAAATTCAAACTTAAAGAATGGATAGTTTTAAAAATAATTCCCCATGACCAATGGCAATAATGTTTATATTATATAACAATGATTTGATAGCTTCAAAAGACGTTTTTAAATAGGATTCAGCATTTCAAAAAATACATCTTTCCTAAATAGCATCAATTTTATGACCTTAAATCCTACGTAGATACCAAGGATAAAACTTATTGCAGTATATTTTGAGGGAAGTATTATAGAATTCTGTTAAAAGTTCAGGATTTGGGGGCAGCTGGGTAGCTCAGTGGATTGAGAGCCAGGCCTAGAGACGGGAGGTCCTAGGTTCAAATCTGGCCTGACACTTCCCAGCTGTGTGACCCTGGGCAAGTCACTTGACCCCCATTGCCTACCCTTACCACTCTTCTGCCTTGGAGCCAATACACAGTATTAACTCCACGACGGAAGGTAAGGGTTTTAAAAAAAAAAAAAAAAGTTCAGGATTTAAAGTTTACCCGGTTGTTTAAAAAGTAAATTGTTATGTTTCCATCAAAGTTTGTATGCTATCAGGCATGGTTGATATGATCCTGATTTTCCTGGACTATTATTTTTTCTTTGTCTCAAGAGTAGGGGCATCAAAAGGCATTGCCAACACAACTTGTTTTTTTAGAAAATTAATTTATAAATTCAGAAATGGAACCTAACTCACAATGAGCTGAAATATATAATATTGTCATTTTGCCACTGATGAATGACATTTACATATGCTTTTTTGGTATAAATTGTGTTAACAGCCCCATAAGATAGATAGTGCAGATGATTTCCCATTTTATAGATAAGGAAAGATAGAGAGGCTATATAACATACCCAAGGCTATCCAGTTAGTGAGGGGAAGAGCTTGGATTTAAACTCAAGTATTCTGATTCTAAATAACACAACGACCTTGACACTGGTATATGATGATTACTACTTTAAAATGTGTTATTTTAAAATGTTCAACTTGAGTTTTCCTAAGTATGAATAGTTTCTATCCTATATTTCAAAATCATTTCATTTTGATCTTCTGTCCACAATTATAATTTTTTCAGGCAGGTAACTTCATGCTTCAAGAACTATTAAAAAGAAAACTCAAACTATATTTTTAGGATGATTATTAGTTATTTACATAAGGCTAAATCAAACATTTAAAATTCTCTAATTTCTCGTCTTTCCTGCTTTGGTGTAGGTCGAAGAATTCCATCAACAGATACTAATCCCTCATCTAGTGGTAAAGGCTTCAAATTAAGAAGACAGCCTTCAGAGCCAAAGCGAAGCTGTTGTTGACTGATATACAGCATTTCAGACTTAATTATAAAGTAGGTGGCCCTGAAAGTTAATGGGGGTGTTTTGAGAATATGTGTTTGACTTTTCATCTGACTGATCATCGTACAGAAAGAGCCTACGGAACTCGACCAATTTGTTTCTAGTTTCGTTGACTTCTGAAGACTGCAGTTGTGAAATATTGGTCTGTTTACTTCTATTATGTAAAGAATTTCTTGTATTCAGAGAGAATACATCATTGAAATTTTTGACCTTACTGAAGAGGAATGTTTAATTGTATGGATAATAGCATTAAAATGTTTAATAGTTTTGTAATCAAGATTTTATGTCATGTTTTGTAAAGGGAAAATGAGCACTTTTGTGGTTCTTGAAAAATAGGCCTTGTAGAAATTGTAATTTTGAGACTTAGGTTACTTTACTTTCCATTATCATTGCTATAGTATGCTATACCACTTTAAATTTGAGTGAATATCCAAAGTGGAAGGAGGGTGGGTGATTGTTACTTTGTATACAAAATAATTTATTTATAGAACTGATGGAAAGGATTTCATCCCCTACCATCCCTAAAGCACTTTTGATTGAAGGTATTAGCCATGGATGGATACATGCAATGAATTAAAACATGAAATAGTCCTTTCTTTTTTACTATAATTTATGTTTAGGCAGATGCATCATTGGCACATTTCAAAATAAGTTCTCATGATCAAAATGGTCGTAAAAAACACAGTTTGAACACAGCATACTCAAAACTGTTTTGAACTGACTGGCAATAAAAAAGCAGTAGCATAAATGCTGTCAGTGTTTTTATTTAACCCAAATATTTTGGGGGGAAAATAGTTATTTTTGTTTAACACATGTAAAGTTTTATACTATATTTATGAGACCCATACTTAGAGCATTACAAATTCTGTAAATACAATAGAAAATTCAAAGTTTTTCACTCAGTATCAGATTTCGTCTTGCATCGAGGCCTGTGTATACTCTGTCATTTAAGTTTTCCTTGAGGAAACAGTATGCTTTTTTTTTTTTTTTAAACCCTTAACTTCTGTTTATTGACTTATAGTTGGAAGAGTGGTAAGGGTAGGCAATGGGGGTCAAGTGACTTGCCCAAGGTCACACAGCTGGGAAGTGTCTGAGGCCAGATTTGAACCTAGGACCTCCTGTCTCTAGGCCTGGCTCTCAATCCACTGAGCTACCCAGCTGCCCCCAACAGTATACTTTTTGAAGCATGTTTGTGATACTGTTTTGAGAAGAGCAAATAGTGCTTGAATTGAAAGTACTTTAAGATTTGTCTGCTGGCCTTATCTCACTGTGGCTGAGCATACTACTCATAAAACTACCTTGACAGCATCCACTCTAACCCTGCTTGGAGCAAGAGAAAGGGATCCCAAAACCCAAGTCATTTACTGGATGTCTGTAACAATTACTCTTTAGCCTCAAGGCAAACCTAAAGCTAGTTGTTTTTTGAAGAATCTTTCATTTTTAGCAGTTCCTTTAGTAGCCTTTTATTTTTGCCAGCCTATGCTAACGGTAACTCTTTCTCCTACTTACGGATATAATGAGTTTTTCATATAACCTAAAAATGAAGCATATAACTATATTATCAGGAAAAACTTATAATTGATCTATTTTGTCATTCTAACTTAAGTTTTTTAACTAAAGGAAAATTTCAAGATAAGAAATGAACCAGCTGGGACCATAAATTTGTAAGATCAGAACTTATCTTATATTGAACAATATTTTTAATAATTGTTTTATTTTACACATGTTTGGATGGATTCCTGTGGAAAATTATCTAGAACATTACAAACATTTTAAGCTTTTTTTGGCTTTGAGTTATTCATCAGAATGAAGCGGTGCAGTGAGTTCTGACAGTATTATATTTAAAAAAAATTTTTTTAGCTACCTAAGACATTAGTTAGCAAACTTGGAAGGAAAATGTGCAAACTCCTCTCATATTTCAGCAGAAATCCAGACCTGAAGTTCACTTTATCTATACTCTTATATACTTTGGCTACCCTATATATTCACAGTTTTTCTATTACTTTGCTGGCATGCCCTTACTTGCAAAATACAAAAGTTGTACTTAGAGATTGGTGGATTACTGAATAGACAATGAATGCCTTTGTGACCCTTCTTGCCTTTTTTAATATGTATACAAGATAATGAAAACTTACGTTTTACATTCCTGCCACCAAATAAATCAACTGAATTTCATGATGTTATTCTGGTTTAGTGTGTAAAGAATGTTTAGGCACTTTTATAATCATTGTAGCATATAATATCTAACGTAGGTAATAATCCTTTCAGCTATTAGCAAATCATTTCTATTTTTGCTTTCTGCTGCTTCCACCCCATATGTAAAAACACATGTATTCTCATGTCTTATCAGGATGAGTGGCTTGAGCATCTCTAAATTTTCCTTCAGTGACCTTTTTCTCTCCTTCTCCTCCTCTCTGTCACTTGTCTCTCTAAGAAATTGGCATAATACTGCATATGATGCTCCTGATACTATAAAAAAAATGAGTGGAATCTCAAGTATCCTATAAATGCTATTCATTGAAGACAAAATTATGCTGCCTTTTTTTCCCCTGACATGTAAAGATGATACCAAAATTGTAGGCATTCTTTTATATAGTTTTAAATCATTGCAAATCAAAACACAAATGATTCATACTGCCTCTTTTACATATTCTTATACACGTTATTACAACTACATTTGAAAGAAACAGTGAGAGGGAACTTAGCATAATGGATTAAGAGCTTGGCCTCAGAATTGTGATCACCTGGGTTTAATTCCCACTTCTAACACACCCATACTGACTGTTGGATCCTGGGAGAGTTACTCAGCTTCTAGGTGCCCTAGGCAACTCTCTAACATGTTAAGTTGCAAAGAAGATGCCAGTTTGCATTGGGACAGGAAGGGAGTTTCTCATTCAGAGCACCCTACCTACACTTAATGAAATCATAGGTTGGGTTTAAAAAAGAAAAGAAACAGCATTATACAATTGCATAATTCAAGCCTACCATAGGATTCCTTTTGACTCTCTAATGACAGGGAACTGTAGTGGTTTGGAAAAAAAAAGTTTTTTAAAAATTTACGTGCTCCAAATACATTTGCTCCTTTAAAAATAAGGCCAAATTATATTCTGCCTGACAGCCTAACACTAGAAACTAGTCTCTATAACTTTTAAATCTTTTCTGATTTACAAATGTCAGTTTGGTGATTAACATAGTTGTACCATATATAACTTATGTAGTATATCTGTATAGCAGCTAGTGTTATATAGATATGCTATATGTAACATAATTGTAACTATTAATCATTTTGGAAATGATTTTCAATTTGGGGGTTTAGAGGTAAACAGACTGTGTTGAGGAGACACTAGGACTTATTCCACAGTCTAAATTCCTAACCCCCTGGGAAATTTTGCCATTAACTTATATATGTTATAAAATAAAATGGCAATTACATTTAAATTTTAAAGTTCATTTTTTAACATAATTCTTCAGTAAGTTGAGGGTTTATTTCTGAAATACCAACATCTAACTTTACCTATTTATAATTTTTTGAAAATATGGACAGACATATGTAGACATGCTACATATTATTGCTTATTTCCTTTAACTTGGCCATTGATGAAAGAACAAAAAAAATTTTTGCGTTGGATATTAATGGTCTATTTCTTGGCATAATGATTTTTGCCTTACTCATATAAAGGCAAACTTCATTTACATTTCACAATCTTCTTAAGTCTTGTTCATTTTCAGGTATCCTCAAGAAGAGAGATAGATGTAGATGTTCTAAATGAAATTGTAAATTTTTGGGTAATGGAAATATCCTTTATGGAATTACTTAAGTGTTGTTGTTTTAACATATTGTCAAACCAAGAAGTCCCATTACTATAGTGTGGAATGTAAAGAGATGGTGTTTTATTCTTTTTAAAGGAGGTGTAGTTCCGTTTGTGATTAATTGGTGTCTGAGTCCTAACAGATAACAATGTGGTATCTGCTCACTAATTATGTGCTTGTTTTATTATATGAGGCTGCATTAAAACAGATATTGCACAAATTTTTTCTTGCCTCTTGCTCCCAACACTCTGAGAACTATATATACATCCTTAAAATAACTTTGGGGATTTCAGTTTCAATATAAGTAGTGAAAGAATCCTATTTCTCCCAGAGAAAAAGGTATTAGAAAAATTCATACCTCAACAAATTTAAATATTCCTATAACTATACATACCATTATATATTTTAAATCTCAACATTTGGTGCGGAAAGATCTTTGTACCAAAAACCCAATTCTTTCTTTTTAGGGACTATCTTACTTTAGAATTTTATCACTGGAGTGTTGCTTTCTAAAATGTTTGTTTTTTTGTTTTTTTAATAGCAATTATATTCCCATTGTATCCATGCTTGACTAGTCATTGAATCTTCACCTAAGTTTTGTTTGTGTAAATACATATGTATGATATATATATATAAGCATAAATAAGTAGTTGAATTCACTAAATATTTTAATAAATGCTCCTTCTCTTTGCCAAACATTGTCCTATGCCCAGGATTGCAGGTAAAAAAAAATAACAATTTACACTTTATTGGATAACAAAATAAGAAATAAATATGAAAAATGTAAAACCTTTGAAATTAACTAAATTTTACTATAAGGGCATAACACTTATGTTTTCACTCCCCATTTCACTTACAAGTAGATCTCTACCTCAAAACTCAACATTAAAATGGGAGAAATAAAATGCACTTTTAATGTTCAGGACAGTGGTTACACTTATGTTTATCAGAAGATAAAATGGATCAAGATGATTTATTTAAAACTCCTTTCCAAAAGATTATCCAAGATTTAAATTTTTATTTTTAAACCATTTTTTTAGCTGGAAATGAGAATGTTTCCTAGGAGCAGAAAAGTGAAAAATTCAAAACTAAAACAAACAAAAAAATAGTCTTCCTTAGCAGAAACTTATTTCAGTTTCTAAAAATAAAATCTAAAAAATCTGAACCTCCTAATTTAGAAGAAATAATAATGGAATACTGTGGCATTTTCATTTTTTTAATGTGATAATACACATTAGAAAGTGACATTTTTGAGGGATCTGGGTTTGGTTTTTTTTTTAACATGTCCAGGGGAATGCTAAATAAGACTTTTATGATCAATTTCCTCTATTGAGGGAAATAAATGAACATATTCCAAAAATTTTATATTCTTGAGTTTTTGCACCCACTTATTTTAAAAGAAAACTTCTTAAAATGTAGCAAAACTTCAAATACCATACATTAACTTGATATTTGGAGCGTTAGAAACATGTCTATGTTTGTTTTCTGTTTAGATTTCAGCTGATGATCTAAGATATGTTATCCCTAAAACAAAATACCCCAAAGTGAAATAAAGCCTTAATTCTGACGATCTGTCTCCATCTGTGCCCCTTGACATTTTATTTATCACTGATTAACATAATATCAAATGTCCATATAAAAACAGCCCCTATGTAGTTAACAGAAGTTTATTTTCTGATAATACATTGATTGTGATCAATGTTTGTCTCCTAACTGAAACAAAAATATACAGAGGTCCTTTCCTTAGCTAAAAATTCATTTCTGCTAGGTTGTTCTATTTTCCAAATACTTATGGTCCTTTAAATTCTTTCAAAAGGGGGCTTCTCAATTCTTAAAATTTTTGGAAAATAAATTCAAATATGATCCTTTCATAGTATGACAAAAATACTTAGTATTCTCTTGTATTTTCACAGGTTTTGATTTGTGAACTTGACGGTAATTTATAAACCAAATTATGTGAAGAAAAGACCTAGAGGAAATCATAAGAATTATCAGCACTTAGGGTGAGAGATCTTTACTCTCAAGTATTCCCACCAATTCTTACCATGTAATTTATAAAGGCTCAAAGCATGTTGTTCTGACCAAAGGAGAATCTCAAAACTAATGGAATGCAAAGCTGATCCTAAAATAAGCATGATAAAGTACTGTTTGGTCCTTTCACAATTTAATGAATAACTTTGGGGTTAAATGAATACTTACTGCAACCACCTAGAGTTATTTCATGTTTTAAAAATATATCGATTCTATCTAAAACTATATTTGACTTGTGTTTTATATCCCTTACACTTCTGATATCATATGACTCTATGATCAAGTTATATATATATGTGTATATATATATATATTTAAAATTCTAAATTTATAGCAAAACTGGGTTGTATATTATGTAGATTTTCCCATTTACTAATGAAGAGGACAGGTCCATCTGTTGTTCTTGCTAGTGAATTTTAACTTCTCTTGACTTGTGCTAATCTTCATTTCCACATGTGTACCTTATCTAGAATAACCAGGAAGTTGTCACATGCAAAAAAATTCTCACACTAACTGTTGATGTTCAATAAAGAAAACAACTGCTTGGCTGAATTTTTCTTTTGCAAACAGTTGTGGCTTTGTGTAGACAGAGCCTTATTGTCCTTATATAAAACCTTTTATTCTAACCTAAGTCTAATCATCGTCTTTACTTTCGGGGAACCTCATAAGATTGTTTAGCATTCCTCTGAACTAAAGACTTTTACCTCTTGCCTTCTATGTAAAGAATACTTCTTGCCTTATTTTATTAACATTCTCATGCTTACAGTGAAAGTTCTTCTAAAGGTCAATTGTACCTTTAAAACATGTTATTGTCCTGACATTCTACACTGTGCTGCCTTATGTGATTTAAAGTGGTAAGCTTTTAACAGCTCCTTCCAACTGAAGATTAAAGAAGCAACTGTCATTGTCAGAAAATGTGGAGGCTAATTTTGAGTAAATTTCATTGTTTTCAGAGGTGTGAGAAACACCAAATTATGGCACACCGTCTATTCTATTTTCTAAAGTGTCTCTCACTTTTAGTAATTTCAACTGTCAAAAGTTAGCTTAATTCTAAGCAGAGTATTTAAGTATGATATATGCTCCCTCAAAAAAAATCTTGAATTTAGATTCTGAAATGTCAACCTAAAACTAGCCCATTGTACCAGCAAAACTTTTTGTCTCCTATGAATGTTATGCCTTTCCAAAGTCTGATGCAAGGGTTAAGATATTTGTGCCTTTTTATAATAGTATAATGAAAAAAAGAAGTAAGCTGTTTATAGTTGCTTTGTGGCACTGTGAACTACACAGATCTACAGCTATTGCTTCACTGCATGACATGTAGCTCGGTTACTAGTGATGAAATATTGTAGTGATGGTTGCCAAGCTTATATGAATGGTTTGAGACTTTATTTTTACAGTCTTAATCTTAGGCTGGACCTAAGAGTCTATGTATAAACATTAGTATGATGTCTGTATTGTTTGTAGAGGCTGACCAAGAAACCAGAATTTTGATTGTTGTAAAATTTGTCTTGTTTATACTCATACTGTAGTAGTTTGCAAACAAAGGCTGATTTGATATATCTTGAACTGTTGTTTCAGCTGAGTCATTCTACAAACTTTTATAATGTAATGAATGACATGCTAAATCACTGCGGATTTATGTTGTGTTGTGCCTGGTTGTAAACATTTTACTAATAAAATATCATGTTTACAAACATGAAGTCTTGCTTTCTAGAATGTTTTTCTTTCTGTATGATCTCAGGAGCACATATTTTCTCCAAATCATGATTTCTCACATAGCATGGCTAAGATAATTACAAGGTAGAGTTAGGAAACTAGAACTGTAGAACTGACCACTGCAATATGGGCAAGCTGCAAAAATGAGCCAGCTTTTTTTTTTTCCTTCTAGGCCATCCTCCTATGGTCTTGAGTCTTTCTCCAGCCTTAAGACATCAAGACATGAACCAAAAAGGCAAAGACCAAGAATAGCCATTTAGGAGTTGTGGTCATAACATGAGATTGCGATGGGGGTCTAGGGTATGGTTTTCCCTTTCTTAAATTGACTTGGTTAAGCAGTCATGAAATTAAAAAGTTCCAGACTCATCTCAATTCATTGTTAGAAGTTTATCAGAGAAGCGTGTTCCACTTGCAATCTATGTAAATATTGTTATAGTACACTACTCTTTATGATTTAAAAAGCAACAGTGATATTTTCATTTTCTCTTGTTAGCTTTTTGGAGCCAGGATCCTTTTACTCTTGCAGGATGCTTACAGCACTGCCCTACAATACAATACAGAGCAGGCAGCACCTAGAACATGTTTCTTAGATTTCAAATAATTTCTAAGTATATTGGTAACTTTAATTTGAAATTAAATACCAGACTTCTATTGAGGCAGTAACTGAGATAACTAAAATTTAAGGCTCTTTTAAAAGTCTGTAGGTATTTTGAGTCCAATCAATACCAGCTTAAAATGTACTCCTCTACTGAAAAGGTCAATATTGTTTGGGAAACCAGGCATCGGTTTTCTTGCATCTTTCATTATATGGGCATTAAATTTTTTCTTTCCAAGGTCAACAAAAGAAAATACATATTCCAGAGGGCCCTTGGCAGATTATATCAAAAGGAAATTTACTTCTGACATTTTGTAAGAATGAATTAGGGTGTTAATAGACCCAATGTTTTAATCAAGAGCAAAATGATTTAGATTTTCATTTTAAACATAGGGCTGCCTGAAATTTCTCAGTATTTTTTGGTGGTTTCACAGTCTTAAAATTCAGAAAGTACCTTTTATTAGACTGCTCTAAAGTCCACAAAATGTTTTGTATATGTTATATCATTTGGTTCTCACTACAACACTATGAAGTAGGCAGATCCCATTATTATGCCCATTTTATAACAAGAGAAAATAAGTTGCAACTTCCTCATAGACAAACAGCTAGTGTTTGTTGCATAATTTGAGCTTAGGCCCTTTTGGTTTCAGGTCTAGCATTTTGCCACACTAAATTGCCATATAAAGATTACAAAAGTTAAAGTACCTTATTTTATAAATAATGGGAGACAACTAAACAGGAATTTAAGTCTTTCTAAGTTTGCAATACATAAATAATACATATTCAGAAAGTTAAACAAACTGACTGCCATATAATGTGGGACAAACCTTCAAAGGTTTTACAAATGTTCTTCTAATCACCTTTCTGGAAAATGCTGTTCTTAAAAATAAAATTAATCATTTAAACAGTATAGTGATGCCTAGATTATTCTCAAGGTGCTAACACTAATATCAATATTCCCTTCTTCAGCAAACACTGAATCTTAAAGAAAATAGCTAGGACTCATTTTAAATAATGTGATTTATTTAAATCTTTACAAGTAGGATAGGGCATGTGTATAATAGCTATTCAATGTCTAGGTGGAAAGTTTTAAAGTCTAATAAAATATGATGATTATTAAGACTAAATTCATTTTTTTTAAGTACAACTTTTTGGGGGCAGCTAGGTGGTTCAGTGGATTGAGAGCCAGGCCCAGGAACAGGAGTTCCTGGGTTCAAATGTGGCCTCAGAGACTTTCTAGCTGGGTAACCCTGAACGAAGTCACTTAACCCCCATTGCCTAGCCCTTACTGCTCTCCTGCCTTGCAACCAATATACATATTGGTTCTAAGATGGAAAGTATTTTTTTAAGTATAACTCTTAAGTGACATTCAATTAGAAAATCTTAAATTGGAAAGTCTCTTCATTATGGAAATGGAGCAAACTGATATTCAGGCTCAAGTAATCTGGCAAAAACCTTTGAAGAAGTACAAAAAGTAGTATATGTAGTGTTTGTCAAATGCAAATCACTTTCTGGATAATGTTGACTTCATACATCTATTGACTGATAACATTCAGACTGCTGTTACATATGAGTTGGTTTTTACTTGCATTTATAATGCTAACCCTGTAGGTCTCCTAAGAGTGGAGGGTCATTTAACATGTGGCCCATAATGAACATGCTAGTTTTTTTTTTTCATATTGAAGCTCTTAAATAGATAAACCAAAGCTGTGATTCTTTGAGGCCATTTAAAAAAAAAAAAGCAAATGAATTAGAGTAAACTCATTTAAATTACATAGTAAAGTAAGAAATATATGAGTTTTTAAGCCACTAAAATGCAAAAGATTAAACAAGATCATAGTAGTTTGAACAACCCAGGGATCAGAAAGAGGCCTGCTAAAGATGAACAGAGAAGCTTAAGATGGACAGGAACAGCTGAAGAGGTGGAATATATTATAAATAATGCAGATATATACTGTAACCTGCTTCCTTAATGTTTCAACACAATCTTCCTCCCTCATTGCAAACTTTAATGGGCTGATCCATCATCTTTTATTGTCAGATGTTAAAACATTCCTGCCAATGAAAAGCCCTAGACCTGCTTAGACACAAAAATAAATAAAAATCAGAATCAGATTTTATATCTCCTTATTGCCTATAGTGATAAATTACTATCTTAATTGATAAATTAAGGAATTAATCTAAGGGAATAACAGGGGAAATGTTTATTTTCAGAAATCCTTCCATAGAAGAAAGGAGAAGATATCTAATATTCTTTCCTTTTTCCTGGTTGATGTAAGTAAGACTTTCACTTAAACCATATTTTATAAAAGAGTCTGCAGTTACCTTCAGAGCTTTCAGAGGACAGTGGGTCACTTGTTACTTAATATATAGGAAAGGCACTATGGTGTAGTACAATTCTTTGGACCAAGGGGCAGACAATTTGGGTTAAAGGCCACTATTTATTAACAGTATGTTGTTTAAAAGTGTAGGTCTTTATAGGGTTTTCTTGGCAAAATACTGGAGTGGTTTGCCATTTACTCATTTTCCGAAGAGGAAGCTGAGGCAAAAGGGATTAAGAAACTTGCCCCAGGGTTACACAGCTAGGAAGTGTCAGAGGTCGAATTTGTACTCATATCCTCCAAACTCTAGGTCTGGCTATCCATTTTGCAACCTAGCTGCAGAATGACTAGGGCCAAGTCAATTGACCTCTTGGCCTCTGTTCCCTCATCTTTAAAATGGGGGTAATTATCCCCAGCTCCGCCCATCTAACAGATTAAAGAATCTAATAATTATGACTGTAGAAATTGTTTTAAAGGTTATACGCCAGCATTAGATATTGTCAGAATAATACATTTGCATCTGGGTCGCTGAGGTTCATTCACATGTTTTCGGAGTTAAAATTCATCTTCACTTGCACAGTGCTGCTACTGATAGCCTTAGTTCCACTACGGGGCCCTGGGCCATCCTTCCAAGTGACCTCTGGGCAGAAGTGACTAACTGGGCGTGGGGTGAGTGGTGGGTACAAAGAGTGGTAAAAGTCCGCAGCCCACACCCAAGCAGGCACTAGGGTAGTCTCCAGAAATAAAGGCCAGGGCCGTGGGCGCCGTTTGTCCCCACACCAAAGCGTGTGTGCGACCGCGTACGCTCCCGGGCCCTCCTCCCTGGCTATGCTAGAGGCTCTTAGCCCCCCATCCTCCCGGGGGTCTCAGGTCCTCAGCCCCACAACCTAAGGCACGCGCAGCGCCCCGAGCACCACGCCCTCTCGCCTGGGCGCGCGGCCCTCCTCTCCTTCCCTGCTTTGCGCGCGAGCTCTTCTCTTAGTCCCAGTCGAACCTAGCACGCGCGCATTCTCCCCGGGCTGGAAAAAGCCCAGGTGGGTTTAAAGAAGGAAAAGGCTTTTGCCGTGATCGCTACGTCAGCTCCGGCCTCTCTCTGGCCCCCTTCATGCTGCATCATCACTGTCGCCTCCTCCTCCTCCTCCTCCTCCTCCTGCTGCTGTCGCCGCCACTACCTCCTAACTCTTCCTCCTTTGCCGTTTGCTCTCTCAGCCTCTCCCTCTCCCTGGGTCTGGCTGTGGGTCTGCGTGTGCGTGCGTGCGTGAGTGCGTGTGTGCGAGTGAGTGTGTGTGTGAGTGTGCCGGGCCCCTGCTAGGTTCCCTGGGCATCTCGCCGCCGCCCGCCCTGTACCAGTTCGCCGCGACCTTTCTCTGCTTTCTGTTTCTTTAAAAAAAATTTAAAAAATATTATTCCATGTCATCTTTATTTTAATCTCCCCGGGTCTCTAAAACTGGTGCAGCTGGAAGCAGCAGCCTCCACCCCCTCTCCCGCCCCCGCCCCCTCCCCCCCAAATCCGAGGAATATGGCGAAAGTGGAGCAGGTTCTGAGCCTAGAGCCGCAGCACGAGCTCAAATTCAAAGGTAAGAGCGCGGGGACCCGGTCACTCTCCCGGGCGTTTGCAGCCACTGGCAAAGGCACCACTGGCAGCCATTTTCCGGGGGCCCGGGAGAGGCTGGAGCAAATAAAATGTCCTTCAGGTTTATTTATCGGGTCTCTCTCAGTGAGTGCGTCTTTGCCGCTTTGAGGTCTCTTCCCCCCGAGTGCCTCCTTCTTTGAAGCCTTAAATTGTCTTCCCCCGCCCAGGAAAATGCGTTTAGAAGGGGCGTCCACCTGTTTATTGTATTCGCCGGATCGGAGTCTTATATATTTGGAGACCGGGCCCCACTTTCCTCGCTCCTTTCCCAACCCCTGTTCCTTCTCTTCCCACACCCCGTGCTCCCTAAAGAGAAGAGGAGGCGAATATCTTGAAGAAGGAAGGCTCAGATTCAGGGCCAGTGCTGCTCGCTGGGCGTTTGCATGTCAGCGCCTGGAGAACTGGGTGGGAGCCGGGAGCTGGGGTGGGGGGGATGGGGGAAGGGCTGAGCTTCGGGGCCTCGGGTTTGTGCGGGACCGGGACGATGGGATTTTTCCAACCCTCTTCCCCCACGCCCCATATTCAGGACATTCTGGTGTGCAACGAAAAAAAATCTTGAAATTTCTATTGCCTTTCTCCTTCGGGGAATTTTTTTTTTTTAATGACTTGACTTTACTAGATTGTTTCCTTCTCCTTCCTACCCCTTCCCCTTAGGTTCCCCCCTTTCCCTCAATCTCCTTCCCCCCCTCCCCCCGCCCAGTTATATGCCTAGAGAAGCTGTCCCGGTTTCTGCATACTTTCAGTAGCTTTCTGTAGCCATTCCTACCAAGGTGTTGTGTCTGAGCTTTCTTGGGAGCAACCTAAGGAAATTCTGTTTTCATTTTGGTGTTCATGCCTTTCTCTCTTTGCTACTCAGAAAACTGTCAGGGCTACCCGGGGCTTCGAAGAGAGGATACCGAATGTATGCAACTGGTTCTAATTTGTATTTGCAAGCAAACCTAAAATCTAAGGCCTTTAGCCCAGTATTTGTCAGCATATCACGTTTACTCGTTGTTTTGCTATTCCCTTGACATGTTGGTAGAAAACATCCCAAAACTATCGATGTCATTTTGTTGAATAAAACAGAAACTGGATACTGAATGTGCAGGGACTTAACATTTCCTTTTTAAAATTAAGTAACCCCACATAGTTGCAGCTGCCAAAAGAGGTGTTTTAATGCTGTCATATAGGATATTGCAACTTAATAACTCTTCTGAAAGCGTTTAGGCTAGTTGCTACTTTACTATGCCATCCCGATAATCTGTGGTGATGACTTGATTTTTTAGCAAATGTTGGAAGTGATTTCCACTAGAGTTGTTGCTGAAGGCCATCACCCAGGTGTGTGAAATAATAACAATAGTTGCCTATTATTTTTATGCCTGGATAAACTGCATCTGTTTGGCTAGTTTTCAGTTAAAATTAGGTTGCTGCTCTCCCTCAAAATCATTCCATGGTTATTACTGTTTCTCAATATATTCCAACTTCATTTACCTAAGTCCCCAGGAGTAGAGAAAGGAGACATCTATAACTAGGGAAAGCCTGACGAATTCTGTTCTAGGCCACTAGAAAATTGTTGCCAGGCCATAATCATGTCCCTAGAGGAGTGCTAGTATCATTTTGAAAGGTTATTTATCTGCTTGCTTTTCTCTTTAAACCTATTCTATGCTTTCCAGTCAACATGTTGTTGATTATCTTTTTAGCATCTTGGTAAGAAAAGATGACAAACTATATCTTTAAAGAAGGAGGCCATTTAAAGTGTTTGATGCAAATGAGCAGTGATTCTGAGCTTATTTCTGAAAACTAAGATTGTATTGGGTGTCACAAATGCCACTGAAGTTTGGAATGACTTTTTTCTTCTCATTTTGCTAACAATCACTTATAAAGGTAGCACTTTACTAAAAGAAGAGGTATTTTTGAGAATCAGTATTGTACAGTGCAAAAAAACCTACTAAATCTGGGGTCAAAGAACATTGGGTTTAAATCCTAAACTTGAGCATACCTCTCTTAAGCAAAAATCTTTTTTGACCCAATGAAGAGGTTGGACTAGATGACCTCTAAGGGCCTTTCCAGCTCTAAATTATCCTATGATAATATTTGAACTAGTCTGTGTCCAGCGTTCCATCTTTCTTGTCAGATGATTTTTTTTTTAAACCCTTTACTTCTGTGTATTGACTTATAGGTGGAAGATTGGTAAGGGTAGGCAATGGGGGTCAAGTGACTTGCCCAGGGTCACACAATTGGGAAGTGTCTGAGGTCGGATTTGAACCTAGGACCTCCTGTCTCTAGGCCTGGCTCTCAATCCACTGAGCCACCCAGCTGCCCCCAGATGATTCATTTTTATGTGGAAACCCTTGAAATAGGCTTTCTAGAAAAGAGGAGGAGGAAAACCATGGAAAGTCAGAATCCCAGAAATCACATCACTCAAAGTAACTATATACTTTCAGTGTATATGTCAAGTAGCATATGAAGGACAAGTACCTATGGAATTTGGGAACTCTGAAGGAATTTATCAGTACCTTTGTAAAGATTAAATGATAAACTGAACTTTATGGAATTAGCTAGAGACTCATCAGCAGTCCTTGTTCTGCAGAGATCAGATTTATTACAATGCAGGAAAAAACGAATATTGCTTACTTTTTCATCATATCTACCTTAAAAGAAGAGATAAATGTGTAAGACATTTGAGGGAAGTAGGGAGCATTAGAAATATTCATTGTTTTGAGCCATTCTTATGTATTAGATTCTTTGAATGACTTCGATTTGTATCTCCTAAGACTTCCTTCTTTCTATTAAATTTTTGTGTGGGTGTGCTGTAATATATACATCACTACAAAAGAAAGGAATTAGTATTTGTTTCAATTATCTAGATCAGTCTTTTATTTTAAGCCTCAAACATGACTGCACTATCTTGTGTTGTTAAATATTAAAACAAAGAAAATTGATCAGGCTAGTGACTTCCTGGAGGAATGTAAAGAGAGTATACTAAGTTAGTTTTTATGAAGTATTTATTAGATATCAGCAATTAACACAAAGCTTTTTTTGGTCAGAATCAGGAAACCCATTCCTAGAGATTGGGGACTTTGGGATTCACAAGCTAGGAAGCTTGTGTCTTTTGTGTTGCTTTCTCCCTATTGGTAACTTTCATGTGACCTACCTCTTCCCAAGGCCTAGTCCCTGCCTTTTTCCTATCATTTTACTTGCTGGCAAACCTCTTTTCTCATTCTAAGAAAAGTTCTTCTAAGGAAGGTTTTGGATTAAACCCCCATGCTCCAAATGTGAGCTAGTGCCAGTTTTACTCTTAAAAAATTTTTTTTAAGGAAACAGATTCCACCCATTATAGAATGCCTTATATTTATAGAGCCCTTCTTCAAGAATTGTATAGAAATTCCTTCATACTCTTTAACATTGTTTCTCAAACTCATTGATCTCATGAGTTTTTTAATGTCTCAATTATTGAGGTCCCCTAGAACTTTTGTTGATTTCCAGTATATTTATTGTTATTTATCCTGTTACATGTTAAAATGGATTTCTTTTAAAATAACAATAAATTCATCGCATATTAATGTAAATAACATATTTTGTGAGGAAATGAATATTTTCCAAACAAAAAAAGTTAGTGAGAAGAGTGACATTGTTTTACATCTTTTTGCAAATCTTTTTAATGTCTGACTTAATAGAAGACAGCTTAGAAATCAGATAAAGTTTCTCATATCTGCTTCTGCATTCAATCTGTTGTTTTGATTGAAATGCTTGAGTAAATTCACCCTCATAATGATAGAAGGGAGTATTTTAATAGGCAAATGACGTCCTAATATTACTGTGAAAATAGTTTTGGAGGACTCCCTGAAAGGGTCCTCAGGCCTCCTAGGAGTCCAGAATTATACTCAGAAAACAAGTGCTTTTTTTTATGGTATGTTTTATTCATTTGAATGAAGTGGGGCAATTAACTCAAAGTTGATGAGGCTAGCAAGGATCATAAATTCCTTAGCCGTGTATTTTGACTACCTTTGTTCTATTCCATAACCTCAGACCTTTTACAGTTCTCACTAGTGTATGTCATTGGTCCTAAGGGAGTAAAATAAAATAATGAATCATATTTGAATGAATAAATTAAAAAGCATTAAGTGCCTATCATATGTTGCCTCCAGTATACTTGTGTGTGTGTGTGTGTGTGTGTGTGTGTGTACCCTCTACTTATGTTCTTATGTTATATATACCTGTGGGGATATCTTTTCCATATGCAGTTATTTACACGTTGCCTTCTCCTTTAGAATGTGAATTCTTTGAGGACATGGGCTTTCTTTGCCTTCCTATTTATCCCCAGAGCTTAACATACTTCCTGACACATAATAAGTATTTAAAAGTGCTTGTTGACCTATTTTTTGGCAATCACTAAGGATACAGAAATTTTTAAAAGAGATTGTTCTTGCCCTCAAAGAGCCTACCTTTTAATAAGAGGAAGGCACACAAAGGGCTGAGTGGATGACTTGAACTCGAAAAGTTTTTCTGGAAAGTTACTGGAATTGCCATGGGAGACATAGGACATGTGAAGGACATAACCTTTTCCAAAGTAGTGGTGTTTGATTCTTTTACAAAGGATTTTCTTTCCTATCTAAGGAAGGTATATAATCCATCTATACTGTTGTGACTCTGAGGTGGGAGGGTTTGCTTCATCCTTAGACTAAATCACTTAGAACAAACTTGTGAGTTTTTTTGGAGAAAAATGAAGCCCCTTCTCATTTCCAGTCTAAATTGCATTCCAAAAAACTTTTGAGGAAGTAAAAATATAAAAACCTACCAATGAATTTAATTATGGTACTTTTAAATTATCCTTCCTTTAATAGATAACATTAGTTCTTTAGTTTGAACAATAACTGTGAGCACCTTTCTTTATTGTAACATAGATCAAAAAGTATTGGATTCATATTCCAGGACTTAGATTTAAATCTGATTTTAAATGAGGATGTTAAAAACTAAATGATCATACACTTTCTAGGTGTGTGACCCAGGAGAAGTTACTTAACCCCAGTTGCCTATCTCTTACTGCCCCTCTGCCTTGGAGCTGATATTCAGTAAAGATTCTAAAATGGAAGGTAGGGATTTAAACAAACAAAACAAATGACTTTTTGAACTCTCTCCCAGCTTTAAAACTATGCTCTTTTGCTCAATTGGTGAATAGAAACACAGGCTACTCAGAGGGTCAGCTATGTTTTTAACTTAACTTTTTGAATGTACCTTGATTCAGCTGGATGATATAATAGATCTGGAGTTAGGAAGACCCAGTTAAAATTCCGCCTAAACAGTAGTTATATGACCCTGGGCCAGTCACTTAACCCTTGTCTGCCTCAATTTTCTCATCTGCCAAATGATATTAATACAATACAATAAAATACACATAAATGTAATACCTATAATACTTACCTCTAGGGATAGTTGTGAGGATCAGTTGGGTTAATGTAAGTAAATCTCTGCAATCTATAAGGAGTTATTTAAGTGTCATTTGTTCTTTTTCACATAATGTGGGCTTGACTCCACCCTGAACAGAAACCCTTCACTTGCTCACCAGAGTGACTGCAATTTATCAACCTTCTGCATACACCTTCACAGGTCAAATCTGTCTCCTGATTTTGTCCTACTTGAGTCTTTTTATGAACTGGAAGATTGAACTGGAAAAAAAAATCTGTCATTTCCCCAGTTTTAGAGGTTCCCTCTACTAAGAGCTATATCCCCAGATAAATTCTAAAGAATTACGTGTGGCACCAAGAGGTTAGGTAACTTGTCTTGGGTCCCATAACTGGCTTCTTGAACTGAGATTTGGTACTGCTTCTTTCTGACTCTTCACCCAGTATTAATAATATTCACTAAGCATTAATATCTTGGAAATGAAAATACTTCTGAGTTTTTTCACCCAAGAATTTTCTTCTTTTATTTACAGTAACCTCTCAGAAATGGTAACCAGACTCTAGTGACCTGTTATGTTTGTTGTAAATGACCAAACACAGAATCTAGTAGTAGTGTTTCTTCTTTGAAAAATGGGTGGTAACATATATCGTTAATATTCTTTAATGTTAGTTGGCAGTTTTCCATCTTGTACATTTATTAAAATAGTATGAATTGACACTTCTCCAAAAGGTAAGCTTTTAAATATTATTAATAACACCACTTAATCTAAGAATATTATATAGCATTTTTCTTTTAGATCAGCAAAATACAGATAACTCTCACCTTGGCGTATGTACCACCATACAATGAGGGTATAGGGCTGAAGAGGAACTGAAGCCAATAGATAGAAAAAACTATTGGTTATTGTTTCTCATTATTGGCCCAACCTAGATTTTAAGAGCATGGTATTTTAATTTCTACAGAGATCTCTATGAGTACAAAATCTCCATATTGCTTTTGAACAAGTTGCCATAAATAATGGCTATAATTAGGACAGATCAGTACAATCTTTAGCAAGAATGAAAAAGAGAGAGATTGAGTGCTACTTCCATCCACCAAAGCATGGCTTCTCAAGGAGAATGTAAATTGTTTTAGGACCAGGGATTGTGATTTTTGCATTTGTCTGTACTTCCTAGCATTGTACCAGGCACACAGTGGGTGCACTTTTTTTTCTTTTTTAAACCCTTACCTTATGTCTTAGTATATACCAACACAAAAGCAATAATGAGCCATACAATTGGGATTAAGTAACTTGCCCAGGGTCGCACAGTTAGAAAGTGTCTCAGGTGACACTTGAACCCAGGACCTTCTGTCTGTAGACCTGGCTCTCTATCTCCTAAGCCTCCTGTCTTCCCCATTAGGAGCTTAATAAATCCTCATTGCTTAGGCAGATTCTTGCCTACTAGATTTAGTAATCTAGAAGTATTCTTTTGGCATTAGTTTGTGAATCAGTAACAAAGTTGCCCTATGGTATTCTGACCTATTTTACCTGAACTGATGTCCTCATTTTGTGCTCTTCAGAATTTGATACCTGTCTCTTCAGCTTTTTTCCTATCATACCATGTGTCCAAGATTCCTCAGGACTGTTGACAATGTGTACTATGTGCTTTTCAAAGTATGTCATCTGACCAGTTGAAACCATGGACTTCCACTGTATAACAAGAGCTTAATAGGAATCTAATTTTTATTGAAAAAAAGAGAACCTGAAGTCATTTAAAGTAGATTGTTTAAAGATACTAAATGTGTCTGTGTAACAAAATATTATCTATCTATGTAGTCATTTTCTAGGTAAGCATTATTTTTATCCACAAGTTGTTGATGTCTGAGTAATGTTTTGATATAATTGGGGTGATTTGCTGGTGCTCCCAGTAGTGAAATACCGCGGGGGAAATCTAGAAGCACATTCCTCTCCCCATTACTTTTCAAATTAATTGCATTTTTAGTACTTATATTAATAATTAAAGTTGTAAAAGTTCCTTCCTAGAATTGTTCGATATTCTTTAGCAGATTATTACCAACCCTTGATTATCTGTGTCATTTCTCCCCTTTTGGTGGCTAGTCTTTTAAGCACCCAGAATAAAATGTTGCTAGTAGATTTGTATAGTTCCCTGCTGGTATCCAATGGGTTGTTTATGTCAGTGCATACTTAGCATTTCAATAGGCACCAGATTCCTGAACTATTAACCTAAATCCCAACTCTAACCTTTTAGTAATTGAAAGCTGTTTGGGAGGAGGAAAGGAAAGAGGAAGAAAATGGAACTTTAAAGCATAATAAGTAGACAAAAACTCTCCTGGGAGAAAGTCCTCTGTAGGACTGCCTCTATTTCTATAGTTACTCTCTGTACTTGAAGAAAATAGATGTTATCATTAGGACCTTTTACCTAGATAAGAATTACTTCCAGTGGTGTGGAATTCTGAGTGTGTCTGTATACTCTCTGTACACCTAAAAGACATCAAGAGGGAAGAGAAAAGGAATTAGAATCTTGGGGAATATATATTTCCTTAGCAGTGGAGTAGAAGTTGGCTTTTTATTTTGTTTTATACTGTGTGGGGACGATAGGGAAAAGTAGTTTCTGCCAAAGCAGGAAGAGAATAGCATTATGGAGAAAAACTAAAGTGAAAGATATTCTAGGAAATTGTCTAATATTAAAAACCTTTTGGGGACTTGGGAGTCAAGAAGAGAGACCCAGTTTTAGTAGAAAGTCTTGAGTGAATACAGAATGTTTCCAAATGGAAGAGATCCAAGAGATTACATAGAACTCCTTTTTTCATGGAAGGGACTGAGATACAAAAAGTCAAGTCAAAAAGATCGATTCTTTCATGTACTGACAATCTATCACCATTGTTGCCTTATGTTCCATGATTGTGATAAGTCCATGGGTTTTAATAATGTGAATATTTGATGTTTCTTAGTACTGCATAATCCCCAAAGTTAATACTTGAATTATTTGAGATTTTGAAGTATATTTTTAGTTTTTATTGATATTTTTAGTTTTATATTATCTTTATTTTTCAAAATTCTTCACTTTCCCTCTGTTTCCCAATAAGCTGTTCCTCATAGTGGTGCAGGGAAGGCGGGGGAGATGTTTCAACAAACTAAACAATACATAACCAAATCTGAAAGCAAATGCAGTGTTTCATTTCCTCAGCCTCTATTTCTGCAAAGTAGGTATGTTTTCTCATTTCTTCTCTAGAGCCAATTTTAGTCATTACAATATAATAATTTTCTATTATGTTCTTCTCTTTTTTAAATTAGCTATTTCCCAATGAAAGGGCATCTTTGTTTCTAGTTCTTTGATACCACAAAACATGTTGGGATTGTTTTGGTGTGGATGGGACCAGTTTTTTTTATCATTGATTTGGATAAAAATAAGATCTCTGGGTCAAAGGCTTTGGATACCTTATTCATCTTTTAAACTGAAGTGCCAGGCCTTGAGGCTGGAGGTCCTGGTTCAAATTTGACCTCAAATACTTCCTAACTCTGACTTTAGGCAAGTCACTTAACCCCAGAAGCCTGCCCCTTACTGCTCTTCTGCCTTGGAATACATACTTGTTTCAATTTAAGACAGAATCTAAGGGTTTTGTTGTTGTTTTTAAAGCCTTTCCAATATGGGCTCTTTCATCATTGCTTGTTTGTTGCTGTTTGATGAAACTGCAAGATTGTTTTGCTTTGCACATCTTATCATTAATGATTCATAATAATCTTTGATAATAGTATATTATTTTCTAATAATTTGTTAACAATTTATAATTCTCTTGAGCTATTTGTATCCTTTGAATACTTTGCCATTAGAGACATTTAGTCCTTTTGTATTTATATTATTTTTAATCTATTTTTTATATATTTTATATACATCATTAGTTCACTTTATATCTTGCATATAGACCCTTAGCAAAGATATTTGATGTAGTTTCCCTGTTTCCCCCACACCCACATCTCTCCCAATTCAACAGCTTCCTAGTTCCTAGGGCCACAAAAGCTTTTCAGCACACCGTAATCAAAATATTAGTCTTATCTTTTGAAATATCTTCTTTTCCTGATCCAATACAGTTCTGAGGGATTTATGACAAAGAATGCCTCCAGAGGAAGGACTGTTGGAGTTGGAATACAGATGAAAACATAAAATTTTTCATTTGTTTATTTGGGGGTTTGTTTTGAGATTGTGGTTTTATATATGAATATTCATTTCTAAAAATAAACAATATAGAAATACAATTTTAAAAAATCTCTTTTTTCCTTGTTTGTCTAAGAACTCATCTCCCAACAATAATTGTGAAAGGTACCTGATCCTAATCCCCCACCATTTTAAAAAATATGACATTTAATAGTTAGGTTGTTTATCCGTTCTGAATCTATTGAAGAATTCTCTACCTTCTTTAGAAAGAAGAGTATAGCAAGTTTTCATATTAGTTAAGGAGGGACACTGAAGGACACTGAATTTATTAAATTAGAAATGTTTGGAACAAATGTTTTTTGTTGGGTGTTTAAAATTCTTATAAGTTGCACTTTACAAGATATACGACCACTTGAGTCCTGAATACCATTTGAGAGACTGAGAAGTACCGATGGGTATCAGACCAGTCATATATAATTGAAAAAGAGAGAGTAAGGATTTGAAATATTACTACTAATTTATTTATAATGGCTCACTTTTATATGATGTTTTATACATAGTATTATATGTTATCCTCGTATCCCAGTAAGAGTAAATAATATAAGCATCATTATCCTCATTTTACAAATTAAGCTCTTAAAGATGAACTGATTTACCCAAAGCCATATGGAAAGCAACTGTAGAGTCTTGATTCAGTATTAGATCTGATTTCAAGTCTAGGAATCTTTCTACTATACCACATGGGCTGTCATACCCTAGAAGTTTGGAGGAGGTGAATTTAGAGCACTCTAATAAGATATTTGAGAGGAAAAACAATGTGAAGTCCCATACTTAGGTCCAAAAAATCAACTTTGCAAGGACTGAGTAGGAGAGGTAGGGCTAGGCACAAGTTCTTTGAAAAGTTCAAAAGGCATTCAATGGAACCACAAGACAGATATGAATGAGTAGTTGACATGGCAGCCAGAACAGGTAGTAACATAACAATAACTTCCAGTGGGTATGCCTGCCTCAAGTCTCTCATCACTCTAGTCCATCCTCTATTTAACCATTAAAACGATTTTCTTTAAACCTCAGGTCTGATCATTTCAACATTCCTCACTCCCTTTAGTAAACTTCAGTGGCTTTCTATTACCTCCCAGAGAAAATAACCTAGCCCACACCCACCTTTCCATTTTTATTATGCCCTACTTCTCTGGTGAGCACTTTTCAAACCTGTGACCCTGGCCTCCTGGCTGTTTACCCTAACAGTTTATTCCATTTCTCACCTCTAGGCATTCTCTCTGGCAATCCCCCTAGCCTGGAACACACCCTCTGTTCTAGAATTAGTGACATCCTTGGTTTCCTTTAAGTTCCAACTAGAATCACCCTTAGGAAAAAGCCTTCTCTAACCCCTCTTAATTTTAGTGCCTTTCCACTATTAATTATTTCCTATTATTTATATATATACATATATATATATATGTATATCTTGTTTTTTGTATATTTGTATATTGTCCTCCCCTTTTAGTTTGTAAGCTTCTTGAGGGCAGGGATTTTTTCCTTTTTTTGTAGCACCTGGCACATACTGGGAGCTTAATAAGTTGAATTGAATTTGCTGTTCAGTCGTTTTCCATTGTGTCCAACTTTTCATCCTCCCTTTTGGAATTTTTCTTGGCAAAGATAGTGGAGTAATTTGCCATTTCCTCCTCCAGGTCATTTGTAAAAATGAGGAAACTGGAGCAAATAGGATAAGTGACTTGTCCAGAGCCACACAGTACATATTTGGGGTCAGATTTGAACTTAATTCTGCTGGACTCCAGGGCTGGCACTCAAACCACTGTGCCACCTGGCTGCCCCAATTGAATAGGCTCCATTAAGAAAGGTACATTGTCCAGATTGAGGGAGGTGTCCTCTGCCCTGGTCTCAGGGTTCTTCTGGAGTTCATGTACAGTACTAGGCAAAAGCCTTGATTTTTAACCAAGATCATGAGAGGCCTGGAGAAAAGGCTTGTATGAGCATCTGCTGAAAGACCTGGGGATTATTTAGCATAGATTTAGAAACCTCACAAATCATTTAATCCAAACCCCTCATTTTCTAAATAAGGAAACAGGTCCAGAAAGATGAAGTGACTGGTGCCAAATTCAGACAAAGCACCACTCTGCCCCTCAAGGCTTAACAGAGGCATGATAGCAGTATTCGAGAAACTGTCATGTGAAAGAGAGATTAGCTTTGTTAAATGAGGAATTCTGGGTCTGAGTTGGAGAAGTGGATTTAGGCTTGATAAATGGAAAAACTTTATCATAATTGGAGTAGTCCTTAGTTAAGTACTATGCACCCACAATATGCTAGACACTACTAGGCCTGGGGAATACTAAGGGAACAATGAAATTATCCCTGGAGAAGTTTACTAAATTCAATGTAAGCTTTTTGAAGAAAATAGCTATTTGATTTTGATCTTTATATCCCTAGGTACTGTCACTCAGTACCTTTTCATAGCAAGTACTTAATAAATATGTTGTTGAATTGGAATAAAAATGAAATGAATGGGACAGCGAGATAGATAGAGCATTAAGCCTGAAGTGGGAAGGAACTGGGTTCAAATGTGGGCTCAGTTACTTCTTAGCCATGTGACCTTGGGCTAGTCACTTAATCCTGTTTGTGGAATCCTTCCTCATTTGTCTTAGATTGTAACTAAAACAGAAAGTGAGAGTTTTATTTGTGTGTGGGGAGGTGAATTTGGATGACCTTGGGAAGTAGTGGAACCTCTGTCATGAAAGTCTATAAGCAGAAGCTGTCTACAACATTTTGCAGATTCTTGTTCGTGTACTGATTTGTGGGGATTTAATTGTTGGACTTTCGGGGCCCTAGACTGTGAATCTCAACCCCTTTGTTGTCCCTACTCCTGAATTTAGGGCATAAGCCTGGAGGCAGCCTCAAATAGCTGAAGTCTACTCCTGATTTTTTCTCAGGTTGGATCTTCCCTTACTGGGAAAAGAGAAGGGATAGGGATCTGCCTAGCTCTCTCTTTCATATATATATATATATATTCCTTTTCAGAAGAGCCTTCTGAAAATGAAGACTTGCATCTTCCATTCTTCTGTATTCTGAGAGTGGGTTCAGCCAAGCTCTGCCTTGCCCAGGCTTCTCTGTTTCCCCTCCCTATCTAGTTTTAGGATTTATGATGAAAGAAAGTTGAGACCTGGGGGGAAAAAATACAGTGTTTTACATTCCTTATGGCATTATACTAATGCTATTACTGTTATCATTAGTTTAACCAGAGCTCTCTGAACCACTTTCAGTTCTTAAATTCTGTTCTTTTATAGCAAATAAAAAGAACATGCTCATTTCTACAGAGTGAATAGTAAATTCATTAGCTTCATCAGGAAAGAAAGGCAAAAAACATTTTGATGTGAATTCATGAATGATATTGCCATGACAGAAATGACAGTACGGCCTAATGATGCCTTGGAGCCAATAACCTTTGAATTCAGGTCCTGCCTTTACAAAGATTGTAGCTGTATTAACTTCTCTGTGTCTCAGGCAACTAAGACAGACACAGTAAATTCAAAGATGTGTTGATCTGCATTTGTAGAGTTTGCACATAGGAAGTTCTCTACTCCAATGAAATCATAAGTTGATCAGGACCAAATGGATTCCCATACTCTAAGGTGGCCTCCTAGGCATTCTGTGAACTAGCCACTCTTTTATCTTTCTCCTGTTGTCTGCCTGTCCAATTTGTTTAGTGTCATTGCAAAGCACTTTACTATTTTCATTCCTACAACCAGGAATGTGCCGTTAAATGCTTAACAGCTATCAAAAAAACCAAGTACACATTAAACTTTAAAATCTGCATCATTTATTCTCTGAAGTGATAGTGAATGGCAACAAAACAGTAAATCAAGCCTTGATTTGTATTTATATAACTTGATTTCCAAGATTGAAATACACTGAAAATTTTAACAACTGGTTCTCCCAAGACAGTTCAGGTTGACTTGTGTACACCCTTAGCTGGAATTGTCTATTAACTTCATCAGAAAGATTGACCCAGACACATTCAAGAAGGCAAAAACGTTTTACTGTTTCTTAGAAAAGGGAAATTGAATCAAAAAGGTAGTAAATTCTGAATGGATCATGCTGTTTTTCTTCAGGATGCAAAGGAACAACACATTTTATGGTTCTAGGAATTAATTCTTTAAAAGATATGCAGCTCTATAGAATACTGTGTTTCAGTAGAACATGGATCTGTGTTGATGAACCTATGTCATGCATGCCAGAGGAGGCTGCACCTTTTCCCCTCTCTGCACATGCCTGAGGACATTTCTCACATGGCCAGCCCCTTTGCCCAGCAGCCCAACGGGAGCACTTCCTCCCTCCCATCTGGGGTAAGTTGGGAGGCTCACATTCAGTGTGAGGGTTGTAGTTTGGGTACTCAGTCTCTAAGGTCTCTGAAAGGTTCACCATCATTGCCACATAGACCAACATGTCCTCAATCTCTGATTTATAATCTTGGTCACAAGGAATATGCTCATCTTTCACTATGTAGTCTGTCTGACTTTATTCCATTTCTTGTGGAATATTAGAAGTTTTGCTACTTAGAGGTAGCAACATTCAAACTGTCCACTTAGAAATTACATCCCCTCTATGATGACCAAGGCTAGGGTGTGTTTTTCCTAAAAGAATTAAAATAATATGGTTTATGGTTTTTCTCTTTTTTTACATATTCTGTGGTGTGAACAAAAGTTTGTCTGTTTAAACCTAGTTTCTAAAATCTTTTAGAAAAGCTGTAATATAATTAATACCAAATATGGTGTAGCTATTTTTTCTTCAAGCTATGCCTATCTTAGTCCTTGCCTCTGTATATAGAGTACATGCAGTATGAAGCTGTTATGTAAAGCTTCTGGCTATTTTTCAGTTTTAAAAACATGAAATCCATTAAAGAAAAGCAGCCTCTATATTTCAATTTACAGGATGGTTGTCTTCTAGTTTTTCAAGTGTGTATTTCAATAGCTTTTTTTTTCCCCAAAAGTTGTAAGTGGGGGGATCTATTTTTTAATTTAAATGAGATTACAGCTACTTTAAACATGTTTAAAGTGATAACATTATATTTTTACAAAGCACACAATCATGACTGTTAACATACTAAAAAGCATCTTTCAGTAACTATACATTCAGGCTTCTGTGTTTTGTATGCAGGAGACATTCTTGGCAAGAATAGACTATGAAAAGAACATTGGGGGAAGACAATTCATCTCTGAATCCTATGTAAAGTATGCAAAGCATATTCTCTGTTTGGGGCCTTCTATGAATTCTTGCCCTTCAGTAATGAGTCTTATGGTCCATCTTGCCTTTGAGATAACTGTGGTTTTAGAACCAGTAACCAGTTATGAAAGGATAAAAGTTAATGTTTTCTTTATCTGGAAAGAATAGATAATGTAGTCTATGGAATGATTTAGTCCATTTTTTCTCCATCAGCTTCTCATCTGAGACTAGGGAAACCTACCAATTCCTTCCTCCAATTACATATCCCTTGAATGTATTAAGCTTTTAATAAATGTTGATTGGATTGAATGACTCAAAGATGACAAAATATAGAAACAGTCATTGTTAGAGGAGCTGTCCAAACATAGAGACACTATTGATGGAGCTATGAATTAGTCTGATATATTGGTATTTATTAAGCTCTTAATGAAAGGAAATGAGATAAAATAAATAGAAAGTTGGCTTCAGGACTAGGAAGAACTGAAATCAAATTCTGCTTCTAACAGATTTTTCTGTGTAGCCCTGGGCAAGTCACTTAACTCCTTAGTGATCTGAACAACTCCCTAATACTCTTAAGTTTCCAGGGAAATAACAAGCCCACCCATCTGATGCCCCAGATATTGTTCTAAGAAGTAAGGCTTCAAAGATAAGCAAAATAGATCCTCCCTTCAAGGAGTTCATATTTTAATCTAGGTGGCAACATGTAAATATTCAAGATACATATAGAATAGATGGAAGATCATCCCAGAGGAAGGCAGCACTAGATAGACCTGAAAAGGACTTCTGCAAAAGGCAGAATTTGAGTTGAATTAATTAAAGAAACTTGGGAAAATTAAAAGATAGAGGTAAGAAGGGAGAACTTTCTCAAGCATGGAAGATAGCTAGATATGAGAGAAGGAATGCAATGTGCAAGAAACAACTGGTAGGCCAGTATTACTCAATCCTAAAGTATGAGAAGAGGAGTAAAGGACTGGAAAGATAAAAAGGGGCAGATTGTGATATTTAAATGCCAGTCAGAATATTTTATATTTTCTTCTGGAGGTAATAAGGAGCCGTTAAAGTTTACAAGGGAAAGAGGTGGCATGATCAGACCTGTATTTTAGGAAAATCACTTTGGTGGCTGAATGGAAGATGGAATACCATGAGAAGAGTCTTAAGGTGAGGACACCCATTATAAGTCTATTTCAATAGTCCAGGCAAGAGGTAGTGAGAGCCAGACTTTGAGTGGTGGCTTTAAGAGGGGAGGGAAGGGGATAAAAATGAAAGATGTTCTGAGATCAAATCAACAAGACTTGATAAAATATTGGACAATGTTTGTTGATTGAGTGAAGACTTGAATATGACATTATATTTGCCAACCTGGGTGACCAGGTGGTTGATAGTATCCTACATAGTAATACGGATTTTGGGAAAAAGATAATTTGGGGAGGGGGGGAAGAGAATGAGTTATGGATATGTTAAGATCCCTACATGATGCCCAGTTCAATATCCAAAGGTTTATTGGATGTGGGACTAAGTCAAAAGATTCATCTGCATAGAGATGTCAAGTGGACCTGTGGGAACTAATGAATTCTCCAATGAAATAGTATGGGGGTGGGGTAGGGAAAAGGAAGACCCAGGACAGAACCTTAGAGGAAACCTACAACTAGTAAATGTGACATGGATGAAGGAACTAACCAAAGACACAAGAAAGAGGGAAATCAGAAGTGAACAGTCTGAAGAAAATCTTGAGAGTAAAGAGTATCCAGGGAGAGATGATAAAACTGTAAGATGCTGCAGGAAGGCCAAGAAAGATGAAGATTTATAAAGGGCCATTAGATTTTGCAATTGAGATCATTGGGAAATTTGGAGAGAATTAATTGAGATCAGAAGCCAGCTTGCCAAGAATTTAGAAGCACGCAAAAGGAGAGGAATTGGAGGTATATAGTGTCAACATCTTTAAAAATTTAGCCAAAGAGAGGAAAGATAAAGGTGAAAAGTAGTAGCTAGAGTATAACCACGTGAGAATTTTTCCAGTGTGAGAGAGACAGTGGGCATGTTGATAAGCAACAGGGAAGGCAGCAATAAATAGGGATTGAAAATGAGAGAGAGTGGGGATAATGAAGGCAATTTGCTGGAAGATAGAATGAATTCATTTCCTAGTTTATAGCTCTCCTTATACACAAACACCCTTGACTCCATAGGAGTTTTAGGAGATGGAGTGAAGGGTACATGCAGGAATGTTAGCTTTAACAAGTGTATAGCCACCTCTTCTTCTGAAACTGCAAAGGTTGGAAAGATAATTGGATGAAGTGAGGTGTGGCAAATTATGGAACCCTCACAGGAGAGGATAAAATGGAAAGGTGCCATGAAAGTTTGAGGAGAAGAGATAGACTCTCTGTGGAGAGTGGAATGAGAGGAATAGAATGATTATCTTGCTGCAGTGAGTACATGGTTGTGATTATTAAATAACATATTTGAGTGAACCCAAACAGGGTTTCATGATTTCTTTCATCTTCATTCCAGCATATGGATAAGAGCAAAGCCAGTGGTTTATAGGAATAATATACAATTTGAATATGGCAAAGTATAATTGGTGACAGTACAGAAAGGCAAAGGATTCAAGAGCAGAGAGGAGAGTGTAGAATTCAGTAACTGGTCAAACAAGGGAAAGGAGGCAAATCTATCCAAATCAGGAATAATAGCTTAGGAAAGAACTGTGGAAGAGAGAGAATGAAAGTCATAGTAAGAATGAAGACTAGGATTAAAGGCTACAAAAACTAGGGAAAGATGGAATTAAATCTTAATTTAATTGAATAAATTTTAATAAAAATTAAATTTAAAAAATTAAATTAATAAAAGGTGATTACATAAAGGAATTTCAGAATTCATCAGTATGGAAGTAGAACACTTATGAATGACAACATTTGAATAGCTACCTCATAGGAGGAAGTGTTGCTGGATAATGATGGTAGGAGGCTTACAACATGGCAGTGGGAAGTAAAAGATATTCTGGCTCTCCCTCTTGATCAGTTAAGAAGGAAAAGTATGAATGAAAGTGCAACCAATGGGGAAAAGTGGGAAGGGAAGCTCTGTCATCAGGAGGGAGTGACAGATCTCAGTGCCAGAAGACAGAAGTATTGAAAAAAGGAAAAAGTCTTATGTGAAATTTGATGTCTATGGAACAAGCATTCCAAAGTGCACAGTAGAAGAGGAACATTCTAGAAAGCAATTTGGAATGAATTTTTTTTTAAATAGCTAAAATGTTTATACCTTTTGAACCTAGACATCAAACCATAAGGCATGTCCCAAGAAACTTTAAAGACTAAATACTCATAGCAAATATTTTGTGTGTAGCAAAAAACTGGAAACAAAATATACATTGTGTAGGGGACAGTGAAGTAAATTGAGGCATATAAATGTAATGAAATACTACTGTACTATAAGAAACAATGAACAGGAAGAAATCAGAGGTGAATGAAAACTTTGTGAACTGATGAAAAGTGAAGGAAGAACCAGAAAAATAATATATACAGTGATTACAATAATACAAATAGAAACAAAACAAAAATGAAAGCTGTATAGTTTTAATTAACCAAGCTTGGCTCCTTTTTCCACTTTTTGCAGTCTGGACTATGAATATTACATAGTTTAGTTTAATTATTTTTCTTTCTTATTCTTTGTTGCAAGACATGGTTCACTGGTTAGAAGATAGGGAGAGAGGTATTCTGAAATAAAGGTCAAGAAAACAAAAGATCAATAGTTTTTAAACCCTCTTCTATATTTTCATCTCTTCTCTCTAAGCTTCTGTTTTAGGATCAATACTAAGTGTGGGTTGGAAGGCATAAGAGTCCTAAGGGATAGGCAATTGGGATTAAGTGACTTGCCTTGGGGTCACATAGCCAGGAAGTGTCAGGTCAAATTTGAATCTAGGACCTCCAGCCTATAGACCTGGCTTTCTATCAACATTTTTTTAAAAGAAATTTTAAAAATTGAACTGCCTTGGTTACTCTGTCACTATTTAATATTTAATGACCACAAAACTCAACAGGGATATTGCAGAGGTTAATGAGATAATGTATTTGAAGCATTTCAAACTCCAAGATATTTCTCTCCAAAATTCTGTTTCTCTGAGTGAAGGGATGAAGTTGTTTAGGAAGTATGATGATTTCAAATGATAGACTTTCTGTTGTCTGGATGGGAACAAAATGTGTGCCACTTTTAAAACCAATCAAATTGGTTGGAATGTTTTATTTTCCTTTCTAAAGCATTGGATTTGTGTGTAAGCTGGCAGTTCAATTAGAAGAAACCAAATTTAGAAAAAAGTATTTCTTCCATTGTCCTTATTCTTAAATAATTTTATGCTTACTTAAAAATTTGTCCACTCCTAAGTTCTTTTGTTAATTTTTTTCTTTGAGGACATGATGTTAAGATTTTTACATATATGTATATATGATATATGTGTGATATATAATATATGAATAATATATATTCATCTGGGAATTTGGGACACAGAAACATTAATATAGCTGATATAGGCTACCTTTGTCTACCTTATTACAAAAGGGCAAAAGGGGCAGCTGCATCTCTGTAGGGAAAAGATCTTCCCCTCAGGAAGAGCAAGGTAGTGCCAGAACATTTATTATACCTTTGAGGAAATTATGCAGAGAGATGAAGGAAGAGTGGAAAAACATTGACTGTTCTTGGAAAACAATACCTGACACATAGTAGGTGCTTAACAAATGCTGGTTGATTAATTGAGAAGAAAGGAATTGCTTTGAAGCCACTAGTCCTGAGTGTCCCTCAGGAGGGGCTTTAGAAAGCAAGGGAGGGGGCAGCTGGGGAGCTTAATGGATTGAAAGCCCGGCCTAGACAGGAGGTCCTAGGTTCAAATTTGGCCTCAGACACTTCCCTGCTGTGTGACCCTGGGCAAGCCACTTGACCCCATTGCCTACCCTTACCACTCTTCTGCCTTGGAGCCAATACACTGTATTGACTCCAAGACAGAAGGGGAGGGAAGGGGAGGGAAGGGGAGGGAAGGGGAGGGGAGGGGAGGGGAGGGGAGGG